>NC_090384.1:76598547-76903130 GCF_036365525.1 Heterodontus francisci
AAGACCCCTCAGGATCCTATATGTTTCAATCAAGTCACCTCTTACTCTTCTAAATTCCAGCAGATACCAGCCTAGCCTGTTCAATCTTCCTGCCCATTCCAGGTATTAGTCTAGTAAACCTTCTCTGAACTGTTCCAACACATTTACATCCTTCCTCAAATAAGGAGACTAATACTGTACACTTTACACAGTACTCCAGATGTGGTCTCACCAATGTCCTGTATAGCTGAAGAATAACATCTCTACTTTTGAATGCAATTCCCCTCATGATAAATGATAGCATTCTGTTAGCTTTCCTAATTATATGCTGTACATGCATACTAACCTTTTGCGATTCATACACTCGGATTCCTAGATCCCTCAGCATCTCAAAGCTCTACAATCTCTCACCATTTAGTGAATATGCTTCTTTTTTATTCTTCCTGCCAAAGTGGACAATTTCATATTTTTCCACATTATACTCCATTTGCCAGGTCTTTGTCCACTCACTTAACCTATCTATATTCCTTTATAACCCCTTATGTCCTCTTCACAACTTACTTTCCTACCTATCTTTGTGTCATCAGCAAAATTAGCAGCCAATACTTTGGTCCCTTCATCTAAGTCATTTATATAAATTGTAAAAGGTTGAGGTCCCAGAACATATCCCTATGGCACACCACTCGTTACTTCTTGCCAACCAGAAAATTACCCATTTATGCCTACTCTTTTTCCTGTTTGCTAGCCAATCTTTTATCCATGCCAATATGTTACCCCCTACACCAAGAGCTTTTATTTTTTGCAATGACCTTTGATGTGGCACCTTACCAAATGCCTTCTGGAAATTTAACATCCACCGGTTCCCCTTCATCCACAGCACATGTAACTCTCTCAAAGAACTCCAATAAATTGGTTAAACATGATTTCCCTTTCACAAAACCATGTTGACTCTGCCTCCTTGTCTTGAAATTTTCTAAATGCCCTGTTATAACGTATTTAATAATAGTTTCTAACATTTTCCCTAACACAGATGTTAAGCTAACTGGCCTGTAATTTCCTGCTTTCTGTCTCCCTCCCTTTCTGAATAAATTCGCTATTTTCCAATCTAACGGAACCTTCCCCGAATCGAAGGAATTTTGGAAAATTAAAACGAACGCATCAACTATCTCACTCGCCACTTCTTTTAACAGCCTAGGATGAAGTCCATCAGGACCTGGGGACTTGTCAACCTGCAGCTCCAACAATGTATTCAGTACCACTTCTCCGGTGATTGTAATTTTCTTGATTTCCTCCCTCCCTTCTATTTCCTGATTTACAGCTATTTCTGGGATGTTACTCATATCCTCTGTAGTGAAGACCGATGCAAAATAACTGTTCAATTCATCTGCCATCTCCTTATTCTCCATTATTAATTCCCCAGACTCACTTTCTATAGGACCAACATTCACTTTGTTAACTCTATTATTTTTTAAATATCTATCGAAACTCTTACTATCTGTCTTTATATTTCTAGCTTACTTTCTCTCATACTCTAATTTTACCTTCCTTATCAATCTTTTAGTCATTCTTTGCTGCTTTTTATATTCTGTCCAATATTCTGACCTGCCACCCATCTTTGTGCAATTATATGCTTTTTCTTTAAGTTTGATACTATCTTTAACTGTTTTATTTAAACATGGATGGAAGATTCCACCTGCCAACATCCCCCCCCCCCACCACCCCCACCCCCACCTTCCCCCCACCCTCCCCAGCCCAGCTTGGAATTTTTCTTTCTCGTTGAAATGTATTTATTCTGTGCATTCTGAAGTATCCCCTTAAATGTCTGCCACTGCATCTCTGTTGACCTATCCCTTAACCTAATTTGCCAGTTTACTTTAGCTAGCTCTGCTTTCATGCCCTCATAATTGCCCTTATTTAAGTTTAAAATACTAGTCTTGGACCCACACTTCTCTCCCTCAAACTGAATGTGAAATTCAATCATATTATGATTGCTGCTACCTAGGGTGCCTTAACTATGAGGTCATTAATTCATCCTATCTCGTTGCACAATACCAGGTATAGTGTAGCCTGCTCTCTGGTTGGCTCCAGAATGTACTGTTCCAAGATATTATCCCAAAAACATTCCATGCACTCATCATCTAGGCTACTTCTGCCCATCTGATTTTTCCAGTCCATATGTAGGTTAAAATCCCCCATAATGATCGCTGTACCTTCTGAAAAGCTGCCATTATTTCTTCCTTTTATACCCCATCCTACAGTGTGGTTACTGTTAGGTGGCCTGTACACCACTCCTACAAATGACTTCTTGCCTTTATGATTTCTCATCTCTACCCAAACTGCTTCTACATACTGGTTTCCTGAACTTAGGTCATCCCTCTCTCTTGCATTTATATCATCATTAATTAACAGAGCCACCCCTCCACCTTTTCCTAGCTTCCTCACCTTCCTAAATGCCATGTACCCTTCAATATTCAGGTTCCAATCTATGTCATCCTGCAGCCATGCCTATGCAATGGCTATCAGATCATTCTTATTTATTTCTAATTGTGCTCTCATTTCATCTGTTTTGTTTTGAATACTACGCACACTCAGATAGAGAGCCTTTAGTTATGTCCTTTTATTATTTTTGTAACCTCTAGCCTTATCTGCTGAGTTACTCTTAGATTTGTATACTCTGTCCCTTCCTGTCACAGTCTGTTTATCATTTCCCATATTAATACCTTTCTCTCTTGCCTTGTCTCTACTCCTTCATTTACCATATCTTCACAAATTTGATCCCTTGCCCTCACTATTCAGTTGAAAACCCTCTCTACTTCCCTAGTTATGCGGCTTGTTAGAACACCAGCTCCAGCACGGTTGAGGTGTAGACTGTTCCAATGGTACAGCCACCACTTTCCCCAGTATAGGTGCCAGTGCCCCACAAACCGGAGCCCACTTCTATCACACCAGTCTTCGAGCTATGCACTAATTTCTCTAATCTTATTTACCCTATGCCAATTTGCACGTGGCTCAGGTAATAATCCAGAGATTATTACCTTTGAGGTTCTGCTTCTTAATTAGATGCCTGGTTCCTCATACTGACTATGCAGAACCTCTTTCCTTGTCCTGCCTATGTCATTGGTACCTACATGGACCACGATGACTAGATTCTCCCCCTCCCACTGTAAGTTCCTCTCCAGCCCTGAGCAGATGTCCCGAACCCTGGCAGGGAGAAGGCAACACAGCTGTCTGGACTCTCGCTCTTTGCTGCAGAGAGCACTGTCAATCCCCCTAACTATACTGTCCCCTGCTTCCACTCCATTCCTTTTTTCTCCCTCCACTTGAAAGGCTTCCTGTACCATGGTGCCATGGTCAGGTTGCTCATCCACCCTGCAGCCCCCACTCTCATCCAAACAAGCTGAAAGAACCTCAGACCTGTTGGACAATCACAAAGACTGAGGTTCCTGCACACCTGCCCTCTGGGTCCCCTTACTTGCCTCAGCTGCAGCCACACTCTCCTGTCCCTGACCACTGACCAAATCAGAAGACCATATCCTAAGGGGTGTGACCACCTCCTGGTACAAATGTCCAGGTAACTTTCCCCCTCGCTGATGTGTCGTAGTATCTGTAGCTTGGACTCCAGTTCAATGACTCTGAGCCGAAGCTCTTCAAGCCTGAAACACTGCAGACATGTTTGCTCTGGATCACACTGGCATCCAGGAGCTCCACATCACCTGTCCTGCCATCCTTCGACTTAATTATTTTATTCAATTATTTATTTTATTTTCCTTTTTTATATATTTTATTAAGATTACCACCAGTTCCTTTATTATTTTAATTGCTAGGATAGACCTTAACTACTTACCAGATACTTACCAAACAGGTAGCTTATTCTCCAACCAATCACCTACTTGTTTGCCTGTAATGTCACACTTGATCTTCTTTGAATGGGCTCATTCCACTGAACTGAATAGAGGATCGGATAGAGGACAGGAAAGACGATAGCCTCTTCCCGCTCTCCCCGCTCTTTCTGAAATGAATCCTCTCCCCGCTCTTTTTGAAGTGAAACCTCTCCCATTCTCCGTGCTCTTTCTCAAGTGAAGCCTCTCCCCACTTTCCGCACTCTTTTTGAAATGAATCCTCTCCCCGCTCTCTGCACTCTTTTTGAAGTGAAGCCTCTCCCGTTCTCCACGCTCTTTTTCAAGTACAGCCCCTCCCCGCATTCTTTTTGAAATGAAGCCTCTCCCTGCTCTCCGCGTTCTTTTTCAAGTCTACATTCTGTGTCCTTGCCATCCTCAGTGCTTCTTCCAAGTGGTGTTCAACATGGAGAAGCACTGATTCATCTGAGGGGGCACTGAAGGTGGTAATCAGCAGGAGGCTTCTGTGCCCATAATTGACCTGATGCTGTGAGACATCATGGGGTCTGGAGTCAATGTCGAGGACTCCCAGGGCAACTCCTTCCCAACTGTATTCCATTGTCCCACCACCTCTGGTGGGTCAGTCCTGTTGGTGGGACAGGACATACCCAGGGATGATGATGATGGTGTCTGGCACATTGTGTGAAAAGTGTGATTCCGTGAGTATGACTATGCCAGGCTATTCCTTGTGTGACAGCTGTCCCAATTTTGGCACAAGCCTCCAGATGTTAGTAAGGTGGGCTCTGCAGGGTCGACAGGGCTGGGTGTACCATTATTGTTTCCAGTGCCTAGGTCGATGCCGGGTTGTCCGTCCGTTTTCATTCCTTTTAGACTTTTCTGCAGCAGTTTGATGCAACTGAGTGGCATGCTGGGCCATTTCAGAGGGCATTTAAGCATCATACACATTGCTGTGGGTCTGGAGTCACATATGGGCCAGATTTCCTTCCCTAAAGGACATTACTGAACCAACGGGTTTGTAATGACAATCAACAATTGTTTCATGGTCACCATTACTGAGACTAGCTTTTTAAATTTATTATTTGAATTTAATTTCCACCAGCTGCCATGAAACTTGTACTCTTGTAGTTTGAGTATCCAACGTTCTATTTGAGTGGGTGGTTTGCTATGCAGATTGTTGAACAAACTCACTCATGGTCTATGATCAGTTATTATTTTAAATTCACTCCCATACTCGTAGAGATGAAAGTGTAAGATATCCCACGTGATTGAGAGTGCTTTTCTCTCTGTTTGCAAATAATGTTGCCCTACGGGCATTAATGATCTGCTTGCCATCATTATCTTATCTTTCTGTATGAGAACTGCACTGAAGTCAACCGGGCTTACATCCATGACTAGCTGGGTGGTTTTCTCAAGGTCGAAATAGGTATTTATGCAACTTGCTGGCAAACGCTGTTTGATCTGGTGTACTGCCTGTTTGTGTGATTTTGTTCATTCCCAATTGGTGGTCTCCTTTGTCAGATTGCATAGGGGAGCAGATAGCGTAGCCAGGTCAGGAATGAAGTGACTGCAGTATGTGACGAGTCCTAGCAGACTCCAGACGTCCTGCACATTTATAGATGCGCAATGTTTGCAATGGCTTCAACTTTCCGTGGATCTGGTGATACTCCTTCACCACTGAACACATGACTGAAGAATTCAATTCTGCTTTCATTGAAAAAGCACTTGTCTTTGTTAAAGGTAAGGTTACGTTCTCTGAGACATTGTCGGCATGCATGTAGGGGTGTCTCAACTTCCCTTTCAGTGTGACCGTAGATGAGAATGTTCGTCACTGATGTTCAGCATGCCTTCAAGTACAGAATGAGTCAAGTGCTGAATTATCTTAGCTACTGAGCTGACTACAAAGCTTAGCCTCTTGTATTGGAAAAGCCCGATGTGAGTTGAGAATATGTTAAGATATCTCAACTCTACTGTAAGCTTGATGGTCACCTGCATTGAGATCAAGTTTAGTGAAGTGTTTAGCACCATTCACTTTCTCTATGATATGATAGATTGTTGGTGTCTTTCGCGTTGTATGACTTGGTTTGGTGATCGCATATCAACACAGATTCTAATCTGGTTCCCACTCTTAGGTTTTTTGATGACTTGTATGGGTGGGACACAAGGGGTAGGCTCATCCCCAGTGTTCTCAGTAATGTCAAGGTCAAGTAGACATTGAAGTTCCTTCTCTGTCTGTTTCCCGATATGAAATGGTATTCGTCGCCGTTGATGCACAATTGGGAGCAGCTTACATGTAACACCTTCAGCTTTCCGATACCAGTGAAGCAAACAGCATACAGTTCAAGAATGTTTTTGTTATGCAAGGGAGTCATGTATGCGACTGCAATCATGTGCAGATCTGTTGCTGTGTGGAAACTGCTAAGCGTGTCACATTCTCCAGATATGGCATAGAATACAGCATTCATTTTAGTGTCTTTGAATGCCATTTCAAAAGTTGCAAGAGTTTTCAGCAGTTTACTGTGTAAGGGAATTTTTTTGTATTTCCTGGTTTGCAGAGAATGGAGCAATCCTGAAGTTTATTGAATGTTTTGTCTCCGATGACATTGACAGACACTCCTGTGTCTATAAGAGAATCTACTTCCGAGCAGCCAATGGTCATTGTCACACATGGCAGTTTGCTGTGTCTGAGAGACAGCTCAAAAGTATGTTCAGGGTCATCCGCCTCTACGTTGGGTACATTCTCTCGGCCTGTTGCTGTGGTATGCATGTGTGACATCCTTCTGTTGGTACTGGGTTTAGTTGATTTTGCTGATGAGAGACAGACACAAGCAAAGTGGTTGGATTTTCCACAGGCTTTACAACATTTACCAGTACCAGGACACTCTGTCTGGTGTGGGTAAGCTCCGCTACAGTGGAAGCATTCTTTGGATAAGTTACAGCTCTGTTTGTGAAGCAGCTGTAGTTGCTCTGCAGGTGGTTTCCTGGCACATGAGTGATGAATAGTGTTCACAGGAGTTGAACTTGGTGTGTTGTAGTTACTGTTAGCAGCCTCAACTTCAGTAGCTCTGGACTCTGAGAGCAATAATGAATTTGCTAACTCCAGCAGCACTGATAGCTTTTTGTCTTTTATGAGTGCTTTTTGGCTCAGTCAACTGGAGAGACAGCCTTTGACTATTTGTGTTTTGCTTTCCCATTCAACATGTTCAACATCGCCAAAGTCACATTTGGTTGCTATTTGCTTCAAATACATTTGTAGTGTTTGATTGATCTGGGTTTGATTGTATTAATCTGTCCATTGTTCACTGTGTTTGATTGCTTAAGCCTATGGGTAGAGCTTAAGAGTTTGAAACTGAAACTAAAAGAGACAGAGACTGTTCTGAGAAAGGCATTGTACAGAAATCTTGTTAGTGCTGACATATTATAAAGTACTGTAAATAAACCAGTTGGTGATTTAATACAAGTATGATATCTGCATTGCTCTGAGATAAATCACATATATATAATATATCCAGCAACCCATCATAAACATAACAGCATGCAATATTGGTCAATTGTCTCATTTGCTTCTTGCTTAGTGCATCGGAAGAACATGGTTTCATATATGGTGTTTTTTTTGGGTGTAAAGTAAGTCGTCAATGCATGTTTTGCTAAGTTGTAGTCATGGAGCTCAGATTGAAGTGTCTCAAAGATATCTTCTAATTCTTCACCTCCATAGTGTATAAGCAAGACCTTTTTCCTTGTGTCATCTGTGATTGCAAAACCTGCCATTGCACGTTCAAAACGTCACAGCCATTTTTGCCAACGTGGAGATACAGATGATGGCTCTGAATGTACATCAAAAGATGATAGATTGGGCATAGACAACATCATACTGATTAGCAACGCAATGATGAAAGATCCGGGATCGCGTTCCTTTTCAAAGTGAAACGTCACTGCAGTGATCCGAGTTTTTTTTTTTGGTTGGATGGTTATTTTGGAGAGATCAGTCTGTGATTATACACTCGCTTTCTGTATGTGCCTAACACAGTCTCCAAGTTAGGATGCTGTCTGTGAAAGTAGACAAAAACCTTCCAAACTTTTCATCGCTGAAAGTAATGTTTCCTTTTTTATCCCATCCTTTTTCTGTTTACCACATTGCCATTGTGATGTCCTTGGGATTTGAGTGAGGTTTAGTCAAGTTTAGTATGACGTATAAGGCAAAGACAGAGGCACAAAGATTGCAGCAACTGAACATAAAGGCTTCTCCTTTTATTCTGTCTTTGTTTCACTTTTACTTTGCTAGCATGTGTGTTCCACAACAGCTTCTTGAATAGACAATGCACAATGCAATTTCAATTTCAAAATATTACACCATAGTTTATAGATCACAAGATAAATGCAGATGAGAAAGGCGATCACAGCATTCAACTGACTCTTGAATGAGTCTAGAGTTTTCACCTACACAATTCTACCAAGAGTTCTGCTACAACTATTGCTCACTCTTTTTGTGTGCAGAAATCTTTCTGGACATTGATCCTAAGTTAGCCTTTCACTACATTCTACCCATTTATCCTACTCTCGTGCCTTACCTTAAAAAGGGTGGCACAGTGGCGCAGTGGTTAGCACCGCAGCCTCACAGCTCCAGGGACCCGGGTTCGATTCCTGGTACTGCCTGTGTGGAGTTTACAAGTTCTCCCTGTGTCTGCGTGGGTTTTCTCCGGGTGCTCCGGTTTCCTCCCACAAGCCAAAAGACTTGCAGGTTGATAGGTAAATTGGCCATTATAAATTGTCACTAGTATAGGTAGGTGGTCGGGAAATATAGGAACAGGTGGGGATGTTTGGTAGGAATATGGGATTAGTGTAGGATTAGTATAAATGGGTGGTTGATGTTCGGCACAGTCTCGGTGGGCCGAAGGGCCTGTTTCAGTGCTGTATCTCTAATCTAAAGTAACTGCAGTCAGGTTAGCTTTGTCTGGTGGCCCTTTGAAGGGTAAGGGAATTAGAAGCAATAAAACTAGTTAGGATCAATGTGAATGAATTCATTAATAACACATTAATAGGAACATAGGAATGGGAGTAGGGCATTCAGATCCTCGAGCCTGTTCTGCCATTCAATTAGATCATGACCAATAATTTGGAAAAATGTAGTTCCAAAGATAGACTATAAAATAAGTAATTACATGGAATGCAATTACAGCCTTTCTATTCAGACAAAGCAATTAAATTTGAATTTTTCAATTTTTCATAACACCTAAAGTGGAATCTTTGAGTGTCAGTTGAAGATCTATTTTTAATAATGCTTACTTGTTTTTCATGGATGATTTAGTATAATATATTTCCCAGTCTTATAGTGATTTATTTGGTAATCATTTTATTTTCAGTGTTAATTAATAAAATTGGTCAATAGTCTGAGATTGAAAATGGATCTTCTCCTTTCTATGTATCAGTATAATTACGACTGCATATGCTTCTAGTAGAGTGACTTTATCAATTGCTTCATGAAACATGTTTGTAAGTATATGTGCAGTTGAAATACTCCCCTCCCCCATTTCCTGTCAAGTTCTGCATGAAACCATTCAATTCAAAAGCCTTGACTATGGCAAGATTTTTCAGGATTGATTTAAATTTGATATTTGCAATAGATGTTCTCCAACTCATTTCACCATCTTCTGTGACAAGTGTATATCAAAATGGAAGAATGGTTTTATTGCAGAAAATTTATATTTCCAGATTAAAACTTCCATTTTGAGAGCCAAATAAATTTTTCCAATAATCTGTGAAAGGTTTAATAATCTCTATCGAAGTCATAGTTAAGTTGTGTTCTATAATAGCCTTTTATTTTTGCTTTTTTAGTTATATTTGACTGTAGTCTGCCAGTTTTATTTCTCCACTCATCATTTATAACATGCACACAAAAAAAGATGTTCCTTTTTTTGCAGTATAATAGTTGAATTTTAGAGACAATTGGAGACAGTGCAGGATAGGAGAATCAAATGATCGCTCGTGTAAGGCACCTGAGCTATGTGGAAAGGTTGAAGGGTTTGGAATTATTTACTCTGGAGAAGAGAAGCATCAGGCAAGATGTTATTAAAGTAGTCCAGATTCTTGAGGGATCAGAAAAATTGAATCAGGTAATATGTTTGAAATTCTAGAACTGAGGACACAGGCCCATGCTTAGAAAAGGGAAGTTTCACTAATAACTTATACTTAACTACCTTATGCATATAATACGAATTGCTCAGGGAAAGAGTGGAGGCAAATAGTGAAGAAGAATTTAAAGAAAAGTTAGATAGTTAATTTTCAGTCTGTAATCTTTCAATATTCCAATGTGACTAGGCCCTGAAATCTCACTGCATTATAATGGTTGATAAATGCATCCTTATGAAATTTCTCTCTCTAGGGCTAATCCATTTATTGTAAGCTTTAAGCCTCTGAAATTCCCACCAGCTCAGTTCCCCCAGTACATGTACAGTGATACAGAGTTTTCTCCTACCCTAGCTCCAATATGAAGGCCTCAACCAAAATGGCTGCTTCCGCTCCACCTCTGTAATTTTGCTCGAAATGTGGTGGATACCCTGTTGATGCATATAATTGACAAAGTTAAAACAGACAAATGGGAGCAGCTCTGAGGGAAAATCATGGTCTTTGCTACTATCATATGCTGTAATTTTAGGGCATTAGATATCGGCATTATTATCAAGACCATATTTATCTTTAAATTTGTTCATTCTCTTAATTAAAAAGTTGAAATCGCTGCTTTCTTCTCCTCTGTGTACAACAAAACAGATTTTTGTCTTGACGTAGTTCTCTTGTGTGTTTCAGAATGTATTCATTGTTGAATAACTATAAGGAAGATACTTTTAGATTGTTATGATGGTGCTTCTATATTTTTTGTTGAGTTTTTTTTGAGGACTCATGTATTTTAGAATTATGGACAATGTTTTATTTGGGAAAACTGAAAAGAATTTCATGGATGTTTTTTCCACTGGGGTAATTGAAAGGACACTGTGAGGTCGTGGTTGAAAACAACATTTACTAGAAGTCAATCTACACCTTCTCCTTTGTTATCTCTTGCCCCACCCCCACCTCACTTGCTTATAACCTGTGACTTTTCTAATATTTGTCAGTTCCGAAGAAAGGTCACTGACCCGAAATGTTAACTCTGCTTCTCTTTCCACAGATGCTGCCAGACCTGCTGAGTGGTTCCAGCATTTCTTGTTTTTATTTACTGGAAGTCACCTGTTTTCAGGTAAATGCCCAGCAGGGGCTTTTTGTCTTGGGGGAGATGTTTACAGAGAAGTGACAGGTGAAGATTTATAGTGGTCAGGAGGCTTGACTGTTGAGATATTGTTTTAGTTTCCCTTTGGACAGTGTGTTGGGATATGAACTGTTTTGAAGGCAGTTGGAGAAAACCAGACAAGAGAGCAATCACCATCAGCACCCTCTTCCATCTCTTTGAGAACTTCCTGAGAATCAAGTGTTAGAAATAGAGAAACTGAATCTGCATTTCTCCTGAAAAGTCTGCCAGAAACCCCTGATGCTGCATTTCTCCTGGAAAGCCTGCTAAACCGATCTTCAATGTTGCCTGAAAAGAACTGTTCTAGAAAGATCCTAGTGACAGTTGTTTACGTGTATTTAGGGCGCCAAACCAAAAAGAGACAACTGACATCTTTCCATATCTTCTGTTTTTCTTCAAGAATTAGCAAGTATTTGGCCAAAATATTCTTTTTTGTCTTTTTTTTGTAACAGAGCTCGAAAGAGAAAATCTCTATTTGTCAGTCAACCAGTATATGTGTGTGTCTGTGTCTGTGTATGCATGAGGAGGTAAGGTAAAAGGGAACTTTCACATTTCAATCTGTGTGTTAATGATTTGCTTCATTACTGGTTAAGTCTTGTTTTATAATAAACTGATAATTTTGTTGTTTATTAAGGAAACCTGGTTGGTGTATGTTATTCTGGGATAAAGAGTAGAGTCGATGATTGACCGTATCGGTAACTGGGTAATGTCAGGCAAACCCCCCACCTGCCAAGACTGAGGCACACATGATTTTTCCACATGTTAAAACTTAAAATTGCAAGCTCCTGACTGGAAAGAAAGGCATAGTAACTAACAGTGCTGGAACAATGGGGACCCAGTCATTGCTTCCCCAATGCACCGAAGAAGTGGTCAGACCAGTTTTGGTCACATGACTGACTGTTGGAGGTTTTAAATTTGAACTTCCAGCAGAGGATTTGAACTCAGAAAGCCGTGTACTCCTGGAACTGAAGCAGAACCTCTCCAGTCCTGCCTGCCTCCATTTCCTTCCCACGGAACTAAATCTTGTGAAAACACATGAACCTCAAAGAGAGAAAAGTCTCCTATGGGAACAAGGTTTAAGAAGAACACTGGGCCCCGACAAACAGCAAGACTACCTACAATCAAGCTGAGCTCGAAGCACAGTAAACAAGAAACTCTTCTGATATTGTCTCAAACCCCTCTCTACCATATTTTCCTCTTCTCTTTTCTGTCCCTATCTGCATTTGCATATTGCGTGTGCATGCTAGTGTGGGCAGCTCTTCTTTCTGTAGGCATGAACTGTATTAGAGTTTAAGTTTAAGTTTTAATATACTTCACTTTTCTCCTTTAAACCTCAGAAAACCAGGTGTGTTGGTTTCTTTGCCTTATAATTGGAAATCTATGAACAAGGATTCACAAAAAGGGGGAAGCTCAAAACACGGTGTGTTTAAAAATAAATCCCTGTTACAATAAGAACAAGTAAAGACAGCAAAAGACCCCAAGACACCTTTCTCACCTGGTCATTACAGTAAACATTTAAATATATGTTGTGACCTGTGAAGAACTGGAAGAAATGGAACTAGAAAAGACTCCTCCCACCTCGGTCGTAACAAGATATAAAATACTTTATTTCCTTTGACTATGTTTAATAAATGTGTAATTTTAAACCACAAAATGGAATTTTGACCAGTATGAATTATATAACTAGGGTGTTGTGTGAGTTATTTATCCATTTGTCACATTGGAACTGATACATATATGTATAGCTGTATATGAACCATGAAGATCAAAATTAAATATAAACGAGATTTAAATTTTCCATAATTCTGTAAATTTAGGTGGCAGTAAACTCTCTTCAATAGATAGTTTGTTTGAATGAGAGTCTTAGTGTTGGAGCTGAGTTATTTGCTGAAGGACCAAGACCAAAACTTAAGTGGGTACTATCTTCACTTACAATCTTAAATATAGGATCAAGACAGGGTTGCATTTTATCACTTTCATTAAATCTTTTTATTTTTGAAATGATTAAATGGCATAGAAATATGCTAGAGCCTGCAAAAGGAAAATATCAAACATACAATTAAAAAATGAAATTAAATGAAAAAGCTGAGGTCAGCACCACACAGCAAAATTGTGACATTGTACTTAAATCTCCGTTTGCAAGAGTCAAATCAGGGCCAAATTAAACAATTAGCAGTAACATGGAACAGTGAAGTAAGTTAAGGCTTGTGCTAACCGTCTTGATGGGGAGTTCTACGTGTCCAACCAGAGTATAGCTAATAGTTCAACAGACAAGGTAACATTTCAGGCAATGAAAGGCACTGCTTCTGAGTGGCTCAGAATAATTAACATGAAAACAAAACAATTCCATGGGAGGCAGTTAATTAGCAGGAACCAACGGCAGTAAGAAGATAAATTGGGTAAATGTTCCTCCAAACTGCAGGGCACTTTCAAGGAAAGGGCATTTCACCTCTTTTATTTCTTTACACATCTGTGGTATGCCTTGGGATGTTCTTACAAGTTAAATGGCTTTATATGATTCTATATATAAATTAATGTGGTAATTATTGCTGTTCTTATCATCATCATTGTTATCAAATGCATTTTTTTACAATCTAAAGAGAAGACCAAGCTAGATTCACCTGATGAATGTATATAATGTATGATATTGATCAGTAGCTAGGCATTATATGAGTGCATCACACAGACAAACCTATTTGATGGGATAAATTAAAATAGAATCCAGATAATTCAGGAAAGTTGCAAGCATTTTCATGACAGAGGAAAAAGGTGTGTAACAGACGTACTCGTAAGGATCTAATTGCCCTTTTACAGAATGAAAGACTTAAGTATTAGAAATGGAACCAATATTAATCAGCTATCAATTCGCTTCAACTTTGGCTGGTAGCATATTCCACAGGGTTACCTAAAATATACAGCACAGAAACAGGTTTTTCAAACCAGCCAGTCCATGCTGGAGTTTATGCTCCACTTGAGCCTTCTCCCATCCTTCATCAAGTAACTCTGTCAGCATAATTCTCTGTTCCCTTCTCCCTCATATGCATTTTTTCACTTTCACTTTTTCCCTTAAATACATCTTTACTATTCGTCTCAACCATTCCCTGTGGTAGCGAGTTCCACATTTTCACCGTATGTTTGTTGATATCATCTTCTTGCCAAAGGGTTGACTGCCATGGATATCCACCTCTGTGTGTCCTGTGCTGCCCTTACACATTCCGCATAGATCAACTGCATCCAGTCCATTATATCTGTCACCCATTTTCTCTTCTGTTTCCCTCTCCTACATTTTCTATCTATCCTTCCAATAATTGCCTCTGTCTACCTTCTACTCTAATGATGTTACCGAAATGTTGTATCTTTCTCTCTTTGATGTTAGGCACTCATTTCCTCTGTTCTCCAGCCATTTCCAGCACTTCCTCATTAGTCTTTCCCTCTGTGTAGGATATGCAGAATATCCTCCAATACGTCCACATCGTGAATGCATTCAGCTTATCAATAGTCTCTATGTTTGTTCTCCATGTCTCCAAAGCATAGAACATAGATGACAAAATGTAGCACCTCAGCATTCTTTTCCTCAGATTCAGATCCAGTTTCTTTGATGTTAAAACATCCTTCATCTGACAAAAATGATCTTTGCTATCTCAATTCTCCTTTGGATCTTACAATCACATCTCCCATCATCTGTGATAATCTGCCCAAGGTATGTGAACCTTTTCACTTGTTCCAGGACTTGTCCATTTACTTCAGTTTTCACTTTCAGGGTTAGTTCTCTGCTTATCACCATTGTCTTGGTCTTCTTCATATTCATTCTTAATCCGTGTTCCACACTCCTTGCATTCACTTTGTTCACAATTTCCTGTAGTGTCTCTTCTAATTCTGCAATCAGTGCAGTGTCATCTGTGTATCTCAAGTTGTTGACATTCAACCCACCAATGTTGCAACCTGGTAGATCTTCTATGTCTCTGAAGATAGCTTCAGTGTACAGGATGAACAGTTTTGGGAACATAACACATCCCTGGTGTTTTCCACTTTTGATTGGGAAGCTGTCTGACAAGCTGCTATCGAGTCTCATCACTGTTGATTGATTCCAATACAGATTCTGAATTGTCCTTTTATAATTTCTGTCAATTTCTAGTTTGTTTAAGCACTCCGCTATTTCCTGTTTGTAGACTCTATCTCAGGTTTTTGCACTCTCAGGGCTGAATTTTATGCTGACAATGGGACTCCCGGCACCAGGCCAAAAAGGCAGGGGGATCCATTTGGAACCCCCTGGCATGATTGTACAGTGCCAAGGCAATTAATAGCCCAGTGCCAGGGTCCCTGTCACTTTAAAGGTGGGGATCCCACCTCCAAGAGCTGCTGGCCAATCACAGGGCCGGCAGCTCAGTGGTATTAGCAGTGACACCGGGAGCGGTGGCCACTGCCAGTACTGCAGGAGGTCTTGGACCCAGGCCCAGCACTGGAGGCCAGACCCAAGTTAAGTGAGGCGGGGTCGCTGGAGCCAGACAGGCAGACCCCAGTGAGGGAGGGGGGGTGAAGAAGATGAAAGGTCATGGCCTGAAACATTAACTCTGTCCACAGATACTGCCTGACCTGCTAAATATTTTCAGTGTTTTCTGTTTTCATTTTAGATTTTCAGCATCTGCAGTATTTTGCTCTGGATTCTATTTCTGTTTATTTTTTCCGATTGCCATTATGTTGTCTCTAGTAAGTGCAGCTACTCAACCTCCCCTTTTTCCCTCTCTAACTTCTCTAAGTATGTTATACCCTGCAATGTTTAATTCCCAGTCCTGATTTTTCAATAGCCATGTCTCAATAATTCCGACTATATATAATATGTATGAGGAACACGACAGTGAGGTCCATGTCAATAACAGGTGCTTATGGAATAACATTTTTAGAATCTTGAAGCATAAATTCCATTGGCTGGATCACTCAGGGGCAATTATCAAGATTCCAAAATGTTGCTCAAAGAGTCTTAAAATTTGTACCTTCGACTACCTCGTCTGATTATATTAAAAATTGCACAGTTTGCTTCTTCTGGGTATATCTGAGGGCCAGTATGGAAGGTGTCCAAAATAACATGCAGTAATGTTTTCACTTCTGATTTATATACAGGGCAGAATAAAACTGGCTACACTCCCAGTCCCATCCTTGGGACTGGTAAAAACCTGACTGATCCTTGCTGCTTCCTCGGGATATCTTCTGACATACAGCCTGGTTCATCCCTGTGCTTATTGAAACAGGCATTGGTAAGTTAAATTAGTCACTTGATATTAGACAGGCTCATTTTTGCCACTAGTTTTTGGCCTAAAGCACAAAGCTGTAGATACTAAACCAGTAAGGGAAAATCAAAAATTGTTGCAGTCACAATAACTGCCACTACAGAATGGATTTGGAGGTTTTTCCTTAAGCTTCAAAGTGGAGTGAAAAGAATCAGCAGATTTTATTGTCATTGATATATCAAGCTTATTAAAGCCAATTAACTTCTGCATGTAATTTTACAAATTAAACTAGAGCTGATTTCTACTTAAATACTTCAGTTATTGTGTGTCTTTGGACAGTACTGGTGCGAAAATAAAGAGAGTGCAACAAATACTGAACAGTTTACACAATGACCAACACTACCAGTTTTTGTTTTTATTTGCTGCATAGGCACTAGATGGCAAAGGGCTAAAAAGAAGTGAAGGGTCCATTGAACTCTCATAGACTTGGCATTGCATTGTTAATGGAATGTATCTATCATCTCAGAACATAGGAAATAGAAGCAGGAGTATTAGCTTCAAGATAGTAATGGAAAAGGATAGTACCGGTCCTCAAGTTGAAGTCCTAAATTGGGGGAAGGCTAATTTCAATGGCATCAGACAGGAACTCTCAAAAGTTGATAGGGAGAGGCTGCTGACAGGTTAAGGGACGTCTGGCAAGTGGGAGGCTTTTAAAAGTGAGATTGGAAGAGTTCAGAGCTGGCATATTCCTGTTGTATTGAAGGGCAAGGCTGACATGTTTAGGGAACCTTGGTTGACGACGGATATTGAGGGTCTGGTCAGGACAAAGAAGGAGGCGTTTGTCAGGTATAGGCAGCTGGGATCAAGCAAGTCCCTTGAGGAGTATAACGGATGTAGGAGTACACTTAAGAAGGAACTTAGGAGGGCAAAAAGGGGCCATGAGATTTCCCTGACAGATAAGATGAAGGAAAATCCTAAAAGATTCTATAAGTATATTAAGAATAAAAGGGTAGCTATGGAGAGAGTAGGTCCCCTTAAGGATCAGTGTGGTAATCTATGTGTGGAGCCATGGGAAATGGGCAAGGTCTTAAATGAATACTTCTCGTCTGTATTTACCGTGGAGAAGGTCATGGAAGCTAGTGAGTCCAAGGGAGGGAACAGCAATATCCTGGAGCATATCAACATTACAAAGGAGGAGGTGTTGGAAGTTTTGAAGCGTGTAAAGGTGGATAAATCCCCAGGGCCTGACCAGGTGTATCCAAGGATGAAATGGGAAGTAAGGGAGGAGATTGCTGGGGCCCTGGCAGAGATTTTTGGATCATCGTTAGCCACAGGTGAAGTACCGGAAGACTGGAGGATAGCTAATGTTGTGCCTTTATTTAAGAAGGGCAGCAGGGATAAGCTGGGGAACTACAGGCCGGTGAGACTTACTTCAGTGGTGGGAAAGTAATTGGAAGAGATTCTGAGAGATAGGATTTATATGCATTTGGAAAGGCATGGTCTGATTAAGGATAGTCAGCATGGCTTTATGCGTGGAAAATCATGTCTCGTGAATTTGTTGGAGTTTTTTGAGGAGGTGACCAAGAGGATTGACGAGGGCAGGGCGGAGGGCGTTGTCTACATGGACTTTAGCAAGGCCTTTGACAAGGTCCCGCATGGTAGGTTGGTCCGGAAGGTTTGAACACATGGGATCCAGGGTGAGCTTGCAAATTGGATACAAAATTGGCTCGGTGATAGGAGGCAGAGGGTGGTGGTGGAGGGTTGTTTTTCAGAATGGAGGCCGGTGACCAGTGGTGTGCCGCAGGGATCGGTGCTGGGCCCTCTGTGGTTTGTCATAAATATTAATGACTTGGATGAGAATGTAAGGGGCATGATTAGTAAGTTTGCAAATGACACCAAATTGGTGGTATAGTGGAGAGTGAAGAAATTTGTCTAAGGTTACAACAGGATATATATCAACTGGGAAAGTGGGCAAGGGATTGGCAAATGGAATTTAATGCAGACAAGTGCGAAGTGATGCATTTTGGGAAGTTAAACCAGGGTAGGACATATACAGTGAATGGCAGGGCCCTGGGGAGTGTTCTTGAGCAGAGAGACCTTGGGCTGCAAGTACATAGTTCCCTGAACTTGGCAACACAGGTAGACAGGGTGGGGAAGACGGCATATGGCATGCTTTCCTTCATTGGCTGGGGCATTGAGTGCAAGAATTGGGACGTCATGTTTACAGTTGTACATAACGTTGGTTAGGCTGCACTTGGAGTATTGTGTGCAGTTCTGGTCGCCACACTACAGGAAAGATGTGATTAAGCTAGAGAGGGTGCAGAAAAGATTCACAAGGATGTTGCCTGAAGGGCTTCAGTTATAAAGAGAAATTGGATAGGCTGGGTCTGTTTTCCGTGGAGCGAAGGAGGCTGAGAGGGGACATGGTAGAGGTATTTAAAATTATGAGAGGCACAGATCGGGTAGATAGCCAGAGTCTGCTTCCCATGGTAGGGGTGACTAAAACTAGAGGGCATAGATTTAAGGTGAGAGGGAAGAGGTTTAAAGGGGATCAAAGGGGTAAATTTTTCACACAAAAAATTGTGGGTATCTGGAATGAGCTGCTAGAGGAAGTGGTGGAGGCAGGAACAGCAGCAACATTTCAGAGGCATCTGGACGGGTACTTGAATGAGCAAGGCATAGAGGGATATGGTATTAATGCAGGCAGGTGGAATTAGTATAGATAGGCATTATGGTCAGCATGGATGCAGTGGGCCGAAGGGCCTGTTTCTATGCTGTGCGACTCTGACTCTATGAGTAGACCATATGGCCCATTGAGCCTGCTCTGCCATTCAGCATGACTATGACTGATATTTGGTTTCAACTCCACATTCCTGCCCACTCTCCATATCCCTTGATTCCCTGAGAGACCAAAAATCTGTCTATTGCAACCTTAAATATATTCAATGATGGAGCATCCACAACCCTCTGGGGCAGAGTATTCCAAAGATTCAAAACTCTTTTCGTGAAGAAATTTCTCCTCATCTCAGTCCTAAATGTTTGGTCCCTTATCCTGAAACTCTGCTCCCCTGTTCTAGATTCCCTAGTTAGGACAACTTACTTTGGAAGATGGGTACAGAGAACCATCATCTTATGTCATGCAAATATGGGAGCACAGCTTTGCATGTGCCTCTAAAAGTGACCACAGCCCTTGAATTTTTATATGTGTGCCTATACCAAGAGGCCAGGGAATTGGCAGGTATTGGACTCGGGCCTCATGTGCATGTTTGAGGAAAACTTGTTGCGCCTCCACAGACAGCTCACCCAATTGGAAAAATCAATTACAGGCCACCTGCCTTGCCAGCAGCTGCACTCAGGTAAGTTTCAGGAGGGCCATTGGAGCGGGCTTCAAGAGGGAGGTCAGTCACAACAACTGTGGAGTTGGGAGTGGGGGGGTGAGCATTCTTTCTTCTCCTGGCTCCACAGGAAGATTTTATTCCAAAAATAGATTTGGGGAAGAAAGCCCTTATATTTTGTTGGCAGCCACAGGGGCAGGCCAGTCACCTACTCCCCTATCATGTTAATTTCAGTAAGGGATCTTGCAACAGGCGTTAGGCTCTTAATGCCCGGATGTCTAAAAAGGGGTCCAACTAATTTAGCAGTGTCTGCATAGATTGGGTGCAATCCATCCAACTGCTAAAAAGGTCAGTGTTGCACCACCTATATGCTCAAAAAACAGGTGCAATGCATACCAAATTCTACCACATATATCACTTCCCATCTCCTACAGAATTCCAAATGTCCTTTCTGAGGATTGTTGCATTCCAATGGCCCATGCCAAGACCACAGTATTCATTGTTTCAGAGTCTTCTTGATGCAATGATTTTGTTGCCTGGACCACCATACTGCACCTTCCGATATGCTCCAAAGTGTTAATGATACTGATGCTTTGCTAAATCCTCCATTGTCTCGCAGTCAAGAATAGATTAAGAACAATGTATCAATGCCAGGCGCTGTATATTTGTAGTGTTGATGCTGTCCAGGAAATTAATGTAAAATGTGATCGGTCATTAGAGCAGTTGGCTATCAAATGTTTCCCAACAATCAAAGAGAATATTCCTGTGGGATGGCACTAATCTGGTTGTCTCTTGGTTGCTTCGAACAGTCCAACTGTCTGTACAGATTAACATATGTCTGTCTATAATCATGAAAATAGCATGCAGTGTGTCAAAAATGGTGATTATAGAGTAAATGCAAATACTTATGCATGTTAAAGGGAGACATTAGGCCCTAATGTACAATGAAGGGCATCTCTATGATCAAAATTGGCAGGCCTTAGTTGTGTAACTTGGACAACCCAAATATTTGCTGCTGGCAAACCAGTACTTCACCTACAAGCCAAAAATATTGCATTTCCTGCAGGAGTTCCAGTACAATCGCTTATATACCTTCTATACCTATAGCTCTTTCAATGGCCACATTCACTTTTATTGGACTTATTGCAGCTGTTAAGGTGCTCAAAAGTTTTGATTGATTTCTTGCCTATAACCTGAGCTGCACAGTGAGTTAAAGCACTGCCAAGTAAAGGACTGGCAGACACTAATTATTACTGTCATCACCAGTATTAACTCCACAAGTGGGTCAATAAAACCCAGGGCAGCATCTAATTATCTTTTGAAAGAAAGCAAAGATTGATTCTGATTCACCACCTGGGTATATGCCAATGCTCAATTTTCTCCTCCAATTGAGGCCAGTGCTTTCTTTCTCTTATTATCTTGACCACCTCCAGAGCAGAGCAGGTGATTTCCAGTGATATTGGGTTGTAATAACATTTTGAAATGTTCCCAAAGGTATGGAAGGAGTTGAGAATCATCAAGCAGAAACACTGGCATGCCATCTGCTGAACTTTTTTTGGGAGTGCTGGCACTGTCATAATAGATAGAACTGGAAGAACATCCAGGAAATTAAGCCAAGTTTACAAGTCTTAACTTCAGATTCAGTAGCTCAGCAGTTTGCCATGTATTCAGAATGCCAGGTCCTCACATCCATGGTGCAAGCTAGAACAATATGAGAGAGGGGAGTCAAGCTGCTAGACAGCTTATTTACTTGAGGATTAAGGGCACTATTGAAATCCAGAGCTATAATTGTGGTCGGAAACTTGTATCAGGTCTGAACAAGAAAACAAGCAAAAGATTAAATTTGGAAAGTTGCATTAGAGGTGTAACCATAAGTAACTGCCACTCTTTGCTTATTCTGTAACATGTGGTTGGGGCAATTGCATCTTTTTTAGGGATGCATCTCAAGATGTTTAGATGAGAACGCAGAACAAGAAGAGTTCAAGAAAGACTTAACTCAAAGGGTGAAAATGCTCACAGAACTGTGTCATTTTTCAAGTTTGGAAAGGGAATTTGAAATAGCCCTGATTTTAAATACGTTATGTAAGCAGAAATATTTTGTAAAAAAAAGACAAATGCAAGTTTGTTGAATATTTTTTAAATCTTGGTCTACATAGTAAAAATTCCATCCCATAACCTAATGGAAAAGTTGAATTATTCAATGTTCTAGGTGAACCTGCTGTGCTCAATCTCCCTCTTTGTTAGACATTGAAATGCATTATAAGTATCATTTGCATTCAAAATCTTGTATTCTATACCACAAAGCATGTAGCTGTTACGACCGAGGCGGAAGCAATGCACTGTCAATTCAGTCCCATCACTCCACAGGTTGCAGCATATTATTTAAAGCTTTCTACCCAACCAGATACAGCCAAATCAAATACTCTCGTAACTCTTGGAATAAAACAGACCAAACCAGGTATCTTTAGACAACAACAAATTAACTATTTATTAAAAATCTAAATCTTAAACACTATTCAGATACACCTATGTCTAAAGATCTGATAACCTATTATTTTAATCTAACCCCTCCATTCACACACATACACTCAAAAACAACAGTAGTTAACCAGTTTTAAAAGTGGTGTTTTTAAAAGTTAACTGCTTCTTAAGAATAAATAACTAAATAAGTCTTTGTGGGTTATGTTCCTGAAAGATGAGGTATTCTAATTAGGAAATAGTTAAAGGCCACTCAAAGCCTTCACATGGATTTGATGTAGTAGTCTATTCTTAATCGGCATTCAACTCTTTGGTTGCAGCAGGCATCAACAGTTCTTCGGCGATACAAATGGTTTTTTGAAGAAAGATTTTTCTTCTTTAGGCAATTAACTTAACCCGTAGATCCCCGTATTATTTTTACTGAGAGAAAATAGATAGCTTTATTCTCTTCAGTAGCATGCTTCTTTAGAGAGTCTGTCAAAACTAACTGGTTCAGACTGGTTTCTGCCTGTTTCACACACAGTCAAATTGAAACACCAAGTCATGTGACCTCTCTCTCTCCTGCTGTAACAAGGTAGAAATTCCAGAATTTTCTCTCCCTTAAAGGTGCACTGTTTTTAACAGTCTTAAAGGCACACATTTTTTTTAGTCCGAGGAGAAAATATGTACAAGTCCGTGACATAGCACATAGGAATTGTAAATGTTATCTTGTCTCAGTTGGTAGCAATCTCACTTTTGAGTCTGAAGGTTGTGGGTAGTATGATAGGTACTTCAGTGCAGTATTAGAAACATAGAAAATAGGAACAGGAGTAGGCCATTCGGCCCCTCGAGTCTGCTTCGCCATTCATAATGATCATGGCTGATCATCCAACTCAGTAACCTGTTCCCGCATTCCCCCCATATCCTTTGATCCCTTTCACCCCAAGATATATATCTAACTCCTTCTTGAAAACATACAATGTTTTGGCCTCAACTGCTTTCTGTGGTAGTGAATTCCACAGGCTCACCACTCTCTGGGTGAAATAATTTCTCCTCATCTCAGTCCTGACAGGTTTACCCAGTATCCTTAGACTATGACCCCTGGTTCTGGGCTCCCCCACCATCAGGAACTTCCTTCCTGCATCTACCCTGTCAAGTCTTGTTAGAATTATATAGGTTTCTATGAGATCCACCCTCACTCTTCTGAACTCCAGCGAATTTAATCCTAACCGACTCAATCTCTCTTCATACGTCAGTCCCGCCATCCCAGGATACAGTCTGGTAAACCTTCGCTGCACTCCCTCTATAGCAAGAACATCCTTCCTCAGATAAGGAGACCAAAACTGCACACAATATTCCTGGTGTGGCCTCACCAAGGCCCTGTATAATTGCAGCAAGACATCCCTGCTCCTGTACTCGAATCCTCTCGCTATGAAGGCCAACATACCATTTGCCTTTTTACCGCCTGTCGCACCTGCATGCTTACCTTCAGCGACTGGTGTACGAGAACACTCAGGCCTCATTACATATTCCCCTCTCTCAGTTTATAGCTGTTCAGATAATAATCTGCCTTCCTGTTTTTGCTACCAAAGTGGATAACCTCATATTTATCCACATTATACTGCATCTGCCATGCATTTGCCCACTCACCCAACATGTCCAAATCACCCTGAAGTCTCTCTGCATCCTCCTCACAATTCACCCTCCCACCCAGTTTTGTGTCATCTGCAAATTTGGAGATATTACATTTAGTTCCCTCATCTAAATCATTAATATATATTGTGAATATCTGGGGTCCTAGCACCGATCCCTGCGGTACCCCATTAGTCACTGCCTGCCATTCGGAAAAAGATTCATTTATTCCGACTCTTTGTTTCCTATCTGCCAACCAATTTTCTATCCATCGCAATACACTACTCCCAGTCCCTTGCACTTTAATTTTACAAGCTAATCTCTTATGTGGGACGTTGTTGAAAGCCTTCTGAAAGTCCAAATAAACCACATCCACTGGCTATCCCTCATCAACTCTACTAGTTACATTCTCGAAGAATTCTAGTAGATTTGTCAAGCATGATTTCCCTTTCGTAAATCCACGCTGACTCTGTCCGATGCTATCACGTTCTCCAAGTGCTCTGCTATAAAATCTTTGATAATGGACTCTAGAATTTTCCCCACTACCGACGTCAGGCTGACTGGTCTAGAATTCCCTATTTTCTCTCTACCTCCCTTTTTGAATAGTGGGGTTACATTAGCTGCCCTCCAGTCTGTAGGAACTGTTCCAGAGTCTATAGAATCTTGGAAGATGACCACCAATGCATCCATTATTTCTAGGGCCACTTCCTTAAGTACTCTGGCATGTAGATTATCAGGCTCTAGGGATTTAACGGCCTTCAATCCCATCAATTTCCTCAACACCATTTCTCTACGAATGCTAATTTCCTTCGTTCCTCCCTCTCACTAAACCCTGTGTTCCCCAACATTTCTGCTTTGATATTTGTGTCCTCCTTTGTGAAGACAGAACCAAAGTATGCATTTAGTTAGTCAGCCATTTCTTTGTTCCCCATATTAAATGCCCCTGTTTCTGACTGTACAGGACCTACATTTGTCTTCACCAATCTTTTTCTCTTCACATACCTATAGAAACTTTTACAGTGAGCTTTTATGTTTCCCGCAAGCTTGCTCTCGTGCTCTATTTTCTCCTTCTTCAGCAATCCCTTGGTCCTCCTTTGCTGAATTCTAAGCTGCTCCCAATCCTCAGGTCTGTTGTTTTTTTCTGGCAAATTTGTACGCCTCTTCCTTGGATCTAATGCTATCTCCAATTTCCCTTGTAAGCTATGGTTTGGCTACCTTTCCCATTTTACTTTTGTGCCAGATAGGAAAAACAATTGTTGAGGGAAACGGCATTGTGCAAGATGTCATCTTTCAGCTATGTGAAAACTGAGGCATCACCTGTTTTCTCAGGTGGACTTTAAAGATCTCAGGGCATCATTTGAAGGACAGCAGTAAGTTCTTAGTGTCATGGCCATCATTGCAGCTTCAACCAACACCATCACAAACAGATTATGTGACCATTTGTTATGTGTCAGACCTTGTTGTGTACAAGCTGGCTTCTGCATGTAACAACAAACACTCCTTCAATATTAATCCATTGGTTGTAAATTGGATGTCCTTCAGAAATAATTGATAAATTATAAAGTGCTTTTAGATGCTTTGAGGATATGATAAGTTGTTTTTAAATACAAGTTCTTTCTAAAGGCAGAATATTATTTAAAGCTGAGTGTAGAATTAAAAGAGAAACTTAGATATTAATATTTTGGTTTATTAAAAAGATGCATATTTTCCAATCCTTTTGCTTCGTCGATATTTGAAAATGTCCTTCATTTAAACAGCATCTGTGACTTGTGAAGGAAATGACACCTGCCAAATGGAAACATATTAATCTCGTCATATGGCACACTGTTTTGAACTGTTACTGGACATTGAACATAACTTGTTTAAAAAGACAACAGACTGAGTTACTGAAAACATGGCTGCACATTTGCATTCTGAGAGACAGTTGCCCAGAGTGACAATGGAAGTACTCCAGTACTCCCAGATTCAATTAACCAGATGGGTTTTGTCAATAGTGATGATCAAAAGACATTGAGAGTCATTGAATGTGTAACAACCAGCATTCCAACCACACTCCCTACCCCCCACTGAGTGTGTCTGGTAAGCTTGGAGGAATTCACAAACCTCGCAGGCGAGGCTGTTTCAAACAAAAATCCAGTCACATGACTAACCAGTTGGTCAACCTGGAAGTGATTGAATTGTGCTCACAGTAAAGTTTTGAGGCAGACTGCATTTTGAAGACGAAAGAGAAGCAAGGCCTTTCTCTCTCTCTGCCTCTCTCACACAAATTTCCAGGGACCCACGAAAGTACCGTAAGCCTCAAAACAGAAGACAACCTGCAACCTTCTGGTACCAGCAAAACAAGTTTGAAAGTGTGCACTGGGCTCCAACAAGAACTGCAAGACGTAACTTCAATCAAAGACTTTACATCCAACCCAAAACCAGTAACTAAATTCCATCTACTGCTACAAACCTTCCCCCTTTTATTCTTTCTCCTTCTCTGTATCTATTTGTTTGTGTGTTTATCGCACATGCATGCTAGAGTGGTCGCATTGCGTATTTATAGTAGTTTAATTGAGTGAGAGTTTTAAGGTTAATAAACTTACACCTTTCTTGTTTAAACCTAAGAAAATCTGTCTGGTTGTTTCCTTTACAATTAGAATTAGAGAACAATGAATAAGGACTCACTGAGGGGAAGCTGAAAACACTGTGTTTTTGAAATTTAAACCATGTTTCAGCCAAACCAGGAGGGCCGAGAGGGGAGCCCTAGACCTCTTTCTCACCCGGCCGTAACAGAAATTTGGGGGCTAGTGTCCGAGATTGGACCCACAAACAAATGAGAAATTGGAAGTGGGAAGTCAAATTGATCCCAATCAAAAAGAGAAAAGATTTCAATACAGGTTTTCTTGTGGTTGTGTGTGCTGGAATTCTAACATGTCCATTACTAAAGCCAGTACATTCACAAATCAGGGTGAAGTAATAAGCAGGGATAAGCTAAAAGCACGGTCTGTGGAAGAGTTAAGGAATATGGCTGAGCAGTGTGAGATCACTTTCTGTGCCAAGGCTAGGAAATTGGAACTCTTAAGACTAGTGGCCAACTATTTTTCCCTTGAATCTGAAGAATCAGAGACAGGGTTAGAAATAGACTCTGACAGGGTATTGCTAGCAAAGATACAATTTTTAACAGAGGAAATTTGAATTAGAAGACAGGGAAAGAGAAAGACAGGAGAGAGAGAGAGAGAAAGACATTTTCAGAAGGAATGGGAAGAAAGAGAGCTGAGGCAGCTTGAGTTAACTAGGGGGTGACAGAGTAACCCCAATGAAAGCATGGAAAATACAAGTGGTGCAGGGCTGTGGACGGAATTTTTAAAATTTTCCCAATTGATTCTAAAATTCAATGAGGGAGATGTGGAAGCATTTTTTGTATCTTTTGAGAAACTGACAAGGCAGTTAATGTGGCTGGCTGAGAGCTGGACTCTACTGCTGCAAAGTAAGCTAACCAGAAAAGTCCATGAGGTTGCCAGGTGAGAGTTCATCAAATTATGAACTGACAAAAAATGCTATCCTCGGGGCAAATGAACTAGCACCGGAAGCCTACCTCCAGAAGTTTCGAACCCTCAAGAAGCAAATTGATCAAACTTACTTGGAGTTTGAGAGAAGTAAGCAGCTGGCTTTTGACCAGTGGTTGAGGGCTCTCAAAGTGCAGTCCAACTATGAAAACCTCAGAGAAGTAATTTTGTTAGAGGAATTTAAAAACTCTCTCCCCTTCTCCACAAAGACCCATATGGAGGAACAAAAAGTGCATAGAGCGAGGCAAGCCACAGTTCTGGCTGTTGAGTTTGCTCTAACATACAAGTCAGTTCCCCAGGGAAAACCTTTCCTAGTCACCCCCACAAATCTGAAAAGGATAAAGGGTGAGAAGGTGATAAGAGCCCAAGAGAAAGAAAAGCAGGACACACAGGGGGCCCTCCTCCAGCCAAAAGCATAATGTTGTAAGTAAGAGTGAGATCCAGAGACCTGTGTGCTTCCATTGTAATAAGGCAGGTCATTTAAGAGCAGATTGCTGGAAACCACGGGGAAAGCCTGTAGGGTTAATCAGGGCACACTGGCTCAGTGAAGGAGAAAGGATCCCGATGGAAAGCATTGCTGAACAAGCTGTGGCTTTAACTGCAGCAGTAGTAAGGCCCAGAAAACATATTGCTGTGGGTGCAGGAAAATGTAATAGGATTTCTGAAGGTTATCAGGATTTTGTGTCTAAAGGGAGAGTAACCCCATACCCCTCAAGTGGGCCAAGCAAGCCCACAGTAATCCTCAGGGACTCAGGGGCCACTAGATCCCTTTTACTGGGAAAAGGTCTGACCTTTCCCTCAGAAAGTGCAGTAAAACCAGAATGGTGGTGAATGGTATCAGAGGGCAGTGTAAACCTGTACCTGCACACTGGGTGCACTTGGAGTGTGACCTAGTTTCAGGACCGGTGACTGGAGGGATTGTCCCTAGTTTGCCTGTGGACGGGGTTGCCCTGCTCCTAGGTAATGATCTGGTGTGGGAGAAGTTGGTAGCTTCTGCAGTAGTGAAAGAGAGACCATGGGAGGTCAGAGGGACAGGGCAGTGGCAGGAGACAATACCCTGCAGTTCCCTTGAATGTGTAGTGAATCAGGCCATGATGAAACCAGCTCCCCCAGAGGAGAATGAATTGCCATTGCAGTCAGACGACCATGAGGTCTGTCCGAAATTTTCTTCAGAAAGTTAGCGGACCCAGGGAATGGATGAAATGGATCTTCCCTAGCTGAGGCTCAGTGAGTCGACCCAGTACTGAAAGAGTTAGCACAGGCTACCCAGACTGAAATTGAAGCACAGGGAGTCCCTGATTGCTACTATTTAAAGAATGTGGTGCTGATGAGGAAATGGAGTTCTCCTCACAGATCTGAGGACAAAGAGTAGACGGTGGTTCACCAGTTAGTGGCGCCGCAGAGATACTGGAGAGAAATATTAAGAATGTCCCATGAGATTGCAGTGGCTGTACATGTTGGTATACAAAAAAATCAAAGCCTGCATAAGACCGCAGTTTGACTGGCCAAAACTCCACAAAGATGTGGTGGCGTACTGCAGGAGTCTCCATATGTGCCAGGTTGAGGGGAAATCCCAACCTACAGTGAAATCTGCACTCCTAAGTCCTGTACTAGTGTTTGGAAGACCCTCCAGCAGAAGGCTGGTGAATTGTAAGTGACCACTGCCAAGAACAAAAGGGGACAGACAGGCACAGGGCTAGCAAAAGGTTACAGAGGAAAGGGGGAAAAGGGACAATGAGGACAGGTTAAAGGAAGTCTGGGAAAATTCCCAAATAAAACCCCTACTGTTTAATCAGCCAACCCCGAAATGTTGGAAAAATTAAACCCCACATCCTCTTATGTAAATGCTGACACCAGAAGCACCCCACCAGAGTTGCTAACAGCATTTACGGAAACCTGAAGGGACAAAGAAAGTCCTCAAGAGGGTAGAGTATCTGTGAAGGTGATGCCTCACCTAGTCGAAGTGCTGCAGGGAAGTGCAGTGGAATCTGACTAAGTATTTGCATGCAGGAGTGTCTCAGACGACAAAGGGAAGATTAGCAAAGAATCCATCCCCACAGTCAAGAGAAAAGAGAACCAACCATCCCCTAAAGTGAAAAGCACTTGCATGGCTCATCAGAGCACTGAAAGAGAGATCAAAGTGGATCCACCCACTGCTCACTCCCATGAGCAACACTCTAAACCAGGGCTAATTAAATCTAACCTTCCCCCTGCAGACCTTAACAGGAACAAAGGTACCCTAGATTGTCATGGAAATGTGCAAACTGCAAACCTCCCCAAAAATCACATGTTTATTGGGATGCCCATTTTCAATGTATTGCAGGCTGATAGTGAAAAAACTTTAAACCCCTTGGGCAATATATAACTATCGCAGACCCACCTCAAGAAAAGGGGAAATGTAAAGAAGCACTGCTACAAAGGAAAGACAAACTGCAACAATTTTTAAGATTTCTGAATGAATGAGAGAAATATATGTGTGTTTTCCTGTACTTTCTCTTTTTTCTATTTTATAATGAAATGCTCCCTTAGCCAGGGAGGAAGTTGTCGAGCGAGGGAGCCGTGGTTTACTCAAGAAGTTGAAGCGCTTGTCAAGAGGAAGAGGGCGGCTTATGTTAGGATGAGACGTGAAGGCTCAGTTAGGGCGCTTGAGAGTTACAAGCTAGCCAGGAAGGATCTAAAGGGAGGGCTAAGAAGAGCAAGGAGAGGACACGAGAAGTCATTGGCGGATAGGATCAAAGAAAACCCTAAGGCTTTCTATAGGTATATCAGGAATAAACGAATGATAAGAGTTAGAACAGGGCCAATCAAGGATAGTAGTGGGAAGTTGTGTGCGGAATCAGAGGAGATAGGGGAAGCGTTAAATGAATATTTTTCGTCAGTATTTACAGTAGAGAAAGAAAATGTTGCCGAGGAGATTACTGAGATACAGCCTACTAGGCTAGATGGGATTGAGATTCACAAGGAGGAGGTGTTAGCAATTTTGGAAAGAGTGAAAATAGATAAGTCCCCCGGGCCAGATGGGATTTATCCTAGGATTCTCTGGGAAGCCAGGGAGGAGATTGCAGAGCCGTTGTTGTTGATCTTTAAGTCGTCATTGTCGACAGGAGTAGTGCCGGAGGACTGGAGGATAGCAAATGTTGTCCCCTTGTTCAAGAAGGGGAGTAGAGACAGCCCTGGTAATTATAGACCTGTGAGCCTTACTTCGGTTGTGGGTAAAATGTTGGAAAAGGTTATAAGAGACAGGATTTATAATCATCTTGAAAAGAATAAGTTCATTTGCGATAGTCAGCACGGTTTTGTGAAAGGTAGGTCGTGCCTCACAAACCTTATTGAGTTTTTCGAGAAGGTGACCAAACAGGTGGATGAGGGTAAAGCCGTGGATGTGGTGTATATGGATTTCAGTAAGGCGTTTGATAAGGTTCCCCACGGTAGGCTATTGCAGAAAATACGGAAGTATGGGGTTGAAGGTGATTTAGAGCTTTGGATCAGAAATTGGCTAGCTGAAAGAAGACAGAGGGTGGTGGTTGATGGCAAATGTTCATCCTGGAGTTTAGTTACAAGTGGTGTACCGCAAGGTTCTGTTTTGGGGCCACTGCTGTTTGTCATTTTTATAAACGACCTGGATGAGGGTGTAGAAGGGTGGGTTAGTAAATTTGCGGATGACACGAAGGTCGGTGGAGTTGTGGATAGTGTCGAAGGGTGTTGTAGGGTACAGAGGGACATAGATAGGCTGCAGAGCTGGGCTGAGAGATGGCAAATGGAGTTTAATGCGGAGAAGTGTGAGGTGATTCACTTTGGAAGGAGTAACAGCAATGCAGAGTACTGGGCTAATGGGAAGATTCTTGGTAGTGTAGATGAGCAGAGAGATCTTGGTATCCAGGTACATAAATCCCTGAAAGTTGCTACCCAGGTTAATAGGGCTGTTAAGAAGGCATATGGTGTGTTAGCCTTTATTAGTAGGGGGATCGAGTTTCGGAGCCACGGGGTCATGATGCAGCTGTACAAAACTCTGGTGAGGCCGCACCTGGAGTATTGCGTGCAGTTCTGGTCACCGCATTATAGGAAGGATGTCGAAGCTTTGGAAAGGGTGCAGAGGAGATTTACTAGGATGTTGCCTGGTATGGAAGGAAGGTCTTACGAGGAAAGGCTGAGGGACTTGGGGTTGTTTTCGTTAGAGAGAAGGAGGAGGAGAGGTGACTTAATAGAGACATACAAGATAATCAGAGGGTTAGATAGGGTGGATAGTGAGAGTCTTTTTCCTCGGATGAGGATGGCAAACACGAGGGGACATAGCTTTAAGTTGAGGGGTGAAAGATATAGGACAGATGTCAGAGGTAGTTTCTTTACGCAGAGAGTAGTAGGGGCGTGGAACGCCCTGCCTGCAACAGTAGTAGACTCGCCAACTTTAAGGGCATTTAAGCGGTCATTGGATAGACATATGGATGTAAATGGAATAGTGTAGGTCAGATGATCGGCGCAACATCGAGGGCCGAAGGGCCTGTACTGCGCTGTAATATTCTAATTCTAATTCTAATTCTAATGTCGCATTTCAGTCAGCCAGATGTGGAGGTGTGACGGAAACCACACCTGCCAAATGGAAACATATTAATTTCATCATATGGAACACTATTTTGAACTGTTCCTGGACATTGAACATAACTTGTTTAAAAGGGCCACAGGACTGAATGGCTGAAAACATGGCTGCACATTTGCATTCTGAGAGACAGTTGCCCAGAGTGACAATGGAAGTACTTCCAGATTCAATTAACCAGATGGGTTTCATCAATAGTGATGAACAAAAGACATTGAGAGTCATTGAATGTGTAAGAGCCAGCATTTCACCCCCACCCACCCCCCACTGCGTGTGTCTGGCAAGCTTGGAGGAATTCACAAACCTCGCAAGCGAGGCTGTTTCAAACAAAAAGCTAGTCACATGATTAACCAGGTGATTGACTTTTGTTTTGAGACAGACTACATTTTGAAGACTGAAGAGAAGCAAGGCCTCTCTCTCTCTCTCTGTCTCTCTCTCACGCAAATTTCCAGGGACCTACGAAAGTAACTTAAGCCTCTACACAGAAGACCCCTGCAACCTTTTGGTACCAGCGAAACGTGTTTGAAAGTTTGAACTGGGCCCCAACGAGAACTGCAAGACTAAACTTCAATCAAAGACTTTACATACAACCCAAAACCAGTAAATGAATTCAATCTACTACTTCAAACCTTCCCCCTTTAATTCTTTCTCCTCCTCTGTATCTATTTGTGTGTGTGTTTACCGTGTATGCATGCTACCGTGGTTGTGTCGCATATTTTTAGTAGTTTAACTGAGTTAGGGTTTTAAGGTCAATAAACTTACTTGTCTAAACCTAAGAAAAGCTGTCTGATTGTTTCCTTTACAATTATAATTAGAGAGCAGTGAGCAAGGACTCACAGAGGGGAAGCTAAAAGCACTGTATTTTTAAAAGTTAAACCCTGTTACGGCCAAACCAGGAGGCTGAGAGGGGAGCACGAGACCCTTTCCTCACCTGGTCGTAACAGACTGAATAATAGTTGTTTAACCACACCCAACTGATTCCCACTTCAAATTGTAGGAGGGACAGAGAGGCATCCTTGTGTCCTGATTTTTTAAATCAAACTTAATTATCTTTTGCTCCTTTTGGCTCCATAAAAATATAGCATTGAAAATGTTTTGTTGTATGGTGCACATTCCACCTATCCACTCCTTAAAATTGCAATCAGGCTCTAAACTACGTCATAGGATCTCAATTTGCAGAATGAAGTGACCTACTTCCTGAAACACTGTGGCAGCCCGAGGGAAGTCCCCTTACAGAATGGTGATGGCCGAGTACAGCATTATTTGGGCGTGGAACCCCACTAACCTGATTTGGTTGTTGCTGCCCCTCTAATGTTGATTTTGGCCAGTTACAATTCATAGCATCATAGAAATTTACAGCACAGAAGGAGGCCATTCTGCCCAATATATCCATGCCAGCCTACAAGTGGTCATTCAGCCTAATCCCAAGTTCCAGCTCTTGGTTTGTAGCCTTGTAGGTTACGGTACTTCAAGTGCATATCCAAATACTTTTTAAATGTTATCTAGGTTTCTGCCTCTACCATCCTTTCAAGCAGTAAGTTCCAGATTCCCACCACCCTCTGGGTGAAGAACATCTCCCCTTGAATCCCCTCTAAACCTCCCACCTCTTGCCCTAAATCTATGCCCCCTCATTATGGACCCATGAACCAAGAGAATAGGGCCTCCCTATCCACTCTATCTAGACCCCTCATAATTCTATACACTTCAATTAGGTCTCCCCTTAACCTCCTCTGTTTCAAAGAAAACAACCCTAGCCTATCCAATCTTTCCTCATAACTAAAATTCTCAAGTCCAGGCAACATCCTCATAAATCTCCTCTCTAGTGAAATCACATCTTGCCATCTTGCCTACAGTGTGATGCCCAGAACTGCATGCAGTACTCCAGCTTTATACAGTTCCAGCATATCCTCCGAGCTCTTACATTATATGCCTCACATAATAAAGGCAAGTATCCCGCATGCCTTCTTGACCAGCTTATCTATCTGTCCAGTCATCTTCAGGCATGCACTCCAAGGTCCCTCTGTTCCTCTACTCTTCTCAGTATCCTACCATTTATTGTGTATTCCCTTGCCTTGTTAGCCTTCCCTAAATTCATTACCTCACACTTGTCCAGATTAAACTCCATTTGCCACTGTTCCACCCACTTGACTAGTCTATTGATAGTTTCCTGCGGTGTACAGTTTTCTTCTGCAATATCAACATGGACAATATTTGTATCAACTGCAACTTTGTAATCATGCCCCCTATATTCAAGTCCATGTCATTGATATATACCACAAAAAAAACAAGGGACCTAATATTGAGACCTGCGGAACCCTGCTTGGAATAGCCTTCCAAGCACATAAATATCCATCGACCATTACCTTTTGCTTCCTGCCTCTGAGGCAATTTTGAATCCAACTTGCCACTTTGCCTTGGAACCTATGGGCTTTTACTTTTGTGTCCAATTTATCATGTGGGACCTTATCAAAAGCCTTGCTAAAATCCATGTAGACTCCATCAAATGCACTACCCTCATCGACCCTCTTTGTTACCTCCTCAAAAAATTCAATCATGTTAGTCAGACATGACCTTCCCTTAACAAATCCATGCTGACTGTCTTTGATTAATCCGTGTCTTTCTGAATAAAGATTTATACTGTCCCTCAGAATTTTTCCAATAGTTTTCTCACCACCTAAGTTAGATTGACTGGCCTGTAATTACTCAGTATATCCTTTTCTCATTTTTTAAACAATGGCACAATGTTAGTTGTCCTCCAGTCCTCCGGCACCATACCTGCAGCCAGAGAGGAGCCTGATTGAATTACAAGTCGTGACATCAAAAACGCGATAGATCTTGCTGATTGCAACAAATACCCAGGTGCTATGATCAAGCACTTCAAAATCATGTTGTGGGAAGTTGCTAACGGAGTTATGAGTGTGCAGACCTGGTGTTATGGGACTCTACCCATATTTCCGTTGCTTATACAAGTCCTGGGGCACTACAAATAGGAAAATTAGCCCTATAAAACCTGTAACTCAGCTATGTTGTGTGTAAACTATTCTTTCTTTCTTTCTTCTTCTTCTTCTTCTTCTTTGGCCTCCTTGTCTCGAGAGACATTGGGTAAGCGCCTGGAGGTGGTCAGTGGTTTGTGAAGCAGCACCTGGAGTGGCTATAAAGGCCAATTCTAGAGTGACAGACTCTTCCACAGGTGCTGCAGATAAAATTGGTCGTCGAGGCTATTACACAGTTGGCTCTCTCTTTGTGCTTCTGTCTTTTTTCCTGCCAACAGCTAAGTCTCTTCGACTCGCCACTCTTTAGCCCTGCCTAAACTATTAAGCAGAGCATTAAAGAACAAAGGCTTGTAAATACAATTTACTGAAGAAAAGTTAACTTTTTAAAATTTTGTTCAAAGACATTAACATAACCAAATGAGTGTGCCCTTTTAACCAGAAAATAAGGAACTCCAATATAAATTCAAGCAACAACACAAATCATATTCTGTCTCATCTAATCTGATAGCCAGAGGTCCACAGTGACAAGCAAAGAGCTTAAACCTCGAACTCCAGGAGACAAATTTGGTTTGGGTTTGTTAGCAAATTTCCCAGAGGTTATTGTTGCAGCAAAGGGTGTTAGTCCTGTGACAATAACTCTGCTTATCATTCAGGCATGAATGATTCTTACAATAACAAGCTTTATTTGCTGACTGATTTGGTCTTCCATTTATAGTAAATGACTTGCAAATACCACAACCTGATGCCCAGCCTCCGACTACCTTGAGAGCGCTCTCCCACCCAAGAGAACAACAGAAGTCCTGGAACAACTAGCTCCATCCCTCCAGGCCCATTGCATTGCTGTGTGGCTCTGGACTTAGAGCATGCTGTGCCTTAACGGGGTTATTTTCTTATAGTATAATACAGCCTTTCTCTATGTCTGTGTGAAATGTAGATTACACGTTTAGCTGAGGCCACATTTTTTGGTGTTTTCCCAATTTCAAAACTTTTCAGTCTTTGCCTTTGTGCTACAAGCTTAGTTTGTTATAACAGTAAGTGTCTTGGCTCAAATCTTTACCTCTCCCCAAACATGGCATGTTAACAACTAGTCACTCATCTGGGTATGTGCCTTTTCTTTGACCTGGGTATTCCCATTCTTTACCCTTACAGTCCCAAACTGTCTGTTCTTCATATGGAGAGACAAAATTGAGTTCTCCTTTCCTCCCACATTTGCTGTAAAACTAAAAATGCTAAAATAAAGGAATGTTGGGATTCTAAATGGCTCGGAGGAGCCTGAAAGAGGAGCATGTTAGAATTAGAATTAGAACATTACAGCGCAGTACAGGCCCTTCGGCCCTCGATGTTGCGCCGACCTGTGAAACCATCTGTCCTACACTATTCCATTTTCATCCATATGTCTATCCAATGACCACTTAAATGCCCTTAAAGTTGGCGAATCTACTACTGCTGCAGGCAGGGCGTTCCACGCCCTTACTACTCTCTGAGTAAAGAAATTACCTCTCACATCTGTCCTATATCTTTCACCCCTCAACTTGAAGCTATGTCCCCTCGTGTTTGCCATCACCATCCGAGGAAAAAGACGCTCACTATCCACCCTATCTAACCCTCTGATTATCTTATATGTCTCTATTAAGTCACCTCTCCTCCTCCTTCTCTCCAACGAAAACAACCTCAAGTCCCTCAGCCTTTCCTCGTAAGACCTTCCTTCCATACCAGGCAACATCCTAGTAAATCTCCTCTGCACCCTTTCCATAGCTTCCACATCCTTCCTATAATGCGGTGACCAGAACTGCACGCTATACTCCAGGTGCGGTCTCACCAGAGTTTTGTACAGCTGCAGCATGACCTCATGGCTCCGAAACTCGATCCCCCTACTAATAAAAGCTAACACACCATATGCCTTCTTAACAGCCCTATTAACCTGGGTAGCAACCTTCAGGGATTTATGCACCTGGACACCAAGATCTCTCTGCTCATCTACACTACCAAGAATCTTCCCATTAGCCCAGTATTCTGCATTCCTGTTACTCCTTCCAAAGTGAATCACCTCACACTTTTCCACATTAAACTCCATTTGCCATCTCTCAGCCCAGCTCTGCAGCCTATCTATGTCTCTCTGTACCCTACAACATCCTTCGGCACTATCCACAACTCCACCGACCTTAGTGTCATCTGCAAATTTACTAACCCACCCTTCTACACCCTCTTATAAAAATGACAAACAGCAGTGGCCCCAAAACAGATCCTTGCGGTACACCACTAGTACCTAAACTCCAGGATGAACATTTGCCATCAACCACCACCCTCTGTCTTCTTTCAGCTAGCCAATTTCTGATCCAAAGCTCTAAATCGCCTTCAACCCCATACTTCCGTATTTTCTGCAATAGCCTACCGTGGGGAACTTTATCAAACGCCTTACTGAAATCCATATACACCACATCCACTGCTTTACCCTCATCCACCTGTTTGGTCACCTTCTCGAAAAACTCAGTAAGGTTTGTGAGGCACGACCTACCCGTCACAAAACCGTGCTGACTATCTCTAATGTTTGCTGTTTTGTATTGGAATCTCCCTCATATATGAATTGGGAGCTAATCTTAGCACCCGTGTTTTTTTTTCCAGACGTTGATCTCACAATCCTTATGGAGCCTCATATGTTAACGCATGACAGGGTGCAAGCTGCTCTTGTGAAATCTCTTCTCACTGGCCTCTGAATAGGTCAGACAGCGGATTGCCATAAATGGATCTGACTGCTTCACCAGGATAGCTACATCCTTAAACAATTTGGTTTAGGATCTCCTCATTTGTTTGGTAGTAGGTAAATCACAGAAGGAAATTTGAATGTAACAGCCAATGTGTGGTTTATTCTATCATCAGGAGGCTATGCTCACACAGATTGAATTCATGTCATTGGCCCTTTGTACCAAAAATGTTACTTATACCTCTAGGTTATTTAATCACGCTTCATCATTCAAAATGTAAGCTTTAGTGGTTTCCCTTTCTTGGTAGTCATTGGCCCGGATTTTGCCTCTGCAGCAAAGGAACGGCAATAACTGTTCAGCTCGCTGATAGTTGCTCATAGAATGTTCGTGGGCTTGTCAGCGGAGATTTCCCCAAATCCAGTGCCTTATTCAGCATTGTGCTGTCTGCAGGGGATCTGAAGTATGTGTGAGCAGGACATGAAACAAGGAGACACTCTAACCAATCAGATTGAAGAATCCTCACTGAGGGCGGCACAGTGGCGCAGTGGTTAGCACCGCAGCCTCACAGCTCCAGGGACCCGGGTTCGATTCTGTGTACTGCCTGTGTGGAGTTTACAAGTTCTCCCTGTGTCTGCGTGGGTTTTCTCCGGGTGCTCCGGTTTCCTCCCACAAGCCAAAAGACTTGCAGGTTGATAGCTAAATTGGCCATTATAAATTGTCACTAGTGTAGGTCGGTGGTAGGGAAATATAGGGACAGGTGGGGATGTTTGGTAGGAATATGGAATTAGTGTAGGATTAGTATAAATGGGTGGTTGATGTTCGGCACAGACTCAGTGGGCCGAAGGGCCTGTTTCAGTGCTGTATCTCTAATCTAAAAACATGCAGAGTCAAATCCAGGAAGTATAAATTAAACTGAAATGATGTACAGAAACAGAAATAAAGATTGGGAAATTTAAATGGAATTAAGGGAGAGATAAAAGAGACAAAAGGAAAAGCTGAAAAAAATTGATTTTTATATTTGCAACATTGGCTGGAATTTTAGATGGTGGCGGAGGCCCTGCCCACTGGCTTAGCAGTCGGGGGAAAGCCCACCTCCACTGCCCCTTGAAGATGCACAGCAATTTTGTGTGGCGCAGGCTCTTAACTGGCCTTGGGTATGACTTCCATCCCTCTGAAGCAGGAAGGTCTGTCTCGAGGAGCTGCTGGCCAATCAGCGGGCTGGCAGCTTTTCAGTCCCAGCAGTGCCACCAGTTGCGGTGGCCAGATGAGGACTGTGGACGTCAGCCTCCATATAGGTGAGTGGTGTTTCGGTCCTCGCCAGGGACAATTGGCAGTCCCCCGATGAGGGGGATGGGGGTCATTCAATTATGGGGGAAGGTGCTCCACCAGGGGCAGCTTGTACTACTGCGGGGCCCTATGTGGGGCACAGGGTTCCCAATAAGGCGGGACCCCCCCAGGCCCACAAGGAGGCTGCCTGGTAAAAGTACGCGGCCTCCACAGGTGCTAAAGTTCCTGGCCACCACTGTAAAAATACCAGTGGCAGCGGGAGGAGGTCTGTAAGTGGCACGTAATTGGCCACTTAAGGGCTTCAATTGGCCTGGGGCGGGTGGGGCTATTTTGAACCTCTCCTGCCTCCCACTAGATTTTACATTTCCCCCCCACCTCCAGCCCACTCCTGGGGTGGGGGGGGCAGGATGGTGCCATAAAATTCCAGCCATTAGGTTTCTTCTGAAGGAATGAGACTCCACACTTGTAAAATTAATAATTTATGACCAGAGAAATTGTTCGGCAGTAATTATCACTTATTAGGATGTACAAAACTCACTTGCGCTGAATGGACCAGACCTAACTTTTTCCTTTCTCAACCATTATTAGTACAGAATTAGTAGGCATGTACAGGAAGTTCACGGTACAGTCATTTCAGTGCCAAGTATATCAGCAGGAGTGTACCATATGGAGGAGCAGGGTATTTCTGACAGCAACTTCTAGACTTCTGTTTTTAACTGCACATGTGCATACTACAGAAGTTGTTGTCAGATTTCCTGTATTATAACGGTGAGTGATAATAGCCTCACAGTTATTCTCATGTAAAATTCTGGGCCATTGTCTTTTTCCCTTCTCTCTTTTCCTCTTTATTCTTCTTCCTCCTTTTTGCTTTTTTTTGTCTTTTTTCTCCTTTGTCTAACCTGTAGTTCATCCTTCTCACCATCCTTTTCTTTTCTGTAGTGATGGTGTGCAGATGGGAGCGAATGCCAAGATAACTCAAGGAGCCACAGAGTAGGGAGAAAAGCTGCCGTTGTCATTTTCTTTTGGTCTCATTGAGAGAAGGAGCTTTCCATCGACAGACTGAAAGCTCTTGAGCCAAGAAAAAGAAATAAATTGTCTAATCTCACCTTCTCACCCACTACTTGTGAGGAAGTTGTTGAGAGATTGATTAATGCAAAGAAAAGTGGGTTAATACTTTCTTTTAAAATCAGAAATGTGAAGCATAGTTCAGAGATGTCACAGCCACTGGCAATCTCAATAAGAGTTTTTCAGCATTTTTAATACTGTTGTCTTGGGTACAGAGCTGTTGGCTTAGCTTCCAAATCAAAAATTAAAGGCAGTCAGAATCAAGGTCAAGGGGCTCACTACAATGATTAAGAAAACTTTTGTCTCTAGGATTAAGCTGATTGGCATTTAGTGCTAAATACAGTATTTATTATTCCTACTTCCAGTTACAAATAAAGTGGGAGTGGGGCATGAGATAACAAAAGTGAAGGTGTTGATTGGACAGGGTCACAGAGAATGACTGACCGGAAGGTCATGGAGCAAAGGCAAATGGTATGTTAATGGTGTGTTGAAAGACAAAGTGTTAGTGCAGAGAGGGTGTTCATTCTGTCCATTAACACCCGCTCTGCACTAATAGTTTGTCTTTCAACAAGCCATTAACATAACGTTTGCCTTTGCTGCATGACCTTCTGGTCAGTTATTCTCTGTGATCCTATCCGATCAACACCTTCACTTTTGTCATCTCGTGCCCCATCCCCGCTTTATTTGCTTAAAACCTATTACATTTCTAACCTTTGCCAGTTCTGATGAAGGGTCACTGACCGGAAAGGTTAACTCTGCTTCTCTCTCCACAGATGCTGCCAGACCTGCTGAGTATTTCCAGCATTTCTTGTTTTTATTTCATATTTCCAGCATCTGCAGTATTTTGCTTATATTAACTTGTATTTATATACTGTCTTTAACAGAGTAAAATGTCCTAAGGTGCTTCACTGGAGTGTGATCAGACAAAATATGACACCAAGTCACATAAGGAGATATTAGATCAGTGATCATAGGATTACAAAGGATATACGACACAGAAACAGGCCATTCGACCCAACCAGTCCATGTTGGTGTTTATGCTCCATTTGAGCTTCCTCCCATTTTTTTCATCTACTTCTATCATTGTAACTCTCTACTGTCTTCTCTCTCACATGCTTATCTAGCTTCCCCTTAAATGCATCTATACTTTTGCTTCAACCACTCCCTGTGGTAGCAAATTCCTCATTCTCATCATTCTTCGGGTAAAGAATTATCTTCTGATGAAAATCTTGATCAAAGAGATAGGCTTTAAGGAGCGAGGTAGAGAGCTAAAGAAGTTTAGAGAGGGAATTCTAGGCTGCTGAATGCACAGCCACCAGTGGTGGAGCGATAAAATCAGGGATATGCAAGAGACCAGAATTGGAAGACCCTGAGATCTGACAGATATGTGCGCCTAAAGGAAGAGGCAAAAGGTAGAGCTATCAACATATGATTACTGGTTGACATGACTGCAGGAATGAGATGTGACCGACTTCAGGCTAACTAAACAATCCTCTGTTACGTCATAGTGCCCAGTGTCATTTTAGTTGAATCAAAATTGACTCAAAAGCTATCGTTTCTGCTCACTTTAGAAATTGAATTATCAAGCAGCCTTTGTTCCTGAACTTGCAATCACCTGTTTATGAAAAAAACATTCATATCAGTGCATTATTAGGCTGCCATGTGAGGACAGATGACAATGTTTCAACGATACAGATAATTGCCACTTGTTCTATTGTACAGCAATCCAAATGAAACAAGTGAAGTTTTCTTCACTTATCCAAAAAGAGTTGACCTCCAGATGAAAGAATGCCACACCTTTGAAAAATAATTTGTTTTCTTCAGTTCCAATACATAAACTATGACAGCAAAGGAACTATGATTGTGTTGGGAATATGCCTGATTGTCACATAAATTTGCTTAGAAAATCTGAAGTAGAAAATTAGGTTGTGTGTTTACTGTTAGGGTGCAATCTGAAAGTTGGACCTGAAAATGTGTCCAATGTTGCATATTCTGCCAATGTCAAGTTACCCCCAAGTGTCCTCCCAATCTCATTCAAATACACCCGAACTTAAAATGGATGGAAATGGGCATAAATCAATCTAAGTAATGGGGCCTCTTAGAAACAGTGAACCTGCACCTGTATATTTCATCTTTGGCTCTAAAAAATGAAGTTTCAACTCACTTAACCATCTTTCACGTACATCAGATGCATGTTTAAGAGCTTGCAATTGGGAATGATTTTCAATTTTTATTGAGACTTGTACTTATGCCATAAAATGCATTAAATAAAACAGAAAATACAGAGCAGATCTAAATCAAGGTTGTTTTAAATGCTGAAACAGTTGCAATTAAAAGACCAGATAAATGACTTTTTCATGCTGCACCTGAACTTACGATTGCGATATTGAGAGAACGGCCCACTAAACAAGTGGAATTGGGGGGCATTTAAATTTGAGAATTATCGGTATAGCCAGAGATTCATTCGGATGGAGGTTTTGATGGACGGAAGTAAAGGATTGAGGAAATTTGAGCATATTGTAGTTACGTGGGTAACTCATTTACACTCAAAATTCCTCAATCTTTTAAGCCGTGCATTTGGTTTGTGCCCAGATAATAGGTTTATCTGGGTGCATATGCAAAGGAAACTCCATACCTTTGCATCTTGTGCTAATTTTTTAACCTTTAGGAATGCAGTATAGCAACAATGTTATGGGAGCAATTAGTAACATTAGCAATGTGAATTCCTGAAAAAAGGAAGGTGTTTTGCTAAGAATCTACTGTTCGTCGTTTATTTGTTTATAAAGTGTAACATTACAGAATACTGCAGGATATTTCTACCAATTATTATTCTAAGTAGGATATATCACTCTTAATATTGCTGCCTTTTGCAATAATAATGCTGTCCTTCGCATTAATAAAGTTTCCAATAGCATTCTCTAGTAATTATAATGTATTATGTTTTCTATATAATTGTAAAAGCTAAACGCTGTGAGCTCTGCAGAGATTTGCTCTATAATATCTGTGTAGCATTTTATTGGAATCAATCTTCTGGAAAATATGTGATTCTTGCTGCAGCGGCCCAAAGGCCAGCATGGGACAGAATGCTGATCTCGACAAATGATGGGATAAACACCACAAGAAAATATGATGGTGCGGCAGCCAATACAAACACTGCCCTATTTCTTGTTGTACAAATTGGTGATATGCAGTGGGTTGTTTTGTGGCATTTCACAAAATTGCAATTGTGAAAAAGGCTTGCAGATATCAACAAAAATCTTACAGCCTGCTTGCTATATCAATTACATTAGACCGATGCATCTGGCACAATCGGGGACAAGTCAATTGTGTTTCGCGTCAGACTCATTGTAGAAGAGAAAAAATGACACAATTTCAATCTTGAAAAACAGTGTGTGGTTTAACAAAATAGCACAAAATGGAAATCAACAAGAGCCACTACAAGAACCAGTCTTAATCAGAAATATCATTCTACCAGTTCAAAAGTTAATCTTTTGCCCAGACGCCTATTGTTTAAAAGAAAGCTTTATATCCATCTGTTCCCCCATCACCCCTGTGCTTGCTGACCTACATTGGCTCCTGGTCAATTTTAAAATTCGCATCCTTGTTTTCAAGTTCTCCCATGGCCTCACCCCTCCCTGTGGCTGGAATTTTACCTTCGGCAGACAGGTGGTCGCCACTGGGATCGGTGGCCACTGCTGGGACTGCAGACCAGCCAACCGAGGAGGATGCCATGGAGCCAGGATCCAAGGTAGGCTTTGGATGCCTCACCAGGGTGATCGGTCATGCCTCGGTGAGGCAAAGGTGGTTGTTTGGGGGGAGGGAGGGGCATCTTGGGTCCCGGGGGTGGGTAGGGAGGTGGGGGTGGCCCTCAATCGGGCACTCTGTGGGCTCTCACTGGGCGGCCTTTCACATCCCCAGCACGCCCGCTTGCCACTGGTAAAATGCCCGCTTAAGGGCCTTGATTGGCCTGGGACGGGTGGACCATTTCTCGCCCACCCCCCCCACCCGACCTCTGTAAAGTTGGCCGGAGGTGGGAGTGGGTCGTGAAGGCCTCCCGGAGCCTCCTGCTCAAGTTTACGCCATCTCCACGCCACCATCCGGCTTGCTGGGGTGGCGTGAAATTCTAGCGTACGTCTTTAATCTCCTTCAGCCCCACACACTTTTGAGAAATCTGCACTCATCTAATTCTGGCCTCTTGTGCATCCCAATTTTAATTGCTTCACCTAGTCTCTAAGTCCTGGAATTCCCTTCTTAAACCTCTCATTCTCTCTACCGCTTTTTCCTTTTTGACTCTCCTTTAAAATGACCTCTTCGACTAAATTTTTGGCCATATGCCCTAATATCATCTTGTGTGGAATTATATGACATAGTCACACACACCAAATCATAACTTACAGCCAAGATCCCAAACTCCTCCATCACCATTCCTGGGTATGTTCTGTCCCACTGGGAGGACAGATCCACCAGAGGTGGTGAAACAGTCGTATATAGTTGGATCAGGAGTGGCCCTGGGAGTTGTCAACATTGACTCCAGACCCCATGAAGTCTCAAGGCATCATGCCAAACATGGGCAAGGAAACTTGCTGATTACCACCTTCTGCCCTCCTTCAGTCAATGAATCAGTACTACTCCATGTTGAACAGCACTTGGAAGAAGCGATGAGGGTAGCAAGGGCACAAAATGTACTCTAGGTGGGGGACTTCAATATCCAGCATCAAGAGTGGCTCTGTGGCATCACTACTGACTAAGCTGGCCAAGTCCTGAAGGATATAGCTGCCAGATTAGGCCTGTGACAGCTGGTGAGAGAATCAGGATGAGGGAAAAACCTACTTGACCTCCTCATCACCAATCTGCCTGTCGCAGATGCATCTGTGCGTGACAGTATTGGTAGGAGTGACCAACTTACGGTCCTTTGGAGATGAAGTTCCATCTTCACACTTGAGGACACCATCTATTGTGTTGTGTGGCTTTGCGACCATGCTAAATGGTATAGGTTCAGAACAGATTTAGCAGCTCCAAACTAGGCATCCATGAGGTGCTGTGGGCCATCAGCAGCAGCTGAATTGTATTTAACCACAATATGTAATTGCATGGCCCGGCACATCCCTTACTTAACCATTCCTATCTAGCCAGGGGATCAACCCCGATTCAATGAGGAGTGCAGGAGAGCATGCCAGGAGCAGCACAAGAATGACCTAAAAATGAGGTGCAAACCTGGTGAAGCTACAACACAAGAATACATGCATGTTAAATAGTGGAAGCAGCATATGATAGAGCAAACGGATCAGATCAAATCTCTGCAGTCTTGCCACATCCAGTCGTGAATGATGGTGGACAGTAAAACAACTAACGGGAGGAGGAGGCTCCACAAACATCCCCATCGTCAATGCTGATGGAGTCGAGCACATCAGCACAAGAGACAAGGCTGAAACATTCACAATCATCTGAAGCCAGATGTGCCTTTGGATATTCCATCTCAGCCTCTTTCTGAGGTCCCCAGCATCATAGATGCCAGTCTACAGCCAAATGGATTTACTCCATATGATATCAAGAAACAGCTGAAGCGACTGGATACAGCAAATGCTATGAGCCCTGACAACATCCTGCCTGTAGTACTGAAGACACGTGCTCCAGAACTAGCCACGTCCCTAGCCAAGCTGTTCCAGTACAGCTACAACACTGGCTTCTAACCGACAATGAGGGAAATTGCCCAGGTATGTTCTGTGCGCAAAAGACAGGACAAATTCAATCCAGATAAATACCATCCCATCCGTTTACTCTCAATTATCAGCAAAGTGATGGAAGGTGTTGTGGACAGTGCTATCAAGCGGCACTTACTCATCAATAACCCGCTCACTGATGCTCTGTTTGGGTTCTGCCACGGCTGCTCGGCTCCAGACCTTATTTCAGCCTTAGTCCAAACTTGGTCAAAAGAGCAGAATTCAAGAGATGAGAGTGACCGCACTTGACATCAAGGCAGCATTTGACCGAATGTGGCAACATGCAGCCCTAGCAAAATTGAAGTCAATGGGAATCAGTGGGGTAACCATCCGCTGATTGGAGTCATACCAAACACAAAGGAAGATGGTTGTGGTTTTTGGAGGCCAATCATCTCAGCCCCAGGGCATCACTGCAGGTGTTCCTCAGGGTAGTGTCCTCGACCCAACCATCTCCAGCTGCTTCATCATGATCTTCCCTCCATCATAAGGTCAGAAATAGGGATGTTCATTGATGATTGCACAGTGCTCAGTACCATTCGCAACTCCTCAGATACTTAAGCAATCCATGCCCGCTTGCAGCAAGTGCTGGACAACATTCAGACTTGGGCTGATAAGTGGAAAGTAACAATCATGCCACACAAGTGTCAGGCAATAACCATCCCTAATAAGAGAGAATCTAACCTTCTCCTCTTGACATGCAATGGCATTACCGTCACTGAATACCCCACCATCAGCATCCTGGAGGTTACCATTGATCAGAAGCTGAACTGGACCATCCATATAAATAGTTTGGCTATAAGAGCAGGTAAGAGGCTGAGAATTCCACGGCAAGTAACTTACCTCCTGGCTTGCTAAAGCCTGCCCATCATCTACAAGGCATAAATCAGGAGTGTGATGGAATACGCCCCACTTGCCTGGGTAAGTGCAGCTCCAACAATACTCAGAAAGCTCGACACCATCCAGAACAAAGAAGCCCGCTTGATTGGCACCCCATTCACCACCTTAAACATTCACTCCCTCCACTACTGGTGCCTAGTGGCAGCAGTGTGTATCATATACAAGGTGTACTGCAGTGACTCACCAAGGCTGCTTAGACAGAACCTTGCAAACCCGCGACCTCTACCACCTAGTAGTACAAGTGCAGCAAATGCATGGGAACACCACCACCTGCAACTTCCCCTCCAAGCCACACACCATCCTGACTTGGAACTATATTGCCATTCCTTCACTGCCACTGGGTCAAAATCGTGGAACTCCCTCCTAACTGTACCTACATCATATGGACTGCAGCAATTCAAGAAATCAGCTCACCACCACCTTCTCAAGGACAATTAAGGATGGTCAACAAACGCTGAAAAGCCTAGCCAGCAACATCCACATCCCAAGAATGAATAAAAATATGTGACTCAATGTCAAATTTTGCTTTATAACACTCCTATGGAGTGCCCAGGGATGTTTTATTGCACTGAAGGCACAATATAAATAGAAGTTGTTACTTTTCTGAAAGTGCATTTGTATCAAGTTAAAGTTGAAATAAGAAGTTTTTTAAGTCTTTGAAAATAGCTCTTGGTATGTAACATCTGTAGAAACTAAAAATTTCCACAAGCACAGCTTCTCAGAAATGCCTGTGGGCAAAATCTGGTGGAACTGGGATTGCATCTCAAGTTTGGAAGAAATGTATTTGGTGATTGAAAACTAAATATATATTGACATTAATTGTAGTCCAATATGCAGCTGTTCTCAATTTTGTTTTTGTTCATTTTGAGCTAAGAAATATGTGTGTATATGCTTTCAAGATCTAATTTGAAAGAAATTAGAACAATTATGAATTCTATTAAATTTAATAAATTAGCCTAGAAATTATTGATGGTTATTTTAGTTTCACACATTCTTGTGACATTCATTTATCCATTATGTTAACAGGGGTTGACCCATTTGAAATAAATGATCTAATGTTTGCATTAAATAGCAGACATGAAATATCATACAAAACTATTAAGCATTCATCTGCTAAGGTCACCAATAATAATTTATAATATACAGAGGCATGTGATTAAATTCAGCACTTACTAAAAGTTTCTTCTCTGTGACAAGATGTATACTTGTCAGCCAGCAATCGCTCGTTAGAATTGGACGCACTCTTGACTCGTATCTATTGATTTCAGTTCAAATTTTTATTTCAGCCAGTTGTATTAAAGGGCTCTCCTGACTGTGACTGTTAAATTTACTGTCTTCAGAAAAAAAGTGTGAAAATTGATCTTGTTTTGAAAGCATAAGACAAAAATACATCAACGCATCTAAAGCACAGTGCAAATGTTTAATGAATATTTTGATTTGTACTTATAAATGAGACTGAAGGAAGCCTTAAAAAACTTATGGATGATAAAGCAAGAGAACACCTAAATATCTATTTACATTCAAAAAGAAACTGTTCTTAATGGGCTAAGGATAGTACAAATTTACTAAGACTTCAATACCAGATTACTGAAAAAAGATAATGAGAAGGTATCAGAGAGACTAATCATAACTTTTCAAACTTCATTAGAAACAAGAGCTGTGCTAAAGGGCTGGAGGGTAGAATATGTTACACATCTGTTCAAAAAGAAGGAGAGGGATAAGTCAGGCAACACCTGACTGGCTACTCGCAAGTCAGTACTATAGACAATAATTAGGGATAAAATAAAGAAATACTTTGCAAATTATGGACTCATCAGAGATCGTCAACATAAATTTGTGAAAGATAGGCTGTGTTGACTAACCTTCAAAAAAAATTTAAGACATTAGCAGAACATATAGATAAGCAATTGTGGCAGACCTCAAACAGGACTTCCAGAAAGCCTGTGAAAAAATGTTGAATAAGAAATTGATTGAGAAAATTAGGGTTTGTGGTATAAAAGAGGAAGTGATGCTATGAATAGAGAGATAGATGAAAAGTAGACAAGGGTTATGATAAATAAATCTCTCTCAGAAAGGCAATTGGTGACCAGTGGATTGCTTCAGAGATCAATGTGATTACCAATTTTGTTCTCTCTCTCATTGAGATAGAGGCATTAAAGGGGGGGATATCTTAGTTTACTGATGATAGCAACCTGACAGGTGTATTATACTGTCAGAAAGAATGCAGGAAACTACAGAAGATCATAAAACAAGGTCAAAGAATGGGCAACTAAATTACACATGCAATTTAACACAGGAAAATATGAGGTCATACATTTTAAGAACTAGTATTGAATGGAAATAAGGCCCCAAAGTTTATTGGGCAGAACCCCCACCGTAACTCCCATGGAACCCCTTGTTAAATAGTGGAGAACTGATTACTATAGTTCATTCTCATTTTTGAGAGTTTGCAGTTCAATGTGTAAAGGCTACATTCTGCATCTTCTCCTTCAAAAGCAAATGATGCCAAAGGGCAGAGCCAGGAAAGGGGACACCCCACACAAAGAGTTACCATTCTTTAGGCTGAGTCGGGAGCCAGTGCATCAGTGGTTGATTTTATGCTCAGTGAGATGAGGCAAACTGGTTAATACAAAGGCGGTGTCCAAGTGGTTTGGACCTCCAAAAAGAGGAGTGTGTTTCAAAAACATTTTTGCAAACATCCCACCAAGAGCACTGAGAGGACCATAGCTGAGGGTGGGGGGTGATGGGGGGGGGTTAACTCTCACAAGTGTGTAGGCATTGGAGATGCACCAAAAGTAATTCTTGCATCGGCCCGCCAGTCCGTGGTAATGAGGTGACCTCTCACCAACCCTAATATTACAACCGTGGATTTTCAGCACTTACTTTGTAAATAGTGAATTTCTCAATGCACTGAAGCATCAAAGGCTTTTGATTTGTAGAACTATAAATCTTTTCAAGTTGATGGAGAGGTTAAAAAAGCCATTGCGAAGGCAAGTGGGCTTTCATTGTTTTATATTAAGAGGAATTGAATGCAATAACAAAGATGTCAGGAAGTTTCTATAGAAAATCATATTGAATCATAGAATATTACAGCATAGAAGGAGGCCATTCAGGCCATCAAATTTGTGTCAACACTTTTGAAGAGCAATGCACATAGTCCCATTCCCCCTCTCTTTCCCCATATCACTGCAATATTTTCTCCTTCAAATATTTATCCAATTCCCCTTTGAAGTCTATGATTGAATCAGTATCCACCACTGTATCAGGCAGTGTGTAAGAAAGATTTTTTCACGAGGCCTCTGTTTCTTTGCCAGTCATGTAAGATTAGATAAGATAGTGAGCGTTTATGCCCCCTTCTAAGGCAGGAACAGATTTGGCAGCAAAAGTTTTATTGTGAATCGACTTTATTGAGTTAAAGGTAAGGTCAAGTTTATTAAGTTTTCAGATAAACTATACTTACAAAACTCAGACAGCGATTAACAGTCTAACACAGATTATAATACCCATATTAGAAACTGGACGATAGAGCGCACAAAGCTTCTGGTCTTCAAGTTTCTCTGGTCTCTCTCTGTCTCTCTCTTGTTTCTTGTTGTTCTAAAATTCTCTGCCAAACAGGGACAAAGTCGAGACTTCTTTTATCCTGGCTGCTTTCCAATTAACCCTCTCTTCCCCCAATCACCTTTAGCTTTATATTTAAAGGATACCTTTCTTAATCAATCCAGGATCATTCTTTGGCTGTTACTAATCTTTTGGATTTACATAGGTCACACCACTTTTTGTTGACTATTGTATTCCAGGCTTTTGCATTCCGAGGGTCCTTATCTCATTACGAGACAAATCTACATTTTGTTCTTACAGAAGCCGTTTTCACTGTCTGCTCTCAAGATCTCACCGTAAGCATTTTAAAATTTACCATAATCTCCCAGATTCCCTATACCTTGACATCTTGTCCATACTGTGCCCTATTTCCTATGTTTTCCCACTTTACCATACTACAAAGAAGGGTTCTAATAAAGCTAAATATTAGTTAACAATAATAAGTCAGCTGTTAGTTAATAATAGCTAGATTTTAACAATAAGTATTCTGATAGTTGTTCAGTAGTACAGAACATGAGTATTACTGAAAATAGAGACATGTTGTTGAAGCTTTTCATCTTGCACTCATCAGGCCAGTCAGCAAGAATAACCAATGTAAGGGAAAACAACAACTTATACTGCATGAGAAGAGAGTGCTGATTGGTTGGCATGTGAACTCTGATTGGTAGAGGCATTGCCATGGAGAATGCACCAGTTTACAGTGACTGACAGTTAACTACCAAGCTTTGTTTGAAATTTAAACCAGGCAGCTTGACTCTGGCATTGCCTTGAGGAATGAACCAACGAATGGCTGTCACTTATTTTGTTCAGCTGAAACAGGCGCAATGTTTGCACATATTCTTTCTGCCTGCAAAGAACAGGGCCCTGTGTATTAATATATGCAGCTTCCAGTACACGCAAATGCGCCACACTGCGAGACCTACTGACAATCTTAAATTGGTTGTCAGCGTAATTCTTAGCATACTGCAGATTATCTAGCAAATGTTGTCCACTCACGGAATAACATCTAATGTTGGATACTGTGCTCTGAGTTTTGCAAGCATGGACTGGTTGGGTAAGGCCCGCACATTGCCCATTGCAAGCAGCAGAAGGGACATATTGTTTGATACGATCCGCCAGACTTTGGGACATACGGCCTATATGCCTAGCATCACACTGGCATTGAAATTCATATATCGCATTACTCATTTGTGTGATAGGCAGGGTGTCTTTTGGCTTGATTGCATTATCCTGTTAGTGATGAACATCACAAATGTTGCTACTGCATAGTAGCAGCGTGAAACAGCTAGCTTTACTTGTTGCTCAAATTTTTGGGATCCATTACCCTTTCAGGGTAATTTGAGGTAGACTGGGCACTTTTCAGGGCTGAAAATGACAGTCTTAGGCCTATTCATAAGTTTGTGTGATATACAGAGAGAAATTATCTGATCGGGGTAGCCATTGTCGCGCAGGATGTCTTTGATTCACCCTATTTCAGCATCAAGCTTGAATGGTGAGCAAATAGGCACAGGCCCTATTTATGAGTTCGCCGATAAGGCCAATTTTATAGCACATGGAACTGTTAGAATCTCAATGCGTGTATTGACCGGTGAAGGTAGGTTTGCGGTACACCGTGGCAGAGAACCCCTTAACAGATTTCTCAACTAGTACGTCAAGGAAAGGGAGCTCATTTGACTGCTCCGTTTCAAAGGTGAATTTGAGCGCAAGGTGGAACCCATTATGTTGTGTAAGGAAAATATTGTATGCAGCTGCGGATTCAAATATAGCAAATGTATCATCTACGTATCGGAAGTATGCAAGAGGTAGGAGTTTAGGTGTCATTCCATCAAAGACACGTCTCTCATGGAACCCAACAAAGATGTTTGTGAGAGGGGACCTAGAGGGGATCCTATGGCAACATGGTTAAACCTGAACTCAACTGCGTGAGTTGCCATGTTCATAACTTCAATGAATACTGATTCACACAATGGTGGTGGGTCTATATCACCATGATATAGTGCTGCAGGGAAAATATCTATGGCTTCCTTAAGTAGTACATTGGTGAATAGGCTAGCAATGTCAAATGAGCACATGGACACAGCATTGCTATCAATATGCAAGTCCTGTATGGTCTTCGTAAATGTGAAGGAATCCTTCACCGTGTATGTGGAGACCTTACTCAAAACTGGTTGTAACAATTCAGCCAACCATTTGGCCAATTCATGTTGTGCAGAACCGGTCAAAGATAAGATAGGGCTTAGAGGGACATCACTTTAGTGTGTCTTGGGCATCCCATACATATGGGAACGTAGCAATCCGTGAGGACTAACCCTGTCATATTTATCACCTGGCAGCTCGTTGCTCTTACACAAGTCCAGCAAGCAGTTTTTAGCTTACTTTCGAGCACGGCTGTCTGGTCATGCTGAGCGGCAGGTCCAATGGATACGAATTTGGACCCGAGATTAAGAAGCATTTTGTTGATATAGTCACACTTGTTAAGGATGACTATTCCCGTCCCTTTGTCAGGTTTACTGATGTGTATGTCCGGGTTGGTCTTAAGGCCTCGCATGCTGTCAGACATTCACGTTGCATGTGGAAATTAGACATGTTGTTTGGAATCCCGCAATATGCGTGCGCTAGATCAGTGAGGCCCGCTTTCAAGGATTCAGCATCTTCAGTGGATGCTGGTTTGTGGCGTGAAATTTAAGAGTACAGGAGTTTGAACTCAGTAAATACCTCTTCCTGTTTAATTTGGGATGAAGGCACACCAAAATTGAAACCATACGCAAGAACAAACTCCTCACTTTCTAACAGTACATAGATGGCGTTGCCATGGGATCCTCTCTAGGCCCAGCTCTCACAAACATCTTTGTTGGGTTTCATGAGAAACGTGTCTTTGATGGAATGGCACTTAACCTCCTACCTTTTGAATATTTCCGATATGTAGATGATATGTTTGCTATATTTGAATCTGCAGCTGCATGCAATAATTTCCTTTCACAGCTTAATGGGCTCCATCCTGTGCTCAAATTCACCTTTGAAATGGAGCAGTCAAATGAGTTCCCTTTCCTTAATGTACTAATTGAGAAATTTTCTCAGGGGTTCTCTACCACGGTGTACTGCAAACCTACCTTCACTGGTCAATACACGCATTGAGATTCTAACAGTTCCATGCACTATAAGATTGGCCTTATTGGCAAACTCATGCAAACTCGATGCTGAAATAGGGTGAATCAAAGACATCCTGTGTGACAATGGCTACCCTGATCAGATCATTTCTCGCTGTCTATCGCGCAAACTTAATAATGGGCCTAAGGCCATAATTTTCAGCCCTGAAAAGTGCTCAGTCTACCTCAAATTACCCTGGAAGGATAATGTGTTCCAAAAATTTGAGTAACAGGTAAAGCCAGCTGTTTCACGCTGCTACTGCTACTATTCAGTAGCAACACGTGTGGTGTTCGTCACTAACAGGATGCTGCCGTCAAGCCAACAAGATATTCTGCCTATCATACAAATGAGTAATGTTATATATGAATTTCAGTGCCAGTGTGATGCTAGGTATATAGCCCATACGTTCCAAAGACTGGCGGATCATATCAAACCCAACATGTCCCTTATGCTGTTCGCAATGGGCAATGTATGGCCATACCCAACCAGCCCATGCTTGCAAAACTCAAAAAACAGTGTCCACCATTAAATATGATTCTGCGATTGGACAACATTTGCTAAATAATCCACAGTGTGCTAAGAATTATGCTGACAACCAATTTAAGATTGTCATTAGGTCTCGCAGTGTGGCACATTTGCATGTACTGGAAGCTGCATATATTAATACACAGGGCCCTGTTCTTTGCAGACAGAAAGAATATGTACAAACATTGTGCCTGTTTCAGCTGAACAAAATAAGTGACAGCCATTCGATGGTTCATTCCTCAGGGCAATGCCTTGACCAATCAGAGTCAAGATACCTGGTTTAATTTTCAAACAAAGCTTGGCATTTAACTGTCAGTCACCGTAAACTGGTGCATTCTCCGTGGCAATGCCTCTACCAATCAGAGTTCATTTGCCAACCAATCAGCACTCTCTTCTCATGCAGTATAAGTTGTTTTCCATTACATTGGTTATTCTTGTCGACTGTCATGATGAGTGCAAGATGAAAAGCTTCAACACCATGTCTCTATTTTTAGCAAAGTAAGTATTCTGCATAGTAACTTCTTAGTAACCTAATAATCTTACAATCACTTTAAATCTGTGTCCTCCGGGTTTGGTTCTTCAGCTATTGGAAACAATTTATTTTTCTTTGCTCTATCTAAACCCTTGATGATTTTAAAGACCTCAATCAAATCTCCTCTTAGCCTTCTCTGCTCCAAAGAGGACAGCTCCAAATTCTCCAGTCTATCCATGTAACTGTAATCCCATATCCCTGAAACCATTATAGTAAATCTCGTCTGTACCTCTGGAACAATGTGTAGTTTTGAGTTCCTCACGATTGGAAGGTTATGATTTACCTCAAAGAAAATGCAAAGCAGATTTGTTAGAACGGTACAAGTCTGGATTATGTGGAAAGACAGGAACAACTGGGATTTTATTTCTTTGAGTTGAGTTGAGTTTTTTAAATGAAGATTTGACAGAGATATTGAAATATTTGAAGGAATACACAAGACAACAATTAAAATTTCCATTGGTCAGTAAAATGAAGGAAAGAGACTGGATATCAAGATGAGTGCTGGATACATAAAGGAGGAGATAAGAAAAATAATTATTTCAATAGTCACTGGAAGTGGAATGCTTTGCCACAATTAGTGAACAATCTGGAACGCACTGCCTGAAGGGGTGGTAGCATCAAGAACCCTCACAACATTTAAGAAGTATTTAGATAAGCACTTGAAACACCATAGCATACAAGGCTACGGGCCAAGTGCAGGAAAATGGGATTAGAATATATAGGTGCTTGATGGCTGGCACGGACAGGATGGGCGAAGGGCCAGTTTCTGTGCTGTATAACTCTGTGACTCTAATATAGTAATTGATTACGATATTCAAAAAGGTGCTAAGAAAATACAATAGATATAGAGAGAACATAGGGAAATGGTTTTCTTCTTCTTAGTCCCTCGGGAACGAGGATGACTTTCTTCCACTCCGGGGTTGTGGGTCCTTAGGTGACTGAATAGTCCAATTCTGGATCTGCACACTCTGCCACAGGTGGGGCGGGTGGTGTTTGGTGAGGCGAGTGAATGGGATGCTCGAAGTTCCAAACACTCCTTCCATTGTTTGCACTTGGTCACTGCCTGGGCATGTCAACGTTGTTCGAACTGGCTAAGCACCATTGTGGATGCTTCTTCTTCATTTTGGGTGGTCTCGGGCACGAATGGGTGGAGATGTCACATTTTTTCAGGGAGGCTTTAAGGACATCCTTGTCGCGTTTCCTCTGCCCTCCTGGCAGCCTCTTGCCGTGACAGAGTATGTAGTCGAAAGCTTGTTTTGAGCGTCTTGTGTCGAGCATGCGGGCGATGTTGCCTGCCCAATGTAACTGACGAGCTATGACCAGTACTGGGGATGTTGGCCTGAGAGCGGACACTGATATTGGAGCACATGTCCTGCCATTGAATTTGCAGGATCTGGCAGAGGCACTGCTGGTGATATCTCTCCAGGGCTTTGAGATGACTGCTGTACAATGTCCATGTCCTGACGCATACAGAAGGGCAGGTAACACTATGGCCCTGTAAACCTTGGGCTTGGTGCCAGGTTTGAGGTCTTTGTCATCAAACACTCTTTTCCTCAGATGGCCGAAGGCTGCGCTGGCACACTGGAGGCAATGCTGATTAACATGCATGCGAAAGGGCTAAATTCAGCACTGAGAAGGCGGCCAAATGGCCTCTTACTTTGTTTTTATGTTTCTAAATGCATTGTAGTGATGTCAATCCTCGATTGCTATAGAATATGTGACATCACTCCTGAGTGAAGTGGATAGAAACATGTTACAACTGGAGAGAAAACAGATATTAAGCTAAGCCTCATACAGTAGGAAACTATATGTGTGAAAGCAATAATAAACAAAATAGTTGTGTCACTGGACAAATGAGCTGATTTTCGCTGGAAACCTGATGAGCACTGTGTGTGGGCAGTGCACATGAATGGTGATGCACTTTATTTCCAGTCGGGGCTAATTATAATTTAGTGGGCATACCATGGGTAAATGCCGAGGCCTCCAACTGGGTGTAGTCATGGAGGTACAGGAAATTGCAGCATTGTTACAGTTCTGCGCAGCTTAAAGGGCTTCTGCATCTTGGAGGTTTGAGAGGCCCTGTAGTCTGAGCAAAATTGAACATTTTGAAAAGCTAGCAACCTATAACTAAATATTCTGTTTTTGAGACACTTTTTCTGAACGCTGATCAATTTTAAAGTAAGAATGCCAAGGAGAAAGATGTTGCGGCTGCATTAATCACCATGTCATTCAGGAGGACTAATTAACTAAAAACAGGCTGCTTGCATGATGAGACCATTGAGCAGCTACTGTAGGAAGCGGAGCAAAGGAGGAATGGCCTAGCTGTTTTCCCACCATGGGAGGTAGCCATTAAAGCCTGTGGCACTCAGAGCCTGGCAACAGATGGCTAAGGTTATCAACAACAGCAAAGACAGTGCTAAGGACAGGGATGCAATTATGAAAATTATTTAATGACCTCACTAGTTGATCAAAGTAAATGTGAACCTTTAGACATATATAATGCTGTTTGTGAGCTCCTTGGCAGCAATCTAGCTTCCACTTTTCTATCATACAAGGTTATATGCTTATTCAAATCATATAATCTCAGCCTGCAGAGTCTGATACCGATTTAGGAAAATCTCCCGGATCACAGCTACATCCACTCCACACAAGTACTTGACAGCATTCAATGCCTGAAGGAACATTGAAGCAGCAACCATTTTAACTTCGCTGCCACTCTTCATAATGCACAGGGAGATGGCACAGCTAATGTTGTAAGGTGCGCTGATACAGCAGTTAGTAATAAAAGTCTCAAATAGCTCTGCTGTGAAAAAGATGTTTTTCACAGAAGGCTAGGCACTGCTATTAAGAAGTACTTGCTCCCATGCAGGATAACTCCTGCTTTGAAGAAGGGGCTATAGAAGGGATAAAAACAGAACTTGAGAAGTGGCAGGAGATGGTGAAGGCAATTTCCAGTTCAGGGTTTGTTGTTCTCTTAGCTCCCCTCCCACTTCATCCTGTCCATTGTGATGTTAGAATGATATTCTTGTTTTACAATCAATCCTTTTGTGCCGAGTAAAGATTTGATAGTTTTCCCAGACTTTTTAATCTTCATCTACACTATACTCTTTGAAAGATTACATGGAATTCAAATATGTAGATAGTTCATTCAAACAAATAGATCAAATACTTTTTTCTTGTTTTCTGTTCTTACAATACTTATTTACATACTGCATTCCCAGTAATGTCTGTGACTGACAAGATCAAGCATGAGGGAAACAAATCGTTATAAGGTATAGTAGCAACTCATCCAATCGGTACTCTATCCAAGTCAATCCCCTGTTCGATTCAGGAGGTCAGATTGCCTGCCACTTGTGACAGGACATAAAAAATTGTGATGATCAATCACCCCTGATGCACTAGCACCAACCAATGACATTATTAATCTTACATAATATGTCACTTTTATGAGGAGAGACTCTTCTGTTTCACTAAGCAATAAAAAGACTTTACCTTGTGCCATTATTTTATTTTTTTACTTCTTATATCTGGTCTTACATGCTCAACAATGACTTGATGCTTTTAAAGGATCATTATTGCAGATCATAATTGGTTGCTGACATTTTTGTTGCTGCTGCTAGCAGAATCACATCCTCACAATTGTACATGTAGAAGCTACATCTTCTGTAATTTTATTGGTGCCTTTGTTAGCATTGTCCAAAATCATGCCGCATTTTCCTTTTTTATAATCACAGGAATTTTAGCACCCGAGAAAGTAATTCTCTTTCACAGATGCATGGCAACACTATATTTAGTTTTGTGGAAGAATCAATTGAATTTTTTTGGTTTTATTGTATTTAACATTCACCTCAAAGTTTCCCACCATAAGTGGTTTTTCAGAAAGGCCCTTTAAGCAGCACAATGACAATTAAAAGAGATTTGGATTACAGGAGCTGGAAACTGCTGTGAATTGTCTGTAAGCATAGTTCTACCACATAGCATTGGTACTCATTACTGTTTAAACAAGCTAGTCCTAACAACTCTTGCTGCAGAGAAAATAACAAGGTGAGACATGTCACAGTACCTATTAATGAGGTAGGTTCATTTATAACTTTTTTAGCTGGACAGGTTAAAATCACAAACCACTTGGAGAAACTAGTTCAAAAAGAAAGAAAGAACGAAGGACTTGCATTTATATAGCACTGATCCACTGAGCCATGGCTGACACACAAAAAGCAGAAAATACTGGAAACACTCAGCAAGTCAATTAGCATATGTGGAGAAAACAAGTATAATCCTTCATCAAGCCTTGAAAAATATACTGATGAACAGTTTATCAAAAGGGACATAAGAAAGGAAGTGGAGATACACACACATACACACATACAGATGTATCCACATCAGGGATCGACAATGTATTCGTACATGGCCATCAGTGTCTATGGTAAAAGATTTTGAGGTCCTTGACTGGTGATTTCAGGGACCAGAAATTTCTCATTGGCTTCTTCAGACCGGCTTTAAAAAAAAATCGCAGCTGTCAGTTTCACAGCTGACTTGTGCTGGGAGCGGGAACAGCAGTTTCTGAACTTCGGACAGATTCTAGGTTTTCTAGTGGGTTCCGATTTTTTAAAAGCCCGCCTGGAGGGTACAGCTTTCTGCTGACAGTGCTTGTTTGAGAGACTCAAACATATGCTGATGGTCCTCCTGCCATAAGAATGGTACGTCTTTCTTTAAGAGCTCTCTCAGTGATGATGCTTTGTCAGAAAAATTTGGAATGTATGGTACCAAGAAGTTGAAAAATCTAAGGCTTCTCTTTAGATCTTCTTTGTCTTGTGGGGTAGGCAAACCTTACATCTTTGACTTTTCCTAGGTCAGAACAGATTCTGCAACCTGAATAGATGGAACCAAAGAAATTGATCTGACTTATATTCACCTGGCACTTCTTGCTGTTAAAAATGAACCCTTCACGATGAGCTACTGCCATCAGTGAATGAAGATTTTGATCATACTCTTATTTGGTTTTGCCCATTACCACAATGTCATTGGCAATGCATATTCATCCAGGCATATTTTCTATAATTCTGTCCATGTGCTGCTGAAACAGATATTGAGTGATAGATAAGCCGAAGGGTAGTCTCTGGATGCAATATCTTCCAAATGGTGTTCTGAAGGTGGTGACTTCCTGAGATTTCTTAGCTAGGTGTACCGACCAATATCCATGTTTAGCATCCAACTTGGAGAAGAATATGGCTCCTGTGAACATGGGATTCAATTCCTCTCGTGTTGGAATCTTGTTGGGGCATCTCTTTAGGGAAAGGTTTAGATGCCTCGTATCTAGACATACCCTGATTGCTCCATCCTTCTTTAGTATGCATGTGATTGAGCTACACCAGTCTGTGTGCTGATCGACGGATGATGCCATTGCGTTCCATGTTATCCAACTCGCGCTTAAGCTTTTTTTGTATGTACACACTGCATTTTCTGTAAGGGTCAATTGATGAAATTGTATCCTCTCTGAGGTACAATATAGCATCACCTTTGAAATCTCCTATGGTGTTGAACCTGTTCGGGTACATTTGTTGTAGGTCGTGGACTGACTCAATCTGGGTACCCTTGGTCTCTTCCACTGTAATGTGGTGACCTTGTGGATAATCACAATGTTGAGATCCTTACACGCTGGTAGTCCTGCCACTGCTGGTCTGCTCGTGTCCACCAGGTAAAATATTTGTGGTTTCCATGCTGACTACCATAGCTGCATTGCATTGTTAGTGTGCCACTGCAAGTGATGGGTGACCTGTATGCAGTTAACTTTGCAGTTGTCAGTTGTATCATTAATTTCCAACAACCCTGGTACATATCCTTCAGGATTCAGACTCATAGGATATTTGCACTAGCGCCTGTGTCAATCTTAGTCCTGAGTGTGTGTTTACCAACTTTCTTTGGGCACATGATACTAATAGTAGCAAAAGCTTTCAGTTGTTTGACATTATCAACACAATGGGCTGGGATTTTGTTCTCCCCCAGACTTCGGGTTCCGTGGCAGGGTGACTGAAGATGGCTCCGGATGAGGCCCGCCACGGACCTCGATTCCATGAGGGCCTGGCTCAATCCTCTCGGTGCACGAGGCTCCATGGCGGCCCCCCTGCCACTGGGCGATGGGACCAAATTAGCATATTGAACTCAATAAAATTATTCAATTTAAATAGACTTACCTGTGATCTTGAGGGCTCGCTGCAATCTTCAACGCAAAGGCTGGCACTCCTGCGGCTTCAGATCCCCGTCCACAGAAACGCGCCACTCCGGTGGGGAGGAGCAAGGAGGTAAGTTTGTCAGTGCGGGATGGGGATGGGTGGGATGGGGTCAAATAAACGTAATGGGTGTAGGGGATGGTGAGAAGGGTTGAACCTTAAACTTTGAGCAGTCTGTTGGGGAAAGGTCAGATGTAAAATGTAATTTGGGGGGGAAGGGCAAATAGTTATTGTAATTGTTATTGGGTGCATGGGAAAGAAGCTTTAGAAATTTATTTATTTAATTTTGGGGGTAGGACTTTAAAAATTTAAAGTGGGTGGCAGGGCTGGCTGCCCTTTTAAAATGGTGCCAGTGCCTGTGCACAGGCAACTGACACCATTGCCGGGGACAGACAGCCCGCCCTCCTCTACACGATTGGTGGGGGCGGGGCATCCACCCTGGCTATTTAAATAAGCTGCCATGCTTGAGATTGCGGAGGCTCTTTGGCCTGCGCCATTTTTGAGCTCACTGCCGAGATTGGCATCATTGTGTCAGGTTCACAATATGAAACACCAGCTCATCTTCTGGTTGAGAATCACTCCACTCTGAGTCGTGTCTCAGGTCTATTTCATTGCGGAATTTGCCTATCAGCTTGCATTTATGCAGATCTCTGGCGCTTTCCTTGCTGCTGTTGCTTGTTGCTACATCTGTCTTCTGTCGGTTTATGTCCTATTCTGGCTGTGCCTTTGGAGCCAGATTTCTTGCATAGGCGGGCCCAGTGTCCTTTTGCACTGCATGCCTTGCACAGATCTTGAAATGCAGGACAACTTTGCGGTGAGTGGGACAAACCACACTTACCATGCAGCTTGCTTCGTTTTGTGACCTGGTTACTGTGCCGATACTGTCAGCTGCACCTAGTGCTTGTAGATGCTGTTGTCCAGCTACAATGGCTTGTATTTCCTGCTATCTTCTAGCAGAGCATCAATGCTGTGACCTTTCTTTTTCCCCAAGAAGTCTTTTTGAAATGCTTCAATAGGTGTTGAGACAATCACCAGCTCCATTATTTGCTCCCACAGCTCAGTTTCTGAAAAATTGCACTTTTCGCCCTTACTATGGCATCTACTGATGAATTGATCTAGTGACTTCTGTGGCTGTTGCCTGTAGGACATCAATTCCAAGCGATGAATTCTAAAATTCACTCTTACCTGAAGCTGATCTTCCAGCACTTTCCATATCTTTGTGGGATCTTTCTGGTCCTCTTCAGATAATCCAGAAGTATTGATTCTGTAAAACCTTGCATTTCCAACTGCTATCAATATTTTCACAGCCTGCTTCTCTGGCTCTGCAACCGATTGGTCTATGAAGCATAACTGCATTCTTTGTTTTAAAAGTTTGAACTCGGACTGGATATCAATGGCCTTCCAGTTCATGCTGGGAAATTTGATAGCCATCTTTCTGCTGTTATTTTATTTTCTGCCCTATATTTAACTTTGTACAGCTCTGTATGTGCCTTCAGTATTGTAGTTATTATGACTTCTATTTGTGGCTGAAAACTTGTTTTCAAACTTGTTCTATTAACACTGTGCTGTTCCTCCTTTAAGAAAGTTCTATTAACACTGTGCTGTTCCTCCTTTAAGAAATAATTTTTAAGGCTAGCTGCTTTGATGGAGTGTAACAGGTGCTTGAAGTTCTCTGTTTTTTTCTTTCAGCACTTTGCTGAAATATTTGCACAGCTGTGTTTTGGAATTCACAGAACTGTTCCATAGTTCCAGTTTCTTTTTTTTTGCTAGGGTTTATTTACCTTGTTAATGCTTGACTGGTTTAATGTTTTTTTATTTCTCTGTCAGCTGTGGCTGCGTTAATGGAGGCTCTGCTGTGTCTGGCATTTCCCATGCTTTTGTTTTTACTTCACTATGTTTTTTATTCTCAGTTCGCGCTCTTTTCAGGGTTTTCCCCCTTTCTTTCTCTCTCTCACATGGAGCTGTTAGAAAATGAGTTATTTTAAACTCTTCAAAGGCTTTTTTTAAACAGGAATTCTTGATCGTCAGCACAATGACTCACCCAATCGCTCACTTTTCAGCCTTCCAAGGTATGTAGCCCTCTTTCAGTCTTTTCAGGTACTTGTTTTAAAGTTTCTTCACTTGTTTGCTGTTTTACCCCTGGTCTTCAGCTTATATCTTGTCTTTTCACCACCGCTGCCACCATATCATGTTTCTTTGTGTTATCTTAAGCAACAATGAGGTATGCGAGTTTCAGTTCCTTGAAGATCTCTAGAAAGTTTTTTAACAGCTAAGTTAGTACATAAAATACAGAACAAACTATATACAGAACCTTTGACCAGGGTGTTACAGTGCAGAGTGACAATGACTTCTAGCCACTGAATACATCCTGCATTCTTAGCTCATAAGCATACTGAGTTATTAAAGGACATCACTCTTAAAACGATCACTAAACAGAGAGAGGGAAAGAGAGAGAGAGAGTATGAGAGAGGGAGAGGGAGAGTGGGGGGAGAGAGAGTGGAGAGAAGGAGAGAGGGGGAAGAGGGAGAGAGAGAGGGAAAAGAGAGGGGAGAGAAAGGGGAAGAGAGAGAGGGAGAGGGAGAGAGACAGTGGGGTGAGAGAGCGAGGGTAGGTTGAGAGAGAGGGGGACAGAGAGAATGGGGAGAGAGAGAGGAGGAAAAAGAGGGGAGAGAGAGGGGGACAGAAGGAGGGGGAGAGGAGGAAGGAGGAGAGGAAGGCGAGTGGGGAGAGAGAGAGGGGGGAGAGAGAGAGGGGGAGAGAGAGAGAGGGGGGAGAGAGAGAGGGGGAGAGGGAGAGAGGGGGAGAGAGAAAGGGAGGAGAGAGAGAAGGGGAGAGAGAGAGGGAGAGAGAGGGAGGGAGAGAGAGCAGTTGCTTTAGAAAGCAGAGGCGGAGGGGTGGGTGGGGTGGGGGAGGTAGAGAAGATGTGCTTAATATTGGAATTGTGTTTGAGTGACCAAAAAGCAAAGGTTCATCTAATGAATGTGAAGATGTTAGGGTAGAAGGTGAGGACAAGGAGGATCATAGCATGATGAGTGGCGGGGGAAGTGATGAAAACAAAAGCCTAGGAAATGGGACAGACCTGGGGCTGAATTTTATCAGCACTCTAGCAATGGGCAGGAGGTGGGGGATCATAAAATAGCGAGGGAAGGTGGTGAGGTAAAGAACCCTTTACCTTCTTAACACCATTCAATTTTGTCAGAGGTGGGGAAGGCCAAGAATGACCTTCCCGCCCAGTAGCCAATTGAGGCCCTTATGTAGCCAATTAATGGTCACTTAAGGGTTTCTTCCCAGCGCTGCTGGCACTTTACCAGTGGCGGTGCGGGCCCTCCACCATGTGGGAGGCCAACCAGCAAAAGCCAGTAACCTTCCTGAGGGCTAGGGTGCCCTCCTGCTTGGGCGATCTGTGGCCCACAGAGGGGTCTGGCAGCAAAGACCAACCCTCTGCTAACATTGCCACCACCCCCCCTCAACCTCTTTGCAAGGGCCTGCCTGACTGGCCCGCCATGTATCTGCAGTCCAGGGCTTCATGGCTGTTCCTGGTCCTGGGCAGTACCAGCAGCTGCCAGTGGCACTGCTGAGTCTACTGAACTGCTGGCCCTCTGATTGGCCGGCAATTCTTGGAGATGGGATCCCCATCCTTAAAAGGCTGAGCACCTGGTCCCCTGTGACTGCATAAAATCTAACCCCTGGTTTAAGGGGTTTGTCTATCATGCTAGAGGTACATCCTTCACAGAGGTAAAATGAGGATGGCTGGAATATTATGCACCCCCTGCCAGGAGGGGGCTGGGAGGCGTGAAGGCGCTAAAATTGTGTGGGGAACAGGGGATGCTGTGCCCATTGCCCACCCGCCCCCCCCCCCACTGCTATTATATCAGAGGTGGGGGAGGTAGCAAACGGCCAGCCTGCCCAGGTCAATTGAGGCCCTTAAGTGGCCAATTAATTGCAACTTAAAGCCCTCTTCCCACCACCACCAGTGACGGATGGGACATCAGCAACTGAGAAGGCCACCCAATAATGTCTGGCGGCTTCTTTGCGGGCTGGAGAAGGCCCGCCTGATTGGGCACCCTGTTCCTCATGGAGGGCTGCCCCCACTAAATCTACACCCACCCTGCCCTGTTCTTCAACGCATTCCATCTCGCATCGATTATCCCTAGTGAGGCGAATCCCCACACCAGCTTCAAGGCCAGTGTCCATTGTGGCTCTTCCTGCTGGGTGCAGCCCCAGCAGTGGTCACTGCTCCCCGTGGTGCTGCTGGGACTGAAGTGCTGTCGACGCTCTGATTGGCCAGCAGTTCTTGGAGGCAGGATATTCTGCCTCAGAGGGGCGGAAGTCCCGATTCAAGTCATTTCAAGGCATGGGCCATGTAAAATAGGAGTCTGGCTTCCAGGCCCGGTGAAGGCAGACTCTACCCCAACTTTTCAGCTGGTGGGCGGGGCCACCTCCTTAATGTTCAATTCCGGCCAATATTTGAGAAACTCTGTTGTGGAAGGGGGCATTATCACAGCAGATGTAATGGAGAAACTGGAAGAAAGGAATAGATTCTTGCCTGGGATGCTTAAAAAAAGAGCCCTTCTATTTTAGCTTTGGGACCAACACCTGTGCTGACTGGAAGAAAGCAGTTCTACTGCTAACTTGATACGCTTTGCATCAGTTTTACAACTAAAAAATGGATGCAGTAAATTCCAATTTCTACTCCATCGAACTTGTATGTTCTCTCCACTGATGCGGATTTGCCTGCTGTTTCCTGCATTTTCTGTTTTTATTTCTGATTTCCAGCATTTGTGCTCTTTCTCAATTAACAGCCATTGCTGGTTTAAGTAGAGTTTCAGTCTACGGGTACATAGAAATGTGATGCACTTGGTAAAATTTCATTCTTTAACTTTTTTCTTTGAATTCAACTCAAACTGATGAAGTGAGTATCTTTCACTCTCTGTTGGCTGTGATGATCCAATTATAACTAAATCTAGTGTAGTCCCTTTCCAAGTCCTAACGTACATGAGCCCACAGTACAAAACTACTCAGAACAGGATGAAATTTATCAGTACTGTAAGGACGAGCTGGGAGGCGGAGGTGGTGGTGGGGGTGGGGGGAGGGGGGTCCTGGGAGTGGAGTGCCCATCGCCTTCTCGAAGCCCTTGAATTTTGTCAGGGGTGGCGATGTTCTTCCCATCCAGAGGCCAACTGAAGCATTTAAGTGGCCAATTACTGGCTACAAGAGCCTCTTCCCACCGTCACGGGCATTTCTTGGAGGTGGGATCCCCATCCTTAGAGGGACAGGAATCCTGGCGCCAGACAGTTATCTGCCTGAACACTGTAAAATGTGGCCAGTGGTCCCCTCAATGGCTGAGGTGGGACTCCCCCACAGCTTTACTGGCCTGGCATCAGGACCCCCGTGCCTACGTAAAATTCAGCCCTTGTGAGCCTTTCATCAGAATTTTATTCTGCATATTGTGATTCCTACTTTGCGTTCTTCCATAATGATCCTCTATAATGATGTCATTCAGATTTTTAAATAAATCTCAATATATGCTGACTAGATTATAGGTCTGTGCTATTTAGAAAATAATTAGCACCTCATATAAATTCCAGTAGGTGCTGGAATATGAAACGCATGATTTATATTTATATTTATGTAATGATAACAGCAATCACAGGCGTTGGTTGTGCTGCAACTGAACCAGTACTGTCAAAACAAAATCATAAATGCTGATCACTGGGTGTTACGATGTAATGGTACTGTACTTGTACCATATTTGAACTATTGAATAAAAAGTGCTTTGTGTCAGAATATAAGAAGTATGCTACAAGATTAGATCAGATACGACAGTTACTCAATTGATGCTAACACACCTGAGAAGTGTAATAAATCAACTGTGTGCTAATTTTTTTTATGAATTCAGAAGTATTGATCAATTGAATTATATTGTTTACTGCTGACTTAGAACCTCACTCAATGCATTTTATGCACATATGCCACTGAATATTTGCTAAATACCATAAAATAAGCAGTTCAAATCATTTTGGCAATTTTGCTGACCTGCATTTGTGCATGCTAAATAAAATTAATATGCAAATTGAATTTTTGCTGTGATTTCAAGCCCTGCAAAATTGATTTTGCTGCTAAGTGCAGAAAAAAAATCTCCTGCCAAGTACCGATAGTCACCCGAGAATGTCTACCAGAGGTTTGAATCAAAGATAGAATAAGCTGTGGCTTTGCACAAGTTATAAAAGTAAAAGATCCGACCAAAAAGGGCAATATTTCCAGAGGAAGCAGAGAATGGAAGATGCCTTGTATCAGTCAGACAATAAATGATTGGAGAATTAACTGAAAACAAAATGAACACTGGCAATGTGCATTTGCGTAACTGTCTATTCAAACATGCATGTGTGGTGCCATATTGCCGAGAAGCCTGCTGTGTGTGAATAACTGTCTGCGTAATATTCAGAACTCCCACCACTTCATTATATTTTCATTTTCAGCAGTCATTTCCACTGGGTGTCTACGAAAAACCAATATAACGAGCTTTTTCGATACAGGCAGCCCTCAACAAAGACTTATTGCTCCAGAATTTCTGATTAGGTGTGAATCCTGCTGGATTGGTGGGAAATTTGGGCTTCACACACCAGCCATTTCTCTTGCGTTAGATTTGTTTTTGGTGGTATTTCTACTGTCACCTGGTAATCCATTCCAGATGTGGGGGTGGGGGAAATGGGTATTAGGATGGGAGTTGGAGGGATGACTGCAACACTTGATGCAAGAATACATGTTCCCGGAGCTGCAGAATTGTTTTAAAATCTAAATCTTGCCTGTTCCCTCATGTAATCAATTACTCTTGTGCTACTTTTTAATCTCACCCACTAACTTAACACTGCTGGAATCCAAGAATACAATAATGTTCCAAATTCCCAGTGTGCTATGACAATGATTAGAAATCCTTAGTAAAATGTATTCCTGCCACAAATGTATTATTTGAATGCAGGCACATTTAAAATCTATGGTTGCATCAAACAGAAAATCCTTGAAATGGCAGAGAAAGTCAGGAAGCAAGTGAAATTGTTTCCTGCCACATTTTTCATATTTCAGGCCGCAGGAGAGCAGAAAACTCAGGCCATATTGTAAGCTGAATACTGAGGTAATGCCCACAATCATGACCACAAGAACCTCAAATGCATCAGGGCAATAAAGCTTTACAGTTGCTATAACTTTCAAAGACAAAATGAGGAAAACAATTCATGATGGGGAATGACATTATTGCTTAAAAATTCAGCCCAATATTAGCGTCAGTTATGGCCACATCAGGCATAATATAAGCCAGATGCCCAGCAAATGTCTTCCCCACCCGCACCTTTCAGTAATATACCTTAGCACAATCTCAGGAAACAATCCCTTCTACATCAGTGTCAGATTTTCATTTCCTATGGCCGGTAATGATGGAACCTGTTAACTATCTAAGTGCATAGCAAATTGTGGAATATGTATTGTTATTCACACAATCAAACCAACTCATACCGACAAACCATGTATAATTTACAGCACCAAAGACTCCTGAAGGAGTTGAATAACTGCTGGTAAAGCTTCCAAGAAGGCAAAGCTCAATGAGATTTATCCTTGATCACCCAAGATAGCTGATCAAAATTGATATCAATCTACATATTTAAATCCTGACCAGTTATATTTTTCACATGATATTATATGCATCTAACAGCATATAAAGTACTGGAATCAAGTTAAGTCTATCTTTTATTTTGGAGTCATCCCCATAAGGAACTCTATTTAAGCTATACAAGTTTAAAAAAAAATAATTATTACTTTATAGGCAATGGAAAAAGAGACATCATACCCATCAACACTCACTGGGGTTGAACTCTGGTTCTGAAGCCGAAAGGCTAGTGCCTAACCAGCTCCTTAATAATTGAAAACGTTCCAAAAATAGATTTGTTGCTCCAAATTACCACTCTTTCCATAATTAATCCATAAAACTGTTGTCAAAGTGATTCAAGTGAGCCACAAAACACTTTTGTTACAATTTTCATAAGTTCCTGCTGCACAAGGCAACATGATGGCACTTATAAAAAGAACATTGTTGTCCAGTATGCAGCATAGGCTCAATGCCCACTCTGCTGAATTTTCACACTGAATGATGTCTTCCTGCTGAGTAGAGGGAAATTGAGGAGAGATTCATATATGGTAGACCTGACACCTCAGGACAACTGACTACACAGGATAATTGCAATGGTCTGAGAGCAGGCAGAACACACACCCGTTCAGCAACAGTGATGGTTGAGACAAGCAGAAAAAAATAACTTACAGAAGATTGAAACATTCCTTAAAAATCACAACTAATTTCCTGTTGGATCTTGAGCTAAAGGAAAATTTCATACAGGTTGTGTAGACATCAGGAAAACAGAATTCTTTATATAGCATTTGTTGACATGCCTTAATTGATAATCCACGACATCGTCTTTATTCAACATTGTATCCATTTTCCATCTTTCAGCTCTGTAGGAATCATTTCAAAATAAGGAGGTAGTATTAGAGAACAAAAACCAAAGTGCACAGAAAATTGGGAAGACAGAAGGCACTAGAGTAGGAAAAAGTAAGTTATTAGGCGGGGTCAGAGGAAGAGGGAAAAAATACCATTTAAATTAATTTTACTGTGCATGTATGTGAATGCGCAGAGAGTGGTAAATAGATTGATGAGCTGCAGGCGCAGATAGCCACATATGCCATGGCGATAATGGAGACCTGGATCAAAAAAGGGCAGGACTGGGTACTACATATTCCTGGATACATGGTGTTCAGGAAAGACAGGGAAGGAAAGAAAAAAGGAGGGGTAGCAGCATTAAGGAGAGCATTACAGTGCTAGACAGAGAGCATGTCATAGAGGGGTAAAGGAGAGAATCTATTTGATTAGAACTGAAAATAATAGAGGTACAATTACATTGCTGGGGGTATTTTATAGGCCACCAACTGATGGGAAAGATACAGAGGAACAAATTTACAAGGAAATTACAGAGACATGCAAGAATTATAGAGTAGTTATAATGGGGACTCTAATTATTGAATATAGACTGGGACAGTAATAATGTAAAGGGAAGAGAGGGGCAAGAGTTTTTACAGTGTATCTCGGAGAATTTTCTATATCAGTATGTTTCCACTCCAACAAGGATGGAGGCATTGCTGGAGAATCAAGTGTCAGCAGTGAAACATTGAAGGGACAGTGATCATAGTATCATAAAGTTTAGGTTGTCTATGGAAAGGGACAAGGAACAATCCAGGTAAAAATAATTAATGGGATGGCAACTTCAATAGGGTGAGAACAGATCTGGTCTAGGCAAACTGTAATCAAGGGTTGGTGAGCAAAGCAGTAATGGAACAATGGGCTGCCTTTAAAGAGGAGATAGTTTGGGTACAGTCAAGGTATATTCCCCGAGGGGGAAAGGTAGGGCAAACAAATCCAGAGCTCCCTGGATGACAAACGAGATAGAGAGCAAGATGAAGCAAAAAAGGGTGCTTATAACAGATGTCAGGTGGATAATATGAGTGAGAACCAGGCTGAATATTGAAGGTTCAGAAGGGAAGTGAAAAAACAAATATGAGAAACAAAGAGAGAATATGAGAAGAGATTGGCAGCTAACATAGAATATAGGCATATAAATAGTAAATGGGTGGTAAAAGGAGGGATGGGGCTGATTAGGGACCTAAAACGGAATTCATGCATGGAGGCAGGGGGAATGGCTGAGGTACTAAATGAGGACTGTGCATCTGTCTTTACCAAGCAAGAAGATGCTGCCCAAGTCATCGCGAAAGAGGAGGCAATTGGGACACTGGATGGGTTACAAATTGATAAATTGGAAGTGTTGGATGGGCTGTCTGTACTTAAAGTTAATAAGCCACCAGCACCAGATGAGATGTATCCAAGAATACTGAGGGAAGTAAAGGTGGAAATTATAGAGGCACTGGCCATAATCTTCGAAAACTCCGTAGATACAGGGGTGATGCCAGAGGACTGGTGAATTGCAAATGTTACACACTTGTTCAAGAAAGGCTGTAAGGATGAGCCCTGCAAATACAGGCCAGTCAGTTTAACTTCAGTAATGGGAAAGATTTTAGAAACAATAATTTGGGACAAAATCAGCAGTCACTTGGACAAATATGGAGAAATTAAGGAACACCAGAACAGATTTGTTCAGGGTAAATCATGTTTAACTTACTTGCTCGAGTTTTTTGATGAGGTAACAGAGAGGATTGTTGAGGGTAATGCAGTTGATGTGGTAATGGACTTCCAAAATGTATTTGATAAAATGCCACATAACTGGCTTGTCAGCAAAGTTAGAGCCCATGGAATAAAACAGACAGAATGGATACAAAATTAGCTGAGAGGCAGGAAGGTATACAATGGGATTCCCCGGGCGTCAGTGTTAGGATCCCTGCTTTTCCTGATATATAATAATGACCCAGGCTTGGATCAGGTCTCTGCAAGATCACAAGCTGCAAATTTGTTGTACGAGGTTGAAATAAAATCATCTATGACAAATAGCCATATGTTTGAAAAGCAAGAAAATAAGAGTAGAACCATATTTATTTGTCCATCAATTCATCAAAACATAGTTCTAACCCTAGATACTGAAAGCCTCAATGCAATTTTCAAAAATAAAGCACAAAGTTATTGCTGTGTAACATTTGTGGGCAAAATATGCAATTCATTCACTGTCCAAGTGATGTTTTTCTGCTCCGATTGAAATTACCCTATCTTCCTACTTCTCATCATTGCCTGTTTTCAAGATCTCCTCATTAATTCCTCTTCTTGCAGAATATCCTGTTAACAGCATTTATCTCAATAAAACTACCCAAACAATTGGCTCTAATTTATTAACTGGAAATAAAATTTAATGTTTAATGTCACAGTACTGTATGCATGCTAAACAATGAAAGCAGCATGCTATAGACAGAAGCATGAACCTTTAAATACGGAAGTCAGCAAATCATGTCTGGTTTCTGACATGCCAGCATTTTTTGATGTTTTAACCCCTCTCACATGAACTAACACCGACCCCTGCCTTGCAGGTTAAAACTTCCCCCCTACGGTCTGCAAAGGGATATACATAGGTGAGAGTGGACAAGAAGGGGCAGTTGGTGTATAATGTGGGGAAATATGAGGTTATTCACTTTGGTAGGAAGAATAGAAAATGTTAGTGTTCAGAGGGATTTGGGTGTCTTTGTACAAGAAACCCAGGAAGTTAACAGGCAAGTACAGCAAGCAATTAGGAAGATAAATGGTATGTTGGCCTTTATTGCAAGGGGTTTTCAGCACAAATACATAAGGAACAAAAGGATTGCTAAGGAAAGAGTAGGACCAATTAGAGTAATTGTAACTTGTGTGCGGAGGTGCAAGATGCGGTCATGGTTCTTAATGAATACTTCACATCTGTCTTCACAAAACAGGGTAATGCATTGTAGTTAAAGATGAGAAGTATGAAATTTTGGATCAGATAAACATAATGAGGGAGGAAATATTAAGATGTTTAGCATCCTTGAAAGTGAATAAATCACCAGGTCTTGATAAAATGTATCCCAGGCTGTTAAGAGAAGCAAGGCAAGAAAGAGCAGAGACTCTGACCATCATTTTCCAATCCTGTCTGGCTACAGGCATGGTGTTGGATGACTGGAATACTGTTAATGTTGTACCAGTGTTTAAAATGGAAGGAGGGGATAGCCTGTGTAATTACAGACCAGTCAGCCGAACCTTGGTGGTGATCAAATTATTGGAAACAATTCTGAGAGACAGTATAAATTGTCACTTAGAAAGGCATGGATTAGTCAAGGACAGTCAGCATGGATTTGTTAAGAGATGGTCATGTCTGACTAACTTGATTGAATTTTTTGAGGAGGTAACAAGGAGGATTGTTGAGGGTAGCATGTTTGATGTAGTCTACATGCATTTTAGCAAGGTTTTTGACAAGGCCCCACATGACAAACTGGCCAAAAAATTAAAAGCCCGTGTATCCAAAGGGAAGTGGCAAGTTGGATTCAAAATTGGCTCAAAGTCAGGAAACAAAGGGTAACGGTCGAAGGGTGCTTTTGTGATTGGAAGGTTGTTTCCAGTGAGGTTCTGCAGGGATTAGTACTAGGTCCTTTGCTCTATGTAGCATTTGTCAGTGAGGAAGATATCAATGGACTTGTCAGGTGGGCAGAAAAGTGGCAAATGGAATTCAATACAGAGAAGTGTCCGGTAATACATTTGGGGAGGACAATCAAAGCAAGAGAATATACTATAAATGGTCGGATTCTGCTAAATGGATGGGAACAGGGGGACCTTGGAGTGCATGTCCACAGATCCCTGAAGGTAGCAGGACAGGTACATAATGTGGTCAAGAAAGCATACAGGATACTTGCCTTTATTGGCTGAGGCATAGAATATAAGAGAGGAGAAATTATGCTAGAATTGCATAAAACACTAGTTAGACCACAGTTAGAGTACTGCATACAGGTCTGGTCATTCATGACCAGAGGCGGCACAGTGGCGCAGTGGTTAGCACCGCAGCCTCACAGCTGCAGGGACCCGGGTTCGATTCTGGGTACTGCCTGTGCGGAGTTTGCAAGTTCTCCCTGTGACCGCATGGGTTTTCGCCGGGTGCTCCGGTTTCCTCCCACAGCCAAAGACTTGCAGGTGATAGGTAAATTGGCCGTTGTAAATTGCCCCTAGTGTAGGTAGGTGTTAGGGAATATGGGATTACTGTAGGGTTAGTATAAATGGGTGGTTGATGGTCGGCACAGACTCGGTGGGCCGAAGGGCCTGTTTCAGTGCTGTATCTCTAAAATAAATTTTAAAATGACGGGAAGGATGTGATCGCACTAGAGAGGGTACAGAGGAGAGTTATGAGGATGTTGCCAGGAATGGAGAATTTTAGCTATGAGCAAAGATTACATATGCTAGGGTTATATTCTTTAGAACAGAAGAGGCTGAGGGGAGATTTAAGTGAGGTGCATAAAATTATGAGGGGCCTAGATAGAGTGGATTGGGAAGACCTATTTCCATTAACAGAGAGGTCAAAAACAAGTGGGTATAGATTTAAAGTAAATAGGAGAAGGATTAAAGGGGAGTTGAGGAGTAATTTTTCACCCAGAGGGTGGTAGGGTTCTGGGAGTCACTGTCTGACAGGATGGTACAGGTGGAGACCCTCATTGCATTTTAAAAAGTACATGGATATGCACTTGAGGTTCTATAACCTACAGAGCTATGGACCAAGAGCTGGAAGGTGGGATTAGGCTGGATAACTCTTTTTCACCCAGCATAGATATGACAGGCGAAATGGTCTTCTATGTGTCTGTGTTTTTGTGTTGTTACAAGAGTAAGGAAATCTTGCTGCAATTGTGTAGGGCTTTGGTAAGACCACACGTACTGTGTACAATTTTTGTCTCTTTACCAAAGGAAGGATATACTTGCCTTAAAGGGGGGTGCAATAAACGTTCAATAGACTGATTCTTGGGATGAGGGGATTGTCCTGTGAGGCAAGATTGAGTATAATGGACCTATACTTTCTGGAGTTTCGAAGAATGAGAGGTGATCTCGTTCAAACCTGTAAGATTCTGAGGGGGTTTGACAAGATAGATGTTGAGAGGATATTTCCCCTGGCTGGAGAGTCTGGAACTAGGGGCCATTGCCTCAGGATAGGAGACAGCCATTTCGGACTGACATGAGGAGAATTTTCTTCACTCAAAGGGTTGCGAATCTTGGGAATTTCTCTACTCAGAGTGTTGTGGATGCTCAGTCATTGAGTATATTTAAGGCTGAGATTAACAGATTTTTGAACTCTAAGAGAACCAAGGAATGTAGGGGAATCTAGGGGAAAGTGGAGTTGAGGTTGAGGATCAGCCATGCGTATTAATTGGCAGAGCAGGGTCGAGGGGCCATATGGATTACTTCTGCTCCTATTATGCTCTTTCTTATTTTCTTATGAGTGCTGCCAAGATTCAAATCCAGAAAAACAGACCAGGAATGTCTGCAATATGTTAGGATAATGATAGGCTGTTGTGTGTAATGGATATAGTGTCAAAAATAAATTATTAACCAATATTAAAACAAATTTTTACTTTTTCTGAAATGGGACCTTAATTTCTAAAATGAGACAGTTGGATGGAATTCTGTATTTTACATTATGCACTTCTGGAGAGCACTGAAAAATGACATTTGTACCAATGTTCAAGGATTCTTTGTCAATTATATTGGCAGTTTGATTTCTCAGTTTGCTGCACTTTAAAGAGCCATTACTTCCCTCTACTTGATTACAGTTGAGTGCTTGTTAAGTTTTCTGAGATGCCTCACAGCAAAAAAACCACAACAGAAAGATAAGTTGTGTAAAACCTGAAAGAAAATTACTATTTGAATTTTGCAGCAGCCATTTCAGTGCTTTCCTATTCCAGAAATGTTGCATTGGTTTTAAAGATAGTGTTAGCAGATTTCCTTGTGGTAACTGTTGCAATGAATGGATGTTCATCCACCATCAAGATCTCGGCTCAGATTCAAGCCCGAGTTGTCTTTCAACATTAAGCTTTATTTTCATTAACTAATAACAGTATAAGGATTTATATAACTGTTCTACATTATTGTATCTCTATGACAAGATGATGTGCAAATGATACAACCTGGTTTCCAGGCCCGGAGTAATTACTTTCAACTCTCTAGGCTGCCTGCATGGCTGTGGGTGTCCGACTACCCTGATAGCACTCTGACCCACAAGAAAACAACATAGCCTGGCTCCCAGGCCTGGACTGACCAGCGTATGTGCGATTTTGCTGAGGCCGTGTATTTACGTGTTTACCCCACTTCTAATCTTTCAGCCTTCACATATGTTCTACAGGTTTTGCTTAATTTTGACTGCTTTGTACTGTCTCTTATTGTGGTATGTGGTGTCTCAGTAACTGCCTCGTTATCTTTCATTTCAGATTTTCAGCATCTGCAGTATTTTGCTTTTATCCCCTTATCTTGGTGCCTGATTCTCATGGCTCAGGTCATTTACAGAGAAACGTAAAGCCTTTAATTTGTTTCTACATTGCTCTCTGGCTAGAAAATTCTAAACAAAGCATGCTGGGATGCTTTGGGCAATTTAAACCATTTTAAGATATTAAAACAGATGGAAAGAAAAACTGCTTTGATCCCTGAATTGACCAAAACTTAAGCATTTTCATATTCTCGAGCAGTCATTTGAAATTTTCAAACATATGAAAATTCTTAACTTTGTTTTAATCCAATGGAGATATGGCAGTACGACTGTTGTTGTGAAATACACACTAGAGGACAGTTTTTAAAAGGCCATAATTTTTCTGTCATTTCACTGACACAAATAGTCATTGATCCAAATAACAGCTATTTCATAATTATTTTAGAACAACTGGACTACAAATCAAATTTTCTCTTAAAAATGCAACAATGGCCTTTGCCTCAACTATTTTCTGTAATGGAGTTTTCCATATTTAAAGATATTTCTCCTACTCTTTCTCCTCATTCTCCTTGTGAGCATTTTAAATTGATGTCCCATATTCACTGACTCCTCAACCAGAAAATATAGTCTTTCTCCATTCACTCTATTAAAGGCCTAATTAATTTGTAAAAACTTATTTTAACTCCCCTCTTAACCTTCTTTGCAGCAAGGTAAATTGTCCCAATTTCTCAAGTCTCCCCTCATAACCATACTTCCATTTCCTGGCATCATCCTAATAAATCTATACTGTACATTCTCTTTTGCTTTAATGTCATTTCTGTCATGGGACATCCAAAACTGCACAAGCCACTCTAAGTCCCAAGCAATTTTTTTGACAAATTGATCATTACTTTTTCACACTTGTCCCCTATTCCCCTATTTACAAAACCCATAATGCTGTTGACTTTTTTTTAATATCAGGACCACTCAGCTCCAGACCTCATTACGTGGACAAAAGAGCTGAATTCAAGAGGTGATCTGAGACTGCCTTGACATCAAGGCAGCATTTGACTGAGTGTGGCATCAAGGAGCCCTAGCAAGATTGAAGTCAATGGGAATCAAGGGGAAAACTCTCCACTACTTGGGGTCATACCTAGCATAAAGGAGGCCAATCATCTCAACCCTATGACATCGCTGCTGGATTTTCTCAGAATAGTTTCCTAGGCCCAAACATCTTGAGCTGCTTCATCAATAACCTTCCCTCCCACATAAGGGCAGAAGTTGAGAGGTTGTCCAATGATTGCACAGTACTCAGTACATTTGCAACTCCTCAGCTACTGAAGCAGTCCATGCCTGCATGCAGCAAGAAAGCATTCAGACTTGGGCTGATAAGTGGCAAATAACATTCACGGCACATAATTGCCAGGCAATGATCATCTCTAATAAGAGAGAGTCTAACCATCTTCCCCTGACATGCAATGGCTTGGGCTGATAAGTGGCAAGTAACATTCATGCCACACAAGTGCCAGGCAATGACCACCTCCAGCAAGAGAGAATCTAACCATCTCCCCTTGACATTCAACGACATTACCATTGCTCAGTTTTCCACCATCAACCTCCTGGGGCTTACCGTTGACTAGAAACTTAACTGGGCCAGCTATTATAAACACTGTGGTTACAAGAGCAGGTCAGATGCTGGGAGTTCTGTGGTGAGTAACTCACCTCCTGACTCCTCAAAGCCTGTTCACCATCTACAAGGCACACGTCAGGAATGTGATGGAATACTCTCCACTTAACTGGAGGAATGCAGATCCAACAACACTCAAGAAGCCCAACACCATCCGGGACAAAGCAGCCTGCTTGATTGGCATCCCATCCACCACCTTCAACATTCACTCCCTCCAGCACTGGTGTACACCAGCAGCAGTGTGTACCATCTAAAGATGCACTGCAGGAACTCACCAAGTTTCCTTCGACAGCACCTTCCAATCCTGAAACCTCTACCATCTGGATAATCAAGAGCAGCAAGGACATAGGAACACCACAAGCTGCAGGTTCCCCAACAAGTCGCACACCACCCTGACTTGGAACTTCGTTGACATTAGGTCAAAATCCTGAATCTCCTTTCCGAACGGCACTGTGGGTATACCTGCACCACATGGAAGCTGTGGTTCAAGAAGGTGGCTCACCGCCATCTTCTTAAGGGCAATTAGGGATGGATAATAAATGCTGGCCTTGCCAGTGATGCTCACATCCTATGAACGAATGTAAACAAAAATCTGCACTGGCACTTTCAGGAAATTATGTATTTGGATGTCTATGTCTTCTGTTTATCACAGTTTTAGCATCTTTCCATAAAGTGTGTACACCTACTTGTTTCTTTCTCGAAAATATATCATCACACAATTAACCACAGTAAATTTTATTTTCCACCGATTCCGCTAACCTGTGTACGTCTACATAAAGTCTTTTATAGTCCTCTTCACTGTCTTTAAGAGTGTGTCTCCCTTGCCCAGGTCTGAATCAGCCCTATAAATCAGGATATTCGAGTACACCATTCACTAAACATTCACTCCCTCTTTCAACATTCACTCCCTCCACCACAGACGAACAGTGGCAGCTGTGTGTACCATCTGCAAGATGCACTGCAGCAACTCACCAAGGCTCCTTAAACAGCACCTTCCAAATCTGCGACCTCTACCACCTAGAAGGACAAGAGCAGCAGATGCATGGGAACACCACCACCTTCAAGTTGCCCTCTAAGCCGCACACCATCCTGATTTGGAACTATTTCACCGTTCTTTCACTGTCACTGGGTCAAAATCCTGGAACTCCCTTCCTAACAGCATTTTTGGTGTACCAATACCCCAAGGGCTGCACCAATTCAAGAAGGCAGCTTACCACCACCTTCTCAAGGACAATTAGAGATGGTTAATAAATGCTGGCATAGTCAGTGATGCAACATCCCAGGAATGAATAAAAAAAAAACACTTCTACCCTTCCCCAATCTGAGGAACACCCATTTACCCTAACTCTTTGTTTCTTGTCTGTCAACCAATTTTCTATTTATGCAGATACATTTTCTTTCGTACCATATGCCTAGATTATTGTAATAATCTGCTTGTGACATACCTTATTGAACACCCTTCAAACACCCTTCTACACTACATCTATTGCATTGTATTTATCTATCCAGTTGATTCTTCAAAAAAACCTTATTAAATTTGTCAAATGTGACTTGCTTTTAACAGATCAGTGCTGGCTGTGTTTGATTAACTAAATGGTCATTAATTTAATCTTTAATTATTGATTTTAAGAGTTTTACCATAGCTAACAAGTGTATATGCTTTGTTAAAATGAAAAACAGTAGGGTATTTTATTCTTAAAAACTACTTGGAAATCAACATTCGGTATTTTATCAAGAGTTTTAGAAGTAACAGAACATAAACCTTTGCCCTGATATGCAAATCTTTATAGCAAGCTAGATTTTGCTGAAAAAATTAACGGTATTTGTACGATGCACGCCATTCATATATCGGCCAGCAGCTTCTAGCAAGGAAGAGTTACTCCGTGAATTGTGACTTGGCATAAGTTGCTGGCCGATTTGCACCACTTCACGGTTAGTTTTTCTCCATAATTTCCATGAAATTGCTGCATTTACCCATTAATTGCACATTAAAGTTGCCACAGAAAGTTAAATCTAGTAATTAACAGTGTAAAACAGGAATCAGTTCTTAATATTCCTGCTGACCAAGTATTCAGGAATGATATAGAAAGAAAAAGAGGAGGGAACCTGGTAGTATTGATTACGGATGATGTTACAGTCCCAAATAGAAGAGATTTACTAAATGGTTCTGGATTGAAACAATTTGGCTTGTCTTCAGGAACAGAGGGGAAACTTTCACATTCTTGGAGCATTTTTTTGGAGCTGCAAACAGTAAGTAGGAGATCGATAAGCACAATTGTCAATAAATTTCAAAGGCATACAACAAGAATAGAGTAATATCAGGAAACTTTAATTATCCTGATATAGATTGGGAAAAGCATAGTTATAAGAGTAGGGAAGGAGTAGGATTCTGATATGTGTACAGGAGAACTTTCTCAATCAATATAAAATGTTATCTCTTGCCCCACCCCCGCTTTACTTGCTTATAACCTTTTACATTTCTAATATTTGCCAGTTCTGATGAAGGGTCACTGACCTGAAACGTTAACTCTGCTTCTCTCTCCAGTGCTGCCAGACCTGCTGAGTATTTCCAGCATTTCTTGTTTTTATTTCAGATTTCCAGCATCTGCAGTATTTTGCTATTATTTCTCAATTAATATGTCTTCAGTCCACCAAGGAAGTGGTAAGGACTCGCTCTGGGAAATTAAGTAGAGCAAGTGGAGTGTATTACAGTAGGAGATCATATAGCTAACAGTGATAACAACATAATTTGGTTGAAAGCAATAATGGAAAGAAGGTAAAGATGCTCAACTGGATAAGAATTAATTTTCAGTGATTTAAGAAGGGATCAAGCACAGGTAGATTGGAAAAGATGGTTGCAGGGTAAAGCCGTAATGGAGAACATTCAGGGAAGGGATAGTTCAGGTGCAAACTAGGCATATTATTTTGAAGGGAAAAAGTACAGCATTCAAAACTAATACTCCCTTGATGACAAAGGAAATAAATGTTGAAACAAAATAGAAACGTGAGGCTTATGACAAATGTCAGGAGCAAGATTCAGTTAATAATCAGGAAGATTATGGAAAGTCTGGGAGGGAATTGAAAATGTTATTACAGGAGGCAAAGAAAGGGTACAAAAAAGAGTAGCAGGCAGCATTAAATTGAACCTGAAAACATTTTATAATCATATGAAGTGTAAGCAGTTAACTAAGGAAAAAGATGGGCCTATTAAGGACTTAAATGGAAACTTTCATATAGAAGCAGCGGACATGGATTAAGTATTAAATGAATACTTTTGCATCTGTTTTCACAAAGGAAGAAGATAATGTGAAGGTTACACTAAAAGAGGAGAGGGAAATTATTGACAGGGTAGTAGTAGAGAAGATAAACTAAAAAGATTAGCATTACTGAAATTTGGTAAGTCACCTGGTTCATATGGAATGCATCCTAAGTTGCGGAAAGAAGCAAAGGTAGAAAGAGCAGATGCATTGGTCACAATCTTTCAATCCTTATTGGATAGAGGAGTAGTGCCAGAGATTGGAGAGTTGCTATGAATCTACAGTTCAAGAAAGGAGAGAGAGATAAATTATGTAATTACAGGCCAGTCAGCCTAAAATCAGTGGCGGGGAAGTTATTAGAAAGAATTATCAGGGATAAAATAAACTTGCATTTGGAAAGGCATGCGTTAATCAAAGGAGAGCCAACATACATTGTTGAAGGAAAATTGTGTCTGATTAACTTGATTTAATTCTTTGATGAGGCAACAGAGAAGGTTGATGAAGGTGGTGCAGTAAATGTTGCATTCATGGACTTTTAGAAAGCATTCAACAAAGTGCCACATAGGAGACTTATTAAGAAGATGGAAGCCCATGGAATTAAATGGAAAGTGGTGGTATGGAATCAAAAATTTACTCAGTGACAGGAAACAATGGTGGTGGATGGATGTTTTTCAGACTGGGAGGTGGTTGGCAGAGGTGTTGCCCGTGGGTCAGTTTTGGGTCAATTACTCTTCAGTTTTAAAACAACCTAAACTCGGGTGTAGGGAGCAGCACTATAAAGTTGGCAGATAATATGAAACTTGGGAAAGTAGCAGTTAGTAATAAGGATAGTTATAGGCTTAAGGATGATGTGGACAGGATGGTGAAATGGGCAGAAACATAGCAGATGGAGTTCATACGAACATACGGGTAACAGGTCAGGGGAGGCTGCTAGACACGATGGGCTGAATTTTACACCCCCCCAAAGAGCGGGATGGTGGTGGGAGGGTGGCGTATAATGGAGCGGGAGGCTTGGGGGGGCCCTTCCCAACCCACACCCGCCTCCACCGCCACTTTACACAGGGCAGTGGTGGCAAAAAACGGCCCGCCCGCCCCAGGCCAGTCAAGGCGGTTTTTTCACAGCCTGGGGAGGCACCCTGTTCCCAATGGAGGGCCGACTCCACTGCCTCAACCACCCCCAACACCCAACACGCACCCCCACACCCCCAATCGACCACCTTTGCCTCACTGGGGCCCGACCGACCAACGCCGGCGAGGCAACAAAAACTTTCCTTAGGTCTGGGACTCCCCGACATCATCTTCTGTAGGCTGGGCTACAGTCCCAGCAGTGGCCAATGCTCCCAGTGGTGCTGATGGGACAGAGAGCTGCTGGCCCGCTGATTGGCCGGTAGCTCTATTAGGCGGGACATCCTGCCTCAAGTGGGTGGAAGTCCCGCCTCAGAACATTTAAAGGCTGGGGAACCGCAAAATACGGATCGGATCCCCAGGCCAGGCGGAAGCAGATTCGCCACCAACTTTTCAGTCGGTGTCTGGCTCCCGTCCGCCCAGGGTTAAATCCCGGCCAATAGGTCTGCACCCAGGGGTCGATCTGGGGGTGGGGGTAGAGTGGGAATAATCAGTTGGGGTGGGGGGGGGCGGTGATCTCAACACGCAGGGTATTGTAGTCGATTGGGGGTTTGGGAAGGGGCAGGCGTTGTGAGGGGGGTTGATGGTGATCTCAGTGGGATTGGGGGGGTGGGTTGATCAGGGGTGGGGTCAATCAGGGGTGGGGGTGTTGGTTGGGGGTGGGGGCAATCTGGGGTTGATCCGGGGGTAGAGGTGTAAAGGGGGGGTCGATCATGGGAGAGGGTGATCTCAATGGGATGGAGAAGGAGCGATCAAGGTGGTATCGATCGGGATGGGGTCAATCAAGAACGGGGGGGTGATCTTGGCAGATTGGGGAGCTTCTGATCTCAGCGTCCTGGGTTGGGGGAGGTTGGAGGTCTCAGAGGGGTAGACCGGGAAGAATTGGAAATCTGGGATGGGCATCGAAGGCCAGGGCTTGGGGGAGTGAAGGCCTGAGTGGAGGGGGAGAAATCAGAGGCCTCGGCAGGCAATTGAAATCTTGGGGAGGGGTCCTGGGTTTGGGAGGCCGGAGGTCTTGTGGGTACGGTCTGTGGGGGATGGTGCCCGATTGCAGGAGTTGCCCAGGCTGGATCTAGCAGGATGGAGAAAAGGCATTTACCTCCTGGATCCTGCAACTCTCACCTGGGTCCAGCTGCCAGCTTTCACATCCATAGTTAAATTTAAAAAGTTGAATAACAATGACATTTGGCTGATGATTCCCCTCCAACCATGTGTGTCCAGCATTCATGCCATGCTGCCATGAGAAACATCATCGAACACGTCATTGGGGTGCTGAAGCAACTGTTCCGCTGCCTGGACCACTCAGGAGGAACCCTCCAGTACTCGCCAGAACTGGTATCTTGATTTGTGATGGTCTGCTACATCCTCCACAACTTGACCATCATATGATCATGGGGGCATACAGAGCCTCTGTGGCCTGCTGGGTACAATGATGGATGGCAAACGGTGAGATTTTTGCTATGTCGCCTGTTTGGCGTTGCATTAGGAGGAGGAGGACTAGAAGGAGGAAGAGAAGAGAGGGCCAGCACATCCATGTTCCAGACAGGAGAACATCATCAAACTCCGGATCCTCTGAATGAAACCACAGATCCCCTTTCCTCAACATGTCCAAACTTTACCATCCCTCTCTTATGGACCATCACAGTGCCCTCTTGATCACCATCCTGAAATAAAAGGCATGGCAGAACAACCATTCCATACCCACTTTATCCAACAGCACATCCAATACTCCATACCACTGTCATGCACGTGAAGTGCAGCGATTGAAAATACAAGAACCCAAACTGAAGAGTTATAAAAATGGATTTTTCCTTTAAAAAGTGGACAATGTGCTGCAAAATGACAGCTGAAGGTCAAACTGTATAATCAAACTGTCTTACTGTCTGGTAAGGACAAAAGGATCCATTCCAAGCTAAGAGGTGTCAATTAAACTCATCCTGAACCCATCAAGACACATTTTTGGATTGAATGGGTTCTTCTGAAACAAAGAAGGTGTAACGTAGCCACATCCTGGGCCATTGTTAGTCACCAGGGAGGGGGATCTGCATCTCCCAACAGAAGCAGCATTTTGACCTTAAAAAGTAGCTCTCTAGAGAGAGAGAAAAGAGATCAGAACAAACATCACAAACACCTGTCCAGCTGAGAGCAAAGATCTCCAGCAAAAGCCAAAGAAGGTGCCCTGTTGTGAATTCCACACTTCAACTTGTGCAGCAAAGAACTGAAAGTGATCACCGTCTCCAGAATGAAATGTCAAACAACAGAAAAATCTACAAACAACCCAGGTCTGCAACATTAAAAGAGAAATTGACCTCCGAGAAGCTTCAACAGGTTTACTGTGAACCCCGAACATCTACCTCACTTTAAACCACTTACCTTTTTCTTCTCTATCGCTCTCTTCTTGTTTGTGGCTGTGTGAGTGAATGTGTGTGTGGGCATGGTTGTGACAATTTCGGGCATGGATATTGCTCAATAAATAGTTAATCTTCTGTTTTAAACCTATAAGAAAACCTGTCACTGTCTATTTATTTAACAAATAAAACACAATGGGTTTAAAACCCGAGTAACAAAAACACTTGCTACGGTCAGTTGGGAGTTGAACCGTGGGAACCACCCACACACCTTACCATCTGACCGTAACACTACACTCAACTAATCGCCCTTGTGCATTCCTTTAGTGCCTGTCTTGTGGGTGCCTTTCCTTGGTCTAGTGCTCCTATGCAGTTCTACCCCAGTGGCTACAGCATAGCTGGTGGAAGGATGCTGACTTTCAGTGGGGAAGATTGCAGATGGTCTTGCAGGAAAGTAAGAGGTGCATGGTTAAACCATTCTAACAGATTGCAAGATGAGGGTGAAGTGGGATTTGCGAAGGTGCATAGGAAGGAACATATCATCATCCTCAATGACTTCAGCAATGCCACAGACCACTGCCTCAGTGACAGCTGCTCCAGTTATCCTCAACACTATCTCTTCCATGATGGGTCAGCACATGCAGCCATGTCTGCCCCTGCTGCTTTGCTGCTGGTGCTATTTATTATGGGCTACCTTGTACTGCAAAAGAGAGGAAAGTGTATCAGTGCATGTGTTGTAATGTGTTTAGGTGATGTACCTGCCAGCTGAATAGCCAGCAGTGTGTGAAAGATGTGACTATGCAGCTTTCGGCAGGGCTAAGTGTGTGCGGATGAGGTAAAGCATATGAATGTGAGGTTTGAGTCATGATTGATATAGATTGTTGTTAGACAATTGAGGGGGTTGTGGTGAATGAAGCAGTGTGAGGCTAGTGCTGCAGTTGATAGGATTTGGTGTGTAAGGATGCATTCCTTGACCTTGACCTCAGGTGAGCTCATTAAACTTATTGTGGCGCAGCATCCAGATTCTTGGCGTCACACTGATGGCATTGACCGCCGTGGCCACTTGCTCCCACTGCCTTCTGGGCACTTGTCTGGAGGGCTTCCTGGCCCGCTGATGGAACAGAACCTCTCTCCTCTGGTCCACCTCCTGCACCAATCACTCCAGGGCATCCGAAAACTTGGGAGCATGCTGTCTCGCCTGTTGCGCCATTTTGGGACCTTCCTGAAGGTCTTAAAGAGTGTCCAACCACTTCCAGCCCCTGCTAAAGCCAAAATGCACCTCCCCTTTAAGAGGTGCAGTCTGACCTTAAGTAGTGCAGGCTAGCCTTAAGTGATGCTAACCTTACATGAACTTAAACCCCCTGCTGAGATGTGCAACCACTCAGCAGCGTGTTCAGTGCTGGGCTGCAATCATGAAAATGAGCAGGCAGCAGGAAGTTTTCTGCCTACATCACTTCGATCGGAAGTAGGGTAATTGCACGACATGATCCCATGCCTGTTTTCAGGCGTTACCCAATTTAGCCCCTGTCAAATTTAAAATTTCTAAATTTACTTTTCCTTCCTGTTTACTTTTCTGTCTCCTAATCCAATATTTCTTTCCTCTATTTCTCTTTCTGTACCTTATTTGACATTGAATTCACTCATTCTAATTCACCCTCCTTCTCAGTCCTTCCTCTGCTTTTTCTCATTTCTTGAATCTCAGTGGTTAAGGAGATGGAGTGTTTGATTGGTCTAGGTTTGATTGCATTAGTCTGTGTTTGTCCTATCCTTCACCATGGTCCCAGATGCTCTGTTGCCCTCACCCTGTTGTTTTCAGCTTGCACTACCAGCAACTTTGTGGCAAAATATTTTAAAACCTAAACTAATGGGACACAATGCAAGATACCCCACCACATCAAAATCTTGTCTTATAACCAACATCATCAAGTATATCATAATCCCTAATATGCATTTTTTTAATATCCTAAAGATATTGAGGGACATTTTAACCCGAGCTGCTCAATGGAAACCTAGCAAGTAATCAATGAAAATCCACCAGGTGACACCCACTGATGTCCCACCCTGATACTGCCTTTGCTAATTTTTAACAGAACTTTGGGACAGGCGACTAAGCTGCCTATCAATGCAGGGTCCTTTTTTAAATCTGCAGATCAGGGTCCAATGATGCCATCGGGCTTCAACTGCAACTACAACTCCTGCTTTCCTACCAGGTGAAGGCCTGTCAGAAAAGTAGAAGATAGTAGCTAGTAGAAGATGCTATACAAGGCATGTTTTTTTTTAAACTTTGTTTTGTGGGGCCCAAAGGAGGAGAAATGCTCTTCAGTGCCCTACAAGTAAATGTAGGCCTCCTCTTCCCTGAGTTCCCACCCTGCACCAAATGTCTCCTGCTGTGCCTAATTCTAACCTCACTTGAAATTCATGCTTGCATTTTCGGGTCACTGGATATTGATCAGGATAGAGCATTGAGGCACTGCCTATAGCCAATAAATTCAGTGCAGATTGAGGACTGAACCTTCTGGGCAAGTAGCATCCACTGGACTTCACCCATCAGGTATTTGGAGAGCTTGGATGATTGTTTCTTCAATGGAGCAAAAGCAGGCTATGAAGGATAAATCTCAATTCAAACTGTGTTCATTTTTGTTATCTTTCCTTTTATAATTAGAAGTTGTACGATCCGTTGACCCTTGAGGGGTCTGTACTTAATTCAAGCAGAAGACCATAAGAAAAACCTGGAGCTACTAAAGAAACCTGAAATGTTAATTATATTTATCTCTCCACAGATGCTGCCTAACCTGCTGAGTGTTTCCAGCATTTTTTGGTTTTATTACCATGAAAAAACATTTTTGTTCTCAGAAATTTACACCATTTCTCAGAATTCTGCTAATTTTCCACTGAAGCAATCGATGGCGAGAAGCCCTGTGCAAATTCCAGGCACATAACTTATTGCACAAAGACAGTGTAAATTGATTTATTTTCAAATTGCCTTATAAAATTAAGTAATTCTAGTTGAACTGTAATTCAAAGAACATCAATTTGTTTACTTTTTGCTAAAGGACCTTAGTTTTATTTGAGCAGCAGGAGCAATTAAGATAATAATGGACATAAGCAAGGGAAGACACAAGTACGAAAGCAAAATACTGTGGATGCTGATAATCTGAAGTAAAATCAGAAAATGCTGGAAATACTCAGCAGGTCAAGCGGCATCTGTGGAGAGAGAAACAGAGTTAACGTTTCAGGTCAATGAACTTTCATCAGAACCCTGAGGAAGTTCTGATGAAAAGTCATTGACCTGAAGTGTTAACTCTGTTTCTCTCTCCACAGATGTCGCCTGACTTGCTGAGCATTTCTAGCATTTTCTGTTTTCATTTATGAAGATACAAGTGTTGATTTTATATTTTCCTTAATAATCATTTGATGCATGTATGGATCCTGCACAATGGAGTTTTGCGAAATTACAAAGTTTTTCATTCTGTCAACTGTTGTCAGCTTGAATAATTGAATAATTTTCTACAAGCTGAGTATATTTTATTCATTGTGGCAAAATATATCAAATATAATGTGATACAATACAAATAAATATATAATTTTCCTCCAACCAATTACCGCAAATAAGTGCATTCATATGGTTCCAAGCTGCAACAACAATTTCCATTTATATTTAAAATATTTTTTTTTATGCACCAAGTTGCTGTTTTTAATCATGGTATGCTTCACCATAGGGAGGAGTTGGGGCAGAGACCATTGCATCCTTTTAGGGACAAATCAATAAATGTCAAAGCTGAATAAGATACCAAGCTATAAGGAGAAAGTGAGACAGTGGAATTAGTTTTGGATTGAATTAGCAAAGAGCTAATAAAGACAGGATGAGCTGAATGATGTCCTTTTGTGTTATAAACATCTATGGTTCAAAACAGAGAGAAATGTGATGACTCACATTTTTATTTTGATGTCCTGCAACGAACTGCCATTTGGAAGTCTGAACTTACTGATTGAATTGCTTATGATGAAAGGAACTGTGAGACAAAAATTTACAAATTAGCTGTTCAGTTTATAGAAAGACTGAATCGAAAAAAATATTTCCTGGAAAACTAATTATGCATTCAATTCTGAATTATATGAGAAGAAGAGAGTACTGCAAGAAGGGCATATTTGTTTTGTTAACTCATGCATGCTTAAACCAATATTGGAAAATTTCACTTATCAATTGGCCAACAGTAAAATTGCTTTCTGGTTTTGAGCAGAAAAATAAGCAAATCTCCAGCTTTTGAATATCATCAATGTATTTATATTTGTCTTTAATGTTTTTCTCTCTCCACTTTCCTGCTGCAAATAACACTATGTAATTTGATCCTTACCAGCTTTATATTGAGAATAAAAAAAATGTATTTCATGTTATTTTTCATTATTTTTTGTCTGGTTGTACCTTAGATAGCAGGTGAGTAAATTTTTAATTTAGAGATAACCAAAGGTTCTGTTGCCGAAGTATGGAGTAAATTTTTTAAAAATACATTTCAGCAGGGGCCTCACTGTTTTTATATCCAGTTGCTAATATTGTGAAGTAGATTCCACATTATCCAAAGATGTGCTGGCCAAAATTGTAGACAAGTCTCAAATTGCAGCCTAAATAGAATTTTGTAGAAGCTGAACACTATCTCCTTGCTTTTGTATTCCATGCCACTAAGTATAAAGACAAGGATTTCCATTTACTTTTGTATGGCCTTGTCTACTTGTGCTACAACCTTTAATGACCTGGACAATTACAAAACAAGATATCCCTGTTCCTCGACTCCAATTAAAATCTTAACCATTTAATCTGAATGTCCTTCCAAGATACATTAGGTCACATTTTTCCACAATGACTTCAGCACATAATTTTGATTGACACCAATGTGGAATACCAAGGGAATGCTGCATTGTCAATCTTTTGATAAAAAATGAAGGCTCATCTGCTTGTTCAGGCAGTTCAGATAGACATAAAATATCACATGGCACTATTTGAAGAAGAGTAAAATGCTCTCCAAGTATCCTGGCCAGCATTTCTTTTCAACCAACAGAATCATAATAATCATAGTTATTTATTTAATTTGATATTGGTGTGGCATTACTGTGGCCCTAATGTGGCAAATTAGCTGTAGAATTTCTTTCATAACAGTGCCTGTGCTCCAAAGAAGTCATCAGCTATTTGTGAAGTGCTTTGTGATTTTGTGAAGATGAAATGAGATGGTATATACATCCACATTCTTTTATTAGATAAGTGATTTGAAATTTAATTCTAATAAAATTTCAAAAGGACAATTTTAGTTCTTACAGTGTTCGGTTATCTATCTCTGTAAAATTTGACAGAAATTATTGTCACAATTCTCTCTTTGGGCCTCCTTATCTCGAGAGACAATGGATACGCGCCTGGAGGTGGTCAGTGGTTTGTGAAGCAGCGCCTGGAGTGGCTATAAAGGCCAATTCTGGAGTGACAGGCTCTTCCACAGGTGCTGCAGAGAAATTTGTTTGTCGGGGCTGTTGCACAGTTGGCTCTCCCCTTGCGCCTCTGTCTTTTTTCCTGCCAACTACTAAGTCTCTTCGACTCGCCACAATTTAGCCCTGTCTTTATGGCTGCCCGCCAGCTCTGGCGAATGCTGGCAACTGACTCCCACGACTTGTGATCAATGTCACACGATTTCATGTCGCGTTTGCAGACGTCTTTATAGCGGAGACATGGACGGCCGGTGGGTCTGATACCAGTGGCGAGCTCGCTGTACAATGTGTCTTCGGGGATCCTGCCATCTTCCATGCGGCTCACATGGCCAAGCCATCTCAAGCGCCGCTGACTCAGTAGTGTGTATAAGCTGGGGGTGTTGGCCGCTTCAAGCACTTCTGTGTTGGAGATATAGTCCTGCCACCTGATGCCAAGTATTCTCCGAAGGCAGCAAAGATGGAATGAATTGAGACGTCGCTCTTGGCTGGCATACGTTGTCCAGGCCTCGCTGCCGTAGAGCAAGGTACTGAGGACACAGGCCTGATACACTCGGACTTTTGTGTTCCGTGTCAGTGCGCCATTTTCCCACACTCTCTTGGCCAGTCTGGACATAGCAGTGGAAGCCTTACCCATGCGCTTGTTGATTTCTGCATCTAGAGACAGGTTACTGGTGATAGTTGAGCCTAGGTAGGTGAACTCTTGAACCACTTCCAGAGCGTGGTCGCCAATATTGATGGATGGAGCATTTCTGACGTCCTGCCCCATGATGTTCGTTTTCTTGAGGCTGATGGTTAGGCCAAATTCATTGCAGGCAGACGCAAACCTGTCGATGAGACTCTGCAGGCACTCTTCAGTGTGAGATGTTAAAGCAGCATCGTCAGCAAAGAGGAGTTCTCTGATGAGGACTTTCCGTACTTTGGACTTCGCTCTTAGACGGGCAAGGTTGAACAACCTGCCCCCTGATCTTGTGTGGTGGAAAATTCCTTCTTCAGAGGATTTGAACGCATGTGAAAGCAGCAGGGAGAAGAAAATCCCAAAAAGTGTGGGTGCGAGAACACAGCCCTGTTTCACACCAAAGTCTTTGCTCGAGTCGCTCTGAACAGGCTCCAGAAGCTGGCCGAGCGCGTCTACCCTGAGGCACAGTGTGGCTTTCGTGCAGAGAGATCGACCATTGACATGCTGTTCTCCCTTCGTCAGATACAGGAGAAATGCCGTGAACAACAGATGCCCCTCTACATTGCTTTCATTGATCTCACCAAAGCCTTTGACCTCGGCAGCAGACGTGGTCTCTTCAGACTACTAGAAAAGATCGGATGTCCACCAAAGCTACTAAGTATCATCACCTCATTCCATGACAATATGAAAGGCACAATTCAACATGGTGGCTCCTCATCAGAGCCCTTTCCTATCCTGAGTGGTGTGAAACAGGGCTGTGTTCTCGCACCCACACTTTTTGTCACAATCCACATCTGTATTTAGTTATACTGAAGCTTATTTGGATTTAGAATGGTATTGTGGCCAAATGGGTGCTCTTGTATGTGATGTTATGTCACGTCCTTGTATTGCACAGTGATTATTTTCCAATGTTGGAATTAATTATAGGAAGCAAGAACTCACACTGGCCCACTTTTATTTGACTAACAGATTTCATAGCATTGACAGACAAGTATTTGGTCAGGAGATCGCATAGGCAGATCTTGTCTTTTCTGATCTGGAATCTGTACCTTACCTTGAAGAAGTGTATAACTGAGAAGCGAACAACTAAATTGATATGTATGACAAAGCATATTGTTAACTAAACAGTAGATTGCTCCCTGATGGGTGTAAGCATATAGTAGTAATTACACTTTTCTTGTATTACTTTTATTCTTCCATTACAGGAAATTATCTAAAGGGTTTGGAAATAAAGGCAGTTAGCTATTACTACCAATTTGAGTGTTTATTCAGACATTATAATCTGTCTGCTAGATTTAATCTTCATCTTTGGCCTCCTTGTCTCGAGAGACAATGGGTAAGCGCCTGGAGGTGGTCAGTGGTTTGTGGAGCAGCGCCTGGAGTAGCTATAAAGGCCAATTCTAGAGTGACAGACTCTTCCACAGGTGCTGCAGAAAAAGTTGTTTGTCGGGGCTGTTACACAGTTGGCTCTCCCCTTGTGCTTCTGTCTTTTTTCCTGCCAACTGCTAAGTCTCTTCGACTCGCCACATTTTAGCCCCGCCTTTATGGCTGCCCGCCAGTTCTGGCGATCGCTGGCAACTGACTCCCACGACTTGTGATCAATGTCACAGGACTTCATGTTGCATTTGCAGACGTCTTTTAAAGCGGAGACATGGACGGCCGGTGGGTCTGATACCAGTGGCGAGCTCGCTGTACAATGTGTCCTTGGGGATCCTGCCATCTTCCATGCGGCTCACATGGCCAAGCCATCTCAAGCGCCGCTGACTCAGTAGTGTGTATAAGCTGGGGATGTTGGCCGCCTCGAGGACTTCTATGTTGGAGATACGGTCCTGCCACCTGATGCCAAGTATTCTCCGGAGGCAGCGAAGATGGAATGAATTGAGACGTCGCTCTTGGCTGACATACGTTGTCCAGGCCTCGCTGCCATAGAGCAAGGTACTGAGGACACAGGCTTGATACACTCGGACTTTTGTATTCCGTGTCAGTGCGCCATTTTCCCACACTCTCTTGGCCAGTCTGGACATAGCTGTGGAAGCCTTTCCCATGCGCTTGTTGATTTCTGTATCTAGCGACAGGTTACTGGTGATAGTTGAGCCTAGGTCGGTGAACTCTTGAACTACTTCCAGAGCGTGGTCGCCGATATTGATGGATGGAGCATTTCTGACGTCCTGCCCCATGATGTTCGTTTTCTTGAGGCTGATGGTTAGGCCAAATTCGTTGCAGGCAGCTGCAAACCTGTCGATGAGACTCTGCAGACACTCTTCAGTGTGAGATGCTAAAGCAGCATCGTCAGCAAAGAGGAGTTCCCTGATGAGGACTTTCTGTACTTTCGTCTTCGCTCTTAGACGGGCAAGGTTGAACAACCTGCCCCCTGATCTTGTGTGGAGGAAAATTCCTTCTTCTGAAGACTTGAACGCATGTGAGAGCAGCGGGGAGAAGAAAACCCAAACAGTGAAGGTGCGAGAACACAGCCCTGTTTCACACCACTCAGGGTAGGAAAGGGGTCTGATGAGGTGCCGCTATGCTGAATTGTGCCTTTCATATTGTCATGGAATGAGGTGACGATACTTAATAGCTTTGGTGGACATCCAATCTTTTCTAGTAGTCTGAAGAGACCACGTCTGCTGACGAGGTCAAAGGCTTTGGTGAGATCAATGAAAGCAACGTAGAGGGGTATCTCTTGTTCGCGGCATTTCTCCTGTATCTGATGAAGGGAGAACAGCATGTCAACGGTCGATCTCTCTGCACGAAAGCCACACTGTGCCTCAGGGTAGATGCGCTCGGCCAGCTTCTGGAGCCTGTTTAAAGCGACTCGAGCAAAGACTTTTTTAAATGTAGTTTCATACAAAGCTACTGTAACTTTCTATGAAATGGTTGATATTACAAAACAGACCAAACATTTACCATGTGAGGCATTTTTGCAGTGTCACTGTGGCTCAATGGTAGTGCATTTGCCGCTGAGCCAGAGGCTGTGAGTTTGAGGCCAACTCCAAAAACTTAAGTATCTAATCTGATACTTCAGGGTAATTTTAACCCAAATCACAAGGTGATAAATCCACCAGTTTGGGTGGAATGCTGCTTTTATACCCCGTGCAATATTACTTTTCATTGAAATAAACTCAGGTGAGAAGTAAAGCCAGCATCTGATCCTGTCAATTTCCTAATGGGTTGGTTAGGTTAATATTTCCCCCTTTAACACTGAGAGAATGTGGTGCTGTTTTTAGAATGAGATGCTAAATTATCCTAAACCCTGCCTTTCTACTCAAGTTGATAGGGGGGAAAAAAAACACTTACTGTTGGAAGAAGAGTAGGGAACTGCCCTGTCTAATATCTTTCCCTCAAGATCACCCTGGCGTGCACAAATTGCCTGCCATGTTTGCCGACCCAATAACAGTGATCACACTTCAAAAAATAGTAGTTGTTTGTGAAGCACAATAATTGATAAATGCTAATAGTACAATATTCAAAGCTTTACTTACAATGAGACACAGTGTAGTGCGTCACTGATCCTTCGTAAGAGCAACATCAGATTATGTTTGGCATAATTCAGGTTTCTCATGAACTTCAGTGAGCAAAGTTTTAATTTCTACATGGTAACTTCAATTAGATTCATCTTCCCCAAAATGTTATTATCAAATTTTCTCCCTCAGGCAGGTAGTGGACCTTACAGTCAATTTTGGAAGAACTGACGCTTTAGATATCAAACTCAACATTTAAATTAACTCCTTGTTATAAGTTTCCCAAATGATCCGAACAATAATGTAGTAAGTTAACATGAACATTAATCACAGTGGCACACATCCAGGAAAAGATGAACACATTTGCATTTGAACAAACCACTTCTTTTCACTTCAAAGGAAGAATGCTACTAATTAAAATCAAGAAAAAAATATCTTCTTCGATCAATTTAATCTTTTAATCAGACACATTAGGCAGGATTTTCCCGTGGGCTTTGGGACCCGGCATCAGGACTGAATGACGGTCCTGAGCCCACAATTACCGGCAGCAAGCCTGGTCATACAGTCATAAAGTCATAGAGTTATACAGCACAGAAAAAGGCCCTTCGGCCCATCGTGTCTGTGCCGGCCATTCAGCACCAGCTATTCTAATCCCATATTCCTGCACTTGGCCCGTAGCCTTGTATGCTATGGGGTTTCAATCTAAATACTTCTTATATGTCGTGAGGGTTCCTGCCTCCAGGCGATGCATTCCAGATTCCAACCACCCGCTGGGTGAAAAAAATTATTCCTCAAATCCCCCCTAAACCTCCTGCCCCTTACCCTAAATCTATGCCCCCTGGTTCATGACCCCTCCGCTAAGGGAAAACATTTCTTCCTATCTAACCTATCAATGCCCCTCATAATCTTGTACACCTGAATCATGTCCCCCCTCAGTCTTCTCTGCTCCAAGGAAAACAACCCTAACCTTTTCAGTCACTCTTCATAGCTGAAATGCTGCAGCCCAGGCAACATCCTGGTGAATCTCCTCTGCACCCTCTCTAGTGCAATCATATCCTTCCTATAGTGTGGTGACCACAACTGTACACAGTACTCCAGCTGTGGCCTAACTAGCGTTTTATACAGCTCCATCATAACCTCCTTACTCTTATATTCTATGCCTTGGCTAATAAAGGTAAGTATCCCATAAGCCTTCCTAACCACCTTATCTACCTGTGCTGCTGCCTTCAGTGATCCATGAGCAAGTACACCAAGGTCCCTCTGACCTTCTGTACTTCCTAGGGTCTTACCATCCATTGTATATTCCCTTGCCTTGTTAGTCCTCCCAAAATGCATTACCTCACAATTCTCAGGATTAAATTCCATTTGCCACTGCTCTGCCCATCTTACCAGCCCATCTATATCTCCCTGTAATCTAAGGATTTCCTCCTCACTATTTACAACACAACCAATTTTTGTGTCATCTGCAAACTTACTGATCATACCTTCTATATTCACATCTAAATCATTAATGTACACTACAACAGCAAGGTTCCCAGCACCGATCCCTGTGGTACACCAATGGTCACAGGCTTCCAATCGTTAAAACAGCCCTTGACCATCACCCTCTGCCTCCTGCCACTAAGCCAATTTTGGATTTAATTTGCCAAACTGACCTGGATCCCATGGGCTCCTACCTTCTTAACCAATCTCCCATGCGGGACCTGATCAAAAGCCTTCATGAAATCCATGTACACTACATCAACTGCCTTACCCTCATCTACACATCGAGTCACCGCCTCGAAAAATTCAATAAAGTTAGTTGGACATGATTTCCCCCTGACAAAGCCATGCTGACTATCGCTGATTAATCCCTGCCTCTCCAAGTGGAGATTAATTCTGTCCCTCAGAATTTTTTCCAATATTTTCCCAACCACTGATGTTAAACTCACCAGCCTGTAATTACCTCGTTTATCCCTGCTTCCCTTCTTAAATAATGGTACCACATTTGCTGTCCTCCAGTCCTCTGATACCTCTCCTGTGGCCAGAGAGAATTTGAAAATTTGTGTCAAAGCCCCTGCTATCTCCTCCCTTGCCTCACATAACAGCCTGGGATACATCTCATCTGGGCCTGAGGATTTATCCACTTTTAAGCCCACTAAAACAGCTAATACTTCCTCCCTTTCCATGCTAATATGTTCAAGTATATCACAATCCCCCTCCCTGATCTCAACACCTACATCGTCCTTCTCCATAGTGAACACCGATGAAATAAATTAATTTAAAACCTCACCTATGTCCTCCGGCTTCACATAAAGATTGCTATGTTGGTCCCTAATGGGCCCTACTCTTGCCCTGATTATCCTCTTACCCTCAATATATTTATAAAATGCCTTAGGATTTTCCTTTAACTTGCTTGCCAGTGTTTTTTCATGTCCCTTCTTCGCTCTCCTAATTACTTTTTAAAGTGCCACCCTACACTTTCTATACTGCTCTAGTGCCTCTGCTGTTTTCAGTGCTTTGGATCTGCCGTAAGCCTCCTTTTTTTCCTGATCCAATCCTCTATATCCCTTGACATCCAGGGTTCCCTGGGCCTGTTAGTCCTGCCCTTCACTTTAACAGGTACATGTTGGCTCTGAACTCTCACAATTTCCTCTTTGAATGACTCCCACTGATGTGATGTAGACTTTCCTACCAGTAGCTGCTCCCAGTCCACTTTGGCCAGATTCTGTTTTATCATATTGAAATCGACTGTCCCCCAGTTCGGCACCTTTATTTCTGTTCCATCTTTGTCCTTTTCCATAACTTTCTTAAATCTTACAGAGTTATGGTCACTATCCCTGAAATGGTCCCCCACTGACACTTCTCCCACTTGTCTGACTTCATTCCCTAGGATTAGGTCCAGTACTGCTCCTTCTCTTGTAGGACTTTCGACATACTGGCTCAAAAAGCTCTCCTGTATGTATTTTAAAAATTCTGCCCCCTTTAAGCCTTTTGCACTAAGACTATCCTAGTTAATATTGGGGAAGTTGAAATCTCCTACTATTATTACCCTGGCTGCAGGGATGGTGTAGGAGGGAGGGTTTTGGTTTCCTGGATAATTGGGGCTCTTTCTGGGGTAGGTGGGACCTCTACAAACAGGATGGTCTTCACCTGAACCAGAGGGGTACCAATATCCTGGGGGGGAGATTTGTTAGTGCTCTTCGGGGGGGTTTAAACTAAATCAGCAGGGGAATGGGAACCTAAATTGTAGTTCCAGTGTACAGGAACGCAAGAGGGCACTGGCAAGCAAGAACTTGGTTTAAAGTGTGTCTACTTCAACGCCAGGAGCATCCGGAATAAGGTGGGTGAGCTTGCAGCATGGGTTGGTACCTGGGATCCTGATGTTGTGGCCATTTCAGAGACATGGGTAGAGCAGGGGCAGGAATGGATGTTGCAGGTTCCGGGATTTAGATGTTTCAGTAAGAACAGAGAAGAGGGTAAAAGAGGGGGGGGTGTGGCATTGTTAATCAAGGAAAGTATTACAGCGGCAGAAAGGACGTTTGAGGACTCGTCTACTGAGGTAGTATGGGCCGAGGTTAGAAACAGGAGAGGAGAGGTCACCCTGTTGGGAGTTTTCTATAGACCTCCGAATAGTTCCAGAGATGTAGAGGAAAGGATAGCGAAGATGATTCTCGACAGGAGCGAGAGTAACAGGGTAGTGGTTATGGGGGACTTTAACTTTCCAAATATTGACTGGAAATACAATAGTTCGAGTACTTTAGATGGGTCTGTTTTTGTCCAGTGTGTGCAGGAGGGTTTTCTGACACAGTATGTGGACAGGCCAACCAGGGGCGATGCCACATTGGATTTGGTACTGGGTAATGAACCCGGCCAGGTGTTCGATTTAGATGTAGGTGAGCACTTTGGCGATAGTGATCACAATTCGGTTAGGTTTACCTTAGCGATGGGCAGGGACAGGTATATACCGCAGGGCAAGAATTATAGCTGGGGGAAAGGAAATTATGACGCGATTAGGCAAGATTTAGGATGTGTAGGATGGGGAAGGAAACTGCAGGGGATGGGCACAAACGAAATGTGGAGCTTATTCAAGGAGCAGCTAATGCGTGTCCTTGATAAGTATGTACCTGTCAGGCAGGGAGGAAGTTGTCGAGCGAGGGAGCCGTGGTTTACTCAAGAAGTTGAAGCGCTTGTCAAGAGGAAGAGGGCGGCTTATGTTAGGATGAGACGTGAAGGCTCAGTTAGGGCGCTTGAGAGTTACAAGCTAGCCAGGAAGGATCTAAAGGGAGGGCTAAGAAGAGCAAGGAGAGGACACGAGAAGTCATTGGCGGATAGGATCAAAGAAAACCCTAAGGCTTTCTATAGGTATATCAGGAATAAAAGAATGATAAGAGTTAGAACAGGGCCAATCAAGGATAGTAGTGGGAAGTTGTGTGCGGAATCAGAGGAGATAGGGGAAGCGTTAAATGAATATTTTTCGTCAGTATTTACAGTAGAGAAAGAAAATGTTGCCGAGGAGATTACTGAGATACAGCCTACTAGGCTAGATGGGATTGAGATTCACAAGGAGGAGGTGTTAGCAATTTTGGAAAGAGTGAAAATAGATAAGTCCCCTGGACCAGATGGGATTTATCCTAGGATTCTCTGGGAAGCCAGGGAGGAGATTGCAGAGCCGTTGTTGTTGATCTTTATGTCGTCATTGTCGACAGGAGTAGTGCCGGAGGACTGGAGGATAGCAAATGTTGTCCCCTTGTTCAAGAAGGGGAGTAGAGACAGCCCTGGTAATTATAGACCTGTGAGCCTTACTTCGGTTGTGGGTAAAATGTTGGAAAGGGTTATAAGAGATAGGATTTATAATCATCTTGAAAAGAATAAGTTCATTTGCGATAGTCAGCACGGTTTTGTGAAAGGTAGGTCGTGCCTCACAAACCTTATTGAGTTTTTCGAGAAGGTGACCAAACAGGTGGATGAGGGTAAAGCCGTGGATGTGGTGTATATGGATTTCAGTAAGGCGTTTGATAAGGTTCCCCACGGTAGGCTATTGCAGAAAATACGGAAGTATGGGGTTGAAGGTGATTTAGAGCTTTGGATCAGAAATTGGCTAGCTGAAAGAAGACAGAGGGTGGTGGTTGATGGCAAATGTTCATCCTGGAGTTTAGTTACTAGTGGTGTACCGCAAGGTTCTGTTTTGGGGCCACTGCTGTTTGTCATTTTTATAAATGACCTGGATGAAGGTGTAGAAGGGTGGGTTAGTAAATTTGCGGATGACACGAAGGTCTGTGGAGTTGTGGATAGTGTCGAAGGGTGTTGTAGGGTACAGAGGGACATAGATAGGCTGCAGAGCTGGGCTGAGAGATGGCAAATGGAGTTTAATGCGGAGAAGTGTGAGGTGATTCACTTTGGAAGGAGTAACAGCAATGCAGAGTACTGGGCTAATGGGAAGATTCTTGGTAGTGTAGATGAGCAGAGAGATCTTGGTGTCCAGGTACATAAATCCCTGAAAGTTGCTACCCAGGTTAATAGGGCTGTTAAGAAGGCATATGGTGTGTTAGCTTTTATTAGTAGGGGGATCGAGTTTCAGAGCCACGAGGTCATGATGCAGCTGTACAAAACTCTGGTGAGACCACACCTGGAGTATTGCGTGCAGTTCTGATCACCACATTATAGGAAGGATGTGGAAGCTTTGGAAAGGGTGCAGAGGAGATTTACTGGGATGTTGCCTGGTATGGAAGGAAGGTCTTACGAGGAAAGGCTGAGGGACTTGGGGTTGTTTTCGTTAGAGAGAAGGAGGAGGAGAGGTGACTTAATAGAGACATACAAGATAATCAGAGGGTTAGATAGGGTGGATAGTGAGAGTCTTTTTCCTCGGATGATGATGGCAAACACGAGGGGACATAGCTTTAAGTTGAGGGGTGAAAGATATAGGACAGATGTCAGAGGTAGTTTCTTTACGCAGAGAGTAGTAGGGGCGTGGAATGCCCTGCCTGCAACAGTAGTAGACTCGCCAACTTTAAGGGCATTTAAGTGGTCATTGGATAGACATATGGATGAAAATGGAATAGTGTAGGTCAGATGATCGGCGCAACATCGAGGGCCAAAGGGCCTGTACTGCGCTGTAATGTTCTAATTCTAATTCTATTATTTTTACACCTCTCTGAGATTTGCCTACATATCTGCTCCTCTAATGCAATCTTCTCAGAAACGGCCTCTTAATTGCCCTCCTACTGAGTGAACCTCCTCTGCACATGATGTGGGGTGGGGGGGTGGTGGGTGGTGGTGAGGTGGGGGTAGGCACACCACCATTGGTACAATAGCGGAGAGGCTGTAGAATTGCCTCTAATTGGGACCTCAACAATGACTGGCTGCCACCTCTGTGGAGCCGACAGCTATCTGCTTCCCAGGTTGCTCCTGGAAAAGTTCCTTGGTGGCTGGAATGCATTGAGGAGCTGTCCTGACGAGGCTCTACCCATTTTCCCGGGGCCGCCGCATCCAAGCCCACCACAAGGAAATTCAGCCAATTGAGCCGAATTTTAACACAGTGTCAGTCAATGGATTTTGAATTTTAAGCAAATGAAGCAAGCAAACTTTACTGCAATGGAAATAAAGTAAGTTTGCTACTCACTATGTAGGCCTCCTAGCTGCTTCCTAGAGGGGTGATGCCTTCCTTTCCCCAGGCTCCATGACCCAAGTAACGGTCCACAGATGGCAATGGCCGCCCCCATGGCCCCAACACCACCACTAGAGACTTCACCCCTCCATTCGCCAGTGCCTGCCTGCTCTTTTTTTCTCCTTTGACTATGCCTCAATATGGTGACACTCTCTCCTTCCCCTTGCAGCCTCAACCGCAGCCACCTCTATTGGTGGCTTTGCTGAATCCACCGAGCTGGCAGCCCTCTGACTGATCTGGCAGCTCAGAGAGCCAGGCCATTATTCTTAATCGGACAGTGGTCCCAGCAACAGCTTCTTAATTGGAGACCGCCAGTAAAATCCCCTCCATGGTTCCACCCTTTGTCCGGGTGGGCTCAGGACCCGCATTTGGTCTTGGCGGCAGGACCATGGTGTGCTAGTTAAATTCTAGCCAAAATGTTTCTGTTTAGCAATCTGAAATTTGTGATGCAATCAGTAGTTATAAACAAAATAGAAAGACTTGCATTTATATAGAAAATTTCATGACCACTGGGCGTCTCACTACCTTGTGTGTTAGCTCACTGTCCCTTCACTCTGGAACATTAATTCATATCAAGCCCAGATCAATGCGATGAAAGCACCTTTTCTCTGGTAGTTATAACAATTCAATGTGAAATGCGTCTGATACCTCAATCCACTTACAATGAATTTTCCAATGGTTGGACAAAGCCATAGAGATGACTGGAATGGGAAATAGAAAATCCAAATTATTGGGATAATGCAGATGGCATGGATGTCAGTCTAAACTCAATGAATCCCCCATCTGAGTGATGTTTACTGCCTCACTCATAGCAGATGTGATATGTCGAGGAGTTTTTATGTTTAGATTTATGTAGTTTAAAGGTAGTCTAAAATGGAGGTTGCTTCCTTGTTCAAGAGGGCAGGCAGGAGACAATCAGGCTGTGATCAGAAATCAATGAATGCAAAGGTGCTTTTGTTCAGATGCGAAATTAATTGTACATTATAAAGGCAGTAGAACATGTTTTTGAATCACAGATAATGGGGCCAGTTTTAGCCTGCTGGTTTCGTACAAGTGGAAGGCAACATGACATCATTTGTACCCCAGATCAATGCTGAATACAACGGAGTTTCTAGGTTCAGTATCATTTGCATCATGCAGCCACACTGCAGGTATAAATGGCACCTGGGATTGGCAGCTCATCCATTATGGAACAGGAAATTAAGAGCTACTGTGGTTTTAAAGGCCTGCAGCAACAGAAAAAGAGATTGTGATTTTCTTAATACAAGAGCAGCAGCAAGGGTTTTGTTTGATTAATAAGACGCTAATGAGCAATTAAAGGGAAGAGCACAGTGCTTTGATTTTTGGATGCAGGAGGGAGTGAAAATCTGAGTGAACCAAGTTCACAACTGGAGGGGCATCCTGTTCCCTATAGATGGGCACTATGTCTGACAGAGAGCTATGGAAGAGGCTTGGCAACAGGTCGCCATTCATGTCAAAGCCAGCGGTTTAGCTCCTGGGACTCGACAGGAGTACAGAAAGAAATTCAATAACTTTGCTAAATAAGGACATAAGAACATAAGAAATTGGATCAAGAGTAGACCTCATGGCCCCTCGAGCCTGCTCTGCCATTCAATATGATCATGGCTGATCTTCTGCTTCAAATCCACTTCCAGCCCTCTCCCCCATCCCTTGATTCACTGAGAGACCAAAAGGTCTGTCTACCTCAGCCTTGAATATACTCATATATTCAAAAGAATCACAAACCTTTGAGTGAAAAAAATTCTCCTCATCTCAATCCTAAATGATCGACCCCTTATCCTGTCCCCCCGTGTTCTACAGCTTCTCAGTGGCTACCTTCAGAATCTTGGATGTTTCCATGAGATCACCTGTCATTCTTCTAAACTCCAGAGAAAACAGGTCCAATTTACTCAGCCTTTCATCATAGGACAACCATCTCATCCACAAACCAATCTGTTGAACCTTCGCTGTATATCCTTTCCTTAGATATAGAGGCTAAATCTGCACAAAGTATTCCAGTTGTGGTCTTATCAAAGCCCAATAAAATTGTAGCATGACTTCCTTATTCTTGTACTCCAATCCCCTTGCAATAAAGGCACAATATGCCATTTGCTTTCCTAATTGCTCATTATACCTGCATGCTAACTTTCTGTGTTCCTTGTATGAGTACATTCAATTTTCTAAGGTAGTAAACCAAATTGATACCTCTTCTTTTTTCAACAGTGAGGCATGACCATTAGTCTTGAACTCCTTCCACCTTATCTGTCAGCTACTTCGAGAATTTCCATGGTTGCGCATTGGGCAGTAAAGATGGCTTTGTTGCACTTTCTTCCTGCTTTTTAATTACACATCACAAAACCGCTGACCATGAAATTCCTTCCATCTACTAAAACTTTCACCACCTGCTAGTTAATGTGGAAGGTTCTGATGCATGGCAGCGAAACTCAGCAGTCCATCAAGGAGCACACAGTCACTTGAGGACCATTTGCAGCCCCCATGGCAAAAACTGTAATGCCATAGGAACATACGAATTAGGAGCAGGAGTAGGCCACTCTGCCCTTCGAGACTGCTCCGCCATTCAATTAGTTCATGGCTGAACTGATTATTCCACATTTTCACCTACCCCTGATAACCTTCCACCCCCTTGCTTATCAAGAATCTATCTACCTTTGTCTTAAAAATATTCAAAGACTGCTTCCACCACCTTTTGAGGAAGAGAATTCCAAAGACTTATGAACCTCTGAGAGAAAAAAATTTCTCCTCATCTCTGTCTTAAATGGGTGACCCCTTATTTTTAAACAGTGACCCCCAGTTCTAGATTCTCCCACAAGGGGAAACATCCTTTCCACATCCACCCTGTCAAGACCCCTCAGGATCTTTTATGTTTCAATCAAGTCGCCTCTTACTCTTCTAAATTCCAGCAGATACTAGCCGAGTCTGTCTGTCCAATCTTTCCTCATAAGACAACCCGCCCATTCCAGGTATTAGTCTAGTAAACCTTCTGTGAACTGTGTATTGCCTCCAAAGCATTTACATCCTTCCTTAAATAAGGAGACCAGATGTGGTCTCACCAATGCCCTGTATAGATGAAGCATAACCTCCCTACTTTTGTTTTCAATTCCCCTCACGATAAATGATAACACTGTACCTACATACTAACCTTTTGCGATTCATGCACTATAACACCCAGATCCCTCTGCATCTCAGAGCTCTGCAATCTCTCACCATTTAGATAATATACTTCTTTTTTATTCTTCCTACCAAAGTGGACAATTTCCCACTTTTCCACATTATGCTCCATTTGCCAGATCTTTGCCCACTCATAACCTAGCTATATCCTTTTGTAGCCCCCTTATGTCCTCTTCACAAGTTACTTTCCTCCCTATCTTTGTGTCACCAGCAAATTTAGCAACCATACCTTCGGTCCCGTCATTTATATAAATTATATAAAGTTGAGGCCCCAGCATAGATCCCTGTGGCACATCACTCATTACATCTTGCCAACCAGAAAATGAGCCATTTATATCGACTCTGTGTTTCCTGTTAGCTAGCCTATCTTCTATGCATGCCAAAAAGTTACCCCCTACACCATGAGCTTTTATTTTTTGCAATAACCTTTGATGTGGCACCTTATCAAATGCCTTCTAGAAATCTAAGTACAATACATCCACTGGTTCACCTTTATCCACAACAAGTAATTCCCTCAAAGAACTCCAATAAATTGGTTAAATATGATTTCCCTTTCACAAAACCATGTTGACTCTGCCTGATTACTTTGAAATTTTCTAAAAGCCCTGTTATAAAGTATTTAATAATAGCTTCTAACATTTTCCCTAACACAGATGTTAAGCTAACTGGCCTGTAATTTCTTGCTTTCTGTCTCCCTCCCTTTCTGAATAAATTCGCTATTTTCCAATCTAACAGAACCTTCCCCGAATCTGGAGAATTTTGGAAAATTAAAACTAACGCATCAATTATCTCACTATCCACTTCTTTTAACAGCCTAGGATGAAGTACATCAGGACCCAGGGACTTGTCAGTCTGCAGCTTCAGCAATTTGTTCAGTACCACTTCCCTGGTGATTGTAATTTTCTTGCGTTCCTCCTTCTCTTCCACTTCCTGACTTACAGCTAATACTGGGATGTTACTCGTATCCTCTATAGTGAAGACCGATGCAAAATATCTGTTCCATTCATCTGCCATCTCCTTATTATCCATTATTAATTCCCTCACTTTCTATAGGACCACTTTGTTAACTCTTCTTTTATCTGTAGAAACTCTTACTCTCTGTCTTTATATTTCTAGCCAGCTTTCTCTCATACTCTAATTTTGCCTTCCTTATCAATCTTTTAGTCAATCTTTGCCTTTTTTATATTCTGTCCAATCTTCTGACCTGCCACCCATCTTTGCGCAATTATATGCTTTTTCTTTAAGTTTGATACTAATCTTTAACTGTTTTAGTTAACCACAGATGGCAGGTCCCCCCCGCAGCTTGGAATTTTTCTTTCTCATTGATATGTATCTATTGTGTATTCTGAAATATCCCCTTAAATGTCTGCCACTGCATCTCTATTGACCTATCCCTTAAACTGATTTGCCAGTTCACTTTAGCTAGCTCTGCTTTCATGTCCTTGTAATTGCCCTTATTTAAGATTAATATACTGGTCTTGGACCCACTCTTCTCTCCCTCAAACTGAATGTAAAATTCAATCATAATGTGATCGCAGGATGTGTAATACCTGCCCATTTACCTCCTCTCTCCTCACTATCCAAGGCCCCAAACACTCCTTTCAGGTGAAGCAGCGATTTACTTGTACTTCTTTCAATGTAGTATACTATATTCACAGCACACATTGGAGAGACCAAACGCAGACTGTGTGACCGCTTTGCAGAACACCTCTGCTCAGTCCGAAAGCATGATCCGAGCTTCCGGTTGCTTGCCATTTCAACACTCCCCCACTGCTCTCATGCTCACATTTCTCTCCTGGGATTACTGCAGTGTTCTAATGAACATCAACGCAAGCTCGAGGAACAGCATCTCATTTACCGATTAGGCACGCTACAACCGGCCAGACTGAACATCGAGTTCAATAATTTCAGAGCATCAAGGGCCCCCATTTTACTTTATTTTTAGTTATTTTTACTTTTTTCTTTTTTTAAATTTTTTTTGTGTTTATTTTATTTTATTTTATTTTATCTTAGTTTGTTAGTTTGCCTACCCCCTGTTTTTTTCATGTTTGTGCTTGTGGCTGTTCAGTTTTCAATCCATTAACACCCTATCTGTACTAATGCTTTGTCTTTTAATCAACTATTAACATATTGTTTGTCTTTGCTCCATGACCTTCTGGTCAGTTATTCTCTGTGACCTTGTCTGATCTACACATTCTCCCTTGTTATCTCTTGCCCCACCTCTGCTTTACTTGCTTAAAACCTTTCACATTTCTAATGTCTGCTAGTTCTGAAGAAGGGTCACTGACCTGAAACGTTAACTCTGCTTCTCTCTCCACAGATGCTGCCAGACCTGCTGAGTATTTCCAGCATTTCTTGTTTTTATTTCAGATTTCCAGCATCTGCAGTATTTTGCTTTAATTATAATATGATCGCTGTTACCTAGGGGCACCTTAACTATGAGGTTATTAATTAATCCTATCTATTGCACAATACCAGGTCTAGTATAGCCTGCTCTCTGGGTGGCTCCAGAATGTACTGTTCCAAGAAATTATCCCGGAAACATTCTATATACTCCTCATCTAGGCTACCTCTGCCTATCTGATTTTTCCAGTCTATATATCGGTTAAAATCCCCCATGATTATTGCCGTACCTTTCTGAAAGGCTGTCAATTTTTCTTCCTTTATACCCCATCCTACAGTGTGGTTAACATCAGGTGGTCTGTACGCCACCCCCACAAGTGACTTTTTGCCTTTATGATTTCTCATCTCTACCCAAACTGCTTCTACATCATGGTTTCCTGAACTTAGATCATCCCTCTCTATTGCACTAATACCATCATTAATTAACAGAGCCACCCCTCCACCTTTTCCTAGCCTCCTGTCCTTTCTAAATGCCATCTACCCTTCAATATTCAGGTCCCAATCCATGTCATCCTGCAGCCATGTCTCTGTAATGACTATCAGATCGTACTTATTTATTTCTATTTGTACTCTCAGTTCATCTGTTTTGTTTTGAATGCTTGGTGCATTCAAATACAGAGCGTTTAGTTTTGTCCTTTTATTATTTTTGTAACCTCTAGCCTTATCTGTTGATTTACTCTTCGATTTGTACGCTCTGTCCCTTCCTGTCATAGTCTGTTTATCATTTCCCATATTAATACCTTCCTCTTTTGCCTTGTCTTTACTCCTAGATTTACCATATCTTCCCAAATTTGATCCCTTGCCCCCACTGTTCAGTTTAAAACCTTCTCAACTTCCCTAGTTATGCAGCTTGCTAGAACACTGGCCCCAGCACGGTTCAGGTGGAGACCGTTAATAGCTTCTCTGAGCAATGCTCATGCTGTAACTTTGCAGGCCCTGGGCTCTAAAAAAAATTCCTCCAGCTTGAGCTGTCATTGGGTTTGCATAGAATATATATTCAACATTGAGTCTGTTGTCCTGTAGATCAGTGGGCCCATGAGATAGAGCCCAGTAGCAGGCATGCAATGTGATGTTGCTATTTCTCTGGATACCAACATCTCTACACTGTTGTTCACCTCCCTCCACACCAGGCAATTCTACACAGATGATAAAAAAAATCGTGTTGGGGCAGACAACTGAGAAATGCTAAGCAGGTAGAGATGAGCCCTTTCAGGCCCATGCTGACAGAGGTCAAAACCTTTGATTGAGACAGCACAGTTATCCGGCTCCTATGCTTCAACTACTGAGCAAGAAATTCTTCGAAGCACCAGATCAGTCTTTAGAAAACTGCAATAAAAACAGAAAATGCTGGAAATGCTCAGCAGGTCTGGCAGCATTTGTGGAGAGAGAAGCAGAGTTAACCTTTCAGGTCTGTGACCTTTCATCAGTTCTGACAAGACTATTAATATAGGGGTGTGATGGGGATTAGGAGATCATAATCTGAAGGATTATTAGATATAGCTGGCAGATGACAATTATTGTTCCTCAGCATTCTCCAAGTTTTGTGTGCCTTTTCTCTTAATCGGATGAAAATATTGCTTCCCTGACAGATCCATGCATATTCATCTTGTACAGGAACGTTGCAAGCAACAAATCACAATGATCCTTAATGCTGTGGCTTGAATGTATTGGAGGAAGCGCTTAGACCTGTCAAGGCATCTGAATTACTGTTATGACATTCCTATCATATGCTTGATAGCTTTTATTAAAGTATAGACCTTGCTGTACTTCTTTTCAGCGTGTGTGTGTGCGTGTCATAAATCAGATCTGCTAGGTATAGTCTTGGTTTCCTGGGAGCCAACCTTGCACTTGTTGTCCAGGGTTAAATAATGGGGAATGGAGTAAGATAAATATATGATGCCAGTTGCTGCGAATCGACATGAATTGGAAAATCTGGTTACAGACAAACCATACATAACTGATGCGGAATTCCTTATGATTAATTCATGAAGGCTACTGTATTTTGAATAAGGCAGGATAATTATATGTGCAATCTATGATTTCTGGATTTAGAGATACCTGCAATCTGTGCAAAATCCAAACCTTCCTGTGCTGTTTCTAAATGCCCATGGAGAAAGTGCTGAAGTTGTTAACTCTTACAAACAAGGTGCCAGTCACCTCCTTGTTAATTTAATGGACCACAGATTGGCAGATATTATTGCTGTTCCCTCTGGCAGCCTGGAAGAAGCAAAGGCAAAATAGTTAAAGGTTACAGTGATCTTCATTTCAACAGCCAGAACAATGCTTGCCCTGAAGGATACCTGTAGGCTATCTTATAATGTACAAAAGAAATCTCATTTCTTCTTTGGAGGTGAATTGTTATTTCCTAAGAAATGGTAAAATGGTGGCTTTTTGAAAAGGATATATTGAATCTTTGTAGACCCATTCCAGTTTTCTCATATAAGAATGTTTCCTTATTATTCTGCCTTTGCCATTACAAGGTTACAATAGCATAGTAGTTATGTTACTGAACTAGTAACCAAGTGGCCTGGGTAACGAATCCAGTGACATGAGTTTAAATCTCACCATGACAGCTGGGGAATTTAAATTCAGTTCAATAAATAAATATGAATAAATCAATGTCCAAAGTCAATAGTGACCTGGTAGCACCATTACCACCAGGCTGGTTGAGTCCAGAAGCACACAGCTGCCAGATTGGTATCTGGCAGGTGGTGAGACAATAATTACGAAGGAAAAATCTACTTGATCTTGTCCTCAGCAACCTGTCACAGATGCAATAATCCATGACAGTGTTGGTAAGAATAACCACTGCAAAGTCCAGTCTTCATACTGAGGACACCCTCCATCTGGAACTGTAGTTCAGCTTGTTAAATTGCAATATTGCTCTTCATCCAGAAATCAAGAGGTATGGAAAGTACCCTGCATACGCTCCAGTAAGGAATGCAATGCACTTGGAGATAATAGATACAGGTTATGCTAATCCAATACAGAAGCAAGTATAAGAATTTCATTTGAAATCACTTCTTACCGGTATTTCTAATTCGAGCATAATTCGTTTCCTGTGTGGGTCAGATCCTTCTAATAGATCAAGTAAAACCAAATGCAGTTTTTATCTATTATTCACACTTTTAATAAATTATTCATGTGCTTGGTAAATGGAATACCATCAGTATGGTCATCTTCTACACTAACAAAAATCAGAATTGAAAATTTCTGGGAGCCGCTCCCACTTTGCCCATGTTATTTTGCTGGAGGGGCAGCAGCAAGCCTGTTTACGGGCATAAAATGGGTTTTCTGCTACATTTCCAGTGAAGTAACGCCAGTGGAGCTGTTGTGACCCAAGGAATTTCCCGGCTAATGTATTCCTTTCTCAAAGTCTGTCTCTTTTTCTTTGCCAGGCACTTAGTTTATTCAGATTACATTGCACAATAAGGGAAGATATTAGGATTTTTATCTGAATCCAAATGAGAAAACATTCTCAGCACCCTAATAATAGAGCAAGTTGTTATGTTAATATACTGTAATAGAACAATATTCTCAGTTCCATTAACCTTTAGGCAGAGTCAAGGTTCTTCTCAACAGGGATCACTGTTGAAAGTTGAAATAACCCATGGAGTGTTTGTGCATATATTAGCAACAAGTTCTATATAGATTTAGCACAAAGACCTGGAGGCAAGTTATCTAATATTCGGAATTATAGTTGGCTTGATGAGAGTGACAGTCTTGTGAGGTGTTTTGAGAATGTTCCAGCCATGGTAGAACAGTTTGTATGTTATGTGGGGAAGTGAGGTTTGCAATAGTGGTAAGAGCAGGAAGTGCAGAGTGTGAGTAGGAGGTGGAGTGAAGTGTGGTGTAGTGATTGTAGAAGAGTGAAGGGAGCAGTGGATAGAAGAGTGTGAGTAGTGAGGCTGCAAGTGACACAGGTGTGAGGAGAGAGTTTGATGTGAGAAGTAAGATTCTCACCGTGACAACTCTAGTGAGGTCATTGACCATTTTTCAGTGTGGCCATCATGTTGAGGGAGCTAAGCTTCTAGCTTTAACCTTGACTGGGACCTCTGATGTCTGACGAGAATAGGCTCTCCTGATTCCAATCCACTACCTGGACCAGGGACTCCAAACAGCATTGAAGAACCTCCGGCTGCTTCTATTGCAGCCATATCTGTGTTCACAAGCATTCCTTCCTGTCTGCAGCGACAGATCACCTCCCCTTAGCTGGCATCAGAGAAACAGGCATGCAGCCAGTAAGCAGTGCAGGTAGCACTGGTTATACACTTGACTTTTGATAATGAGGTCCCAGCATGAACTTCACATGGTCCTTGCACCCACATGAAAAGGCACGTGCAGTGCATGCCTCATCACCTACTTGTCCATTTTTAGGTGCCATTGAATTTTTGCACCAAAGTGCATACACATATTTTTGAATTATAGAGATAGGTCAGGATAAGGAACCTTTAATAGGGAATCTTTTGTGATTTCCAGAATTGTATTATATGCTGTCTTCAATAACAGATGAAAGTGTTATGAGTTTTCAGGGCCTCATAGGTTCCTTCTTGAATTTCCCACTTGACCATCCCCGAAAGATTGTCCTATTTGCATTAGATCCTTGAGCTTATTAATAGACCAACAAGAAATATATTTATTTATATGTTAGCAAGAATAAGCAAAGAATGTAACCTGTAGAGACATTTCCTTTTTTTGTATAGTTTGACCTATGTTTCGCAATAGAGTTTGTGTACTTCATTGCAATTTGGTTGGGTCCACCAACTCTAATAGGTTTTTGCTATGGTTTGTTATGAGCTAGAGGAAATAAATTTGAGTGGATATGCAGAAAACTGCAGTTAGTTTTCCATTCCCATGCTCAATTACTGGCTGTTTCCACGTTGCTGCTTGTTGCAGTCTCTATCACACTTGATTTCCTATCTTTCAAGATGGTGAAAGTGTATACCTAACTTATAATGTCAAACTTATCATTTTCTAATCCGATTTATTCCCTTTCTCCCCTTCATTCACTCTCCCCCACCATTCCTGCTTCAAATTAATATAGCTACATCAAAGGAACAGACTGTCATAGTTAAATTATTACAAGTTTTAAAAACAGAATGTGAAACAAGGGTTGAGATAGAATGTATAACTCAGTCTTTACACCAAATGTATAATTCTATAGTTCAGAAAATACAAGCAAGCCACAAACTGTAGATAATCTATATTTATGTTGCTGTGTTGAATGGATAATGACATGGTAATATTTTAGGGTTTTTTTGAATAACAAATCAATTTAATCCTGAATCTTGCATCTGGGGGCATAGATTTAGGGTAAGAGGTAGGAGGTTTCAAGGGGATTTGAGGGGACATTTGTTGACCCAGAGGGTGGTGGAAATCTAAAGCATGCTTGCCTTAAAAAGTGGTAAAGGCAGAAACCCTCATAACATTTAAGAAGTACTTGGATATGCACTTGAAGTGCCGTAACCTGCAAGGCTGGAAAGTGGGATTAGGCCGGACGGCTCCTTGTCGGCTGGCGTGGACACAATGGGGTTGAATGGCCTCCTTTTGTGCTGTAAATTTCTATGATTCTATGATTTTCCATTGAGCATGAATGGTCAACTGTAATCATTGTCAATAGAACTATTGTGAGCCAGGTGAGAGAGAAAACTTTGGGAAGCTACCCAGTTGTGAAGCTTCAAAATCAGTTACTAGTGTTAGATACTGGCAGTGAAAGAGGGGGACTAATTCACTTCTGGGCACTACCACACAGACAAGATCAGAGTAGATTGGCACATTGTGCTTTTGAGCCTTCCCCTGAAATGTCTGTAAGCTGACTCTCTGACACCTCTGAGCTTGGGGGATTTCATAGCTGGCAACAGATCAATTGTCAACAAAATGTCTGGAGCCAACTTGTTCGGCAACTTGTTGACAATTGTATTTTATACTTGCATACATGTGGGTCATGCTTAATTCCAGCTAGATAAAGTCATCCTGGGTTACATTACTAACCTCCCCAGAATGAAGGATCTGGATGCTGTCGAGGGGATTATGCCTCAATGGGTATATATCCTTTTCACTGTTGCAAGTGACAAAAAGATGTTTATTTTGCATTTCTGTGCTACTGTGCTGATTCTATTGCCCTCTACAATTGAGAACCTCTGGAACAGTTGCTTTTGCAATTGTCTGGCCCTTTCTTTAACAAGGGCATTAAGTAAATGTCTGCCTTACCTACATGCCTTTCCCTACCAATTGCACTGTGCAGGTTGTGGGTATCTGCTGTGATGAATGATTTGTTACCCAGTATTCTTTATGTGGAATACCAAGGGAAAATATTTACATAGAACTGAATGTTTCTGATCAATGATTTTTGTGTTTTGGTCATTTTTATAAAATTCTAAAAAAAATGCTTCATGTAATTAACTTTATAACCAATGTAGTATTTTAATTTGATAATTGCATGAGATCAACAATAAACTTTAAAAACCTCTGTAGTCACAATTTTTAGTGAATTCATGTTATTAACAAGATCTGCAAACTCATTAGGGATCATTTTAACCCCCAAGAATGGGTAGGCTTGGATAAAAAAGACTTGCATTTATATAGCTCTTTTCATGACCACCAGACATCTCAAAGCACCTTACAGCCAATGAAGAACTTTTGAAGTATAGTCACTGTAGGAAATGCAGCAGCCAATTTGCACATAACAAGCTCCCACAAACAACAATGTGATAATAACCAGATAATCTGTTTTTTTGTGATGTTGATTGAGGGATAATATTGGCCAGGGCATCAGGGATATCTCCTTTGCTCTTCTTCAAAATAGTGCCATGGGATCTTTTATGTCTACCTGAGGGGGAAGACAGGGCCTCGGTTTAATATCATAGGGTGATAGGGATAGGATGAGAAGTTAAAATTTGAAAAATTCCCAATCCACTCATTTCCAGTTTTAATGGAAGTGGGATGGTGGGTGAGTAACAAATTTGCTCTCAGGAGGTGGGGCTGCCATAAAAGCAGCAAACCAATCACTGAGGTTTATTTCTAGAGGGATATAATTGAAAAGTAGAGAAGTCAGGCTGACCTTGTAACGAAACTTGGTTAGACCACACTTTGAGTACTGTGTGCAGTTCTGGTTGCTATATTATAAAAGGGATATAGACGCACTAGAGAAGGTGCAACAAAGATTTACAAATGTTGAAACCAGAACAGCAAGGTTATACCAATCAAGAAAACTTGAACAGACTGGGTTTCTTTTCTCTTGAAAAGAGAAGGCAGAGGGACGACTTAATAGAGGTCTTTAAAATTATGAAAGGTTTTGACAGAGTAGATATTCCACTTGTGGCGAAGAGCAAAACTAGAGGTCATTGATATAAATTAATCATCAACAAATCAAATAGGGAATTCAGAAGAAACATCTTCTTCACCCAGGAAGTGATCGGATTGTTAATCTTGCTACCACAGGGAGTAGTTGAGGCAAATAATAGATACATTTAAGGGAAAGTTGGATAAACATATGAGAGAGAAGGAGAAGGGTTATGCTGATAGAATTAGATGAGGGAGAAAGCTTGAGTGGAGCATAAATGCTGGCATAGATTGTTTGGGACAAATAGCCTGTTTCTGTGCTGTACCTTCTACCTAACCTTTCTTAAGCTCTTAAGGAGTCTGCATGCCTCCATTTTTACATGTTTTTTATTGTTAATGCATTTCGGGCAGGTTTCCCAAGGCTCAGCTGAATAGTTCAGCTGCCTTCTTATCTGCTTTAGAAAGCCCCTTGATAAAAGTTAATCATCCTTGTTCTATTTTGCATCTGTCTTATTCTCGTGGTTGATCTTCTCCCTGTCACTCTGACACAATCGGATTGCTTGTGACAGCCATGGGGATCCTTCTTCATGACAAAGACAATATTAATTTATGAATGACATTCGGTCTCTGATATGATGTTGCTGTGGTTTTTGGAGCCAAATGTTTTCTTGCACAAATTCAAAACTGTTTTGCTAAAGCATAATTTAATTATCTTTTGCTGTTCTGGGTGGGTGTGGTTGGCAGGGGGAGTTGTAGGAGGGGGATGGGTTTGGTTGTGAAAGAAGCAAGACCTTTAGGATCAAGATTTCATTTTTGCGCACTAGGTTCATTTGCATGATTTTAGATTGCTCAGCAGTGCCTCTCTTACGTGTCCTTTGCCTGACCTATTACTCCTATGGGGTACTGCTCCCGGTGGCTGCAGCATGGCTGGCCGAAAGCTGCTAACTTTCAGTGGAAGAGACTGCAGATGGCCTGGGAGGATGACCTCAAGCAGCTCTAGGCCTAGCATGCCTGGTTTCAGATGGTAACATCTTGGCATGGATAGCAGAATTTTGGGCTATCTGGCGAATAGGCAACAGCAAGGACTGGTGGAATAGCAGGGGTGTGAGCTCAAACGCTGTCATCCTGAGAGGAGACTGTAGGTTCATGCACCACAGAGCCAACAATCCTAGTAATCCATTGGAGGATACATTGCCGGACAGGTGTAACACCTTGGGAGCCCTTTGAACACTGGTATCTAGATCCATGATGACAGCAGTCTGAGCTTCCACTGTATCACTCAGACATTGGGTGGTGCTGTTTGTGCTGGAAGCTAAGACATTGGGCATCAGATACTGCATCATGGCTGATCCCACAAGTATGTTGATAGAGTTGACCATCACTTCCATGCTGGAAAGGATGGTCTCCAAGCTCTGGGCAAAGTGCTGTGCCAAGTTGATACAGGACTCCTCCATGCGTCTGGACTTTGAATGCAAGCTTTCTAGCATGCTTCCCAAATCACCAAATATTTTGGTGTGTACGTCCATCATCCTTTTCCTGTAGCCTGGCCCATCAAAGTCATCATCTAAGTCCTCTGCAGCAGAACTCGTGTGAGGCCTCACCTTCTGGCCAGCTGGCATCTGCGTTATCCTTTCCTCCTGGCCTAGCTGTATTGCACCCATGCCTGGAGTCTCACCACATGCAGATCCCACCTCTGTGCTATTCTCTAAAATATAAAGTGCCAGTATCTGAACTGATGACTGCAACTGTGAAATCGAGTGATGGTGTGTCTTCATCATCACTGTCTTCTTGCTCTCCCACCACTACACGGGCAGGTGGCACTTCTTGAATATCTGAAATGAAAAAAAGGTTGGTTTGTGGTGAGGGGACAGGAAAAAGTAAGATGTCCTGCTTTACACCGTCTGCTACTTGTAAGTCAGAATGAAGTCAGGGATGAAGGAGCAGTGAGAATTGAGAATGAGGATCTGGTATGAGGGTACTGTTACCTTCAATGGCTTCAGCTCCACCATGGCCATGACCTCTGCACTCATCCTTCCCATAATAGCCATTACTGTCTCCTCTATGAGGATTAGAATATGCAGGCGTGACTCTCCCACTCTGTTCAGTTCCTGGTGCCTCCGTATGTGCACCACCTTGCTGTGCAAGAGAGAGTGAAGTGTGTCAGAAAGTCTGGTACAATATGTTTGAGTGATGAGGCTGTCATGGGTGAATAGCTGGCAGTGTGTGAAAGCTGTGAGAAGTTGGTGTGAGGCTTGCAACAGTGCTAAGTGTGCAAAGGTGAGGTGAAGAATACGAGTATTAGATATGAATCCTGATTGATAGAGATTTTTGATAGGTGAATGATGGGGGTGTGGTGAATTGAGCAGTGGCTGAGGCTAATGGTGTAGTTGGTAAGTTATAGCATTGGAAGATGTATTCAATAACTTTGACCATTTGGGCTGAATTTTACCCTCCTTGGTTGGAGCCGTCCACCAACCAAAAAGTTGGTAGCGATCCCACCTCTGCCCGGCCTGGGGATCCAGTCTGGATTTTACAGTCCCCAGGCTCTTAATAGGTCTGAGGCAGAACTTCCAGCTTATTGAGCCAATCAGCGGGCCGGCAGCTCATAGTCCCAGCAGCGCCACCAGGAGTGGTGGCCACTGCTGGGACTGTAACCCAGCTTTGCAAAGAATAGGAAGGATGGCCCTGGGAAAAGTTAAGTTTTTGGGGCCTCACCGGGAGGTGATCGGTTGGTCCCCAGTGAAGCAAGGGTGGTTGGTTGGGAAGGGGGGGCAGGGGTGTGCTGAATGTTTGGGGTTGTGGGGCATCGGGGGAGGCCCTCCGTCGGCACAGGGTGCCTGATCAGAAGGGCCCCCCCCAGGCCGTTCGAAGGCCGCCTGCTTTTGTAAAATCCCTGTGGCAGCAGAGGCAGGAACAGGTCAGGAAAGGCCCCACGAGCCTGCCACTCCATTTTATGCCCGTCCCACCCCTGCCACCAACAAGCTCTTTGGGGTGGCATAAAATTCCGGCCCTTGTGTGAGTTTAGTATACTTGTTGCAGTGCTGCATCCAGGTCCTTGGGGCAAAACTTTTGGCAGTGGCCTCCATAGCTATCTCTTCTCATTGCCTTCTCATTGTGTGTTTGAAGGGCCTCCTGACACCCCACCCACCCCCGCCACCCCCCACTACCCCCCTCCTCCCCCCCTCACCCCAGAATACAGGACACCTCTTCTCTTTTGCACCTCCTCCAGCAAAACCTCCAGTGCAGTATCCAAAAGTCTCCATGCTCTCCCATGGTGAGCCATTCTTCATTCTTACCCCAGTCATGTTTAGTTGCAGAATGACTCCCATCACCTGCACCAGCCACAAACTCCTCCTATTAAAAAGATCCAGGCTAGCTTTAAGTAGTGCAAGTTGATGTGTGCAGTCAATCAACAGCAGAGGTAGTGCTAGCCGTATGCAGAAATCATTATAATTAGAAGGCAGTACCAAGTTGGCATGCTGCCTGCAATCCGCTGAATGGGCAGTAGTTAAACATGCATCGTGACCCCTTTCGTGTGTTAATCAATTTAACCCCACAATGTATTTGTGACCAAGTGAAGGATATACACAGTGACAACTCTGATTTCCTCCAAACTCTGAATAAGCATATATAAATGTGTGCAGATATCCATTCTGCTTGATACAGTTAGTGCATAACAAGCAGGCATATTAATCTTCAAGTTTAATGAAACCAGAGTACCTCTAACTGTAGTAATTATAACTTGGCAAGTATGAGTGAAGCAATTACTTAATGTGACTGACTTACATTTGCTCTGATTATAACTAAGATATTAAATAAAGGGTCATCTTTTAGTGGTCTGTGCTGATTTTTCCTCCAATATTATATTTCCCTGTGTTACACAACTGTTTTGGTTCTTGTTTTAATTTCAGATTGCCATCATCCAAAAGGTTCTAATAACTAATTAGCTTTTACAATCCGAAAACCAATGGTTCTCCATAAAGACGTCAAAGAAAGACATTAAATACTTCTGCCACAAGATTTCAGCTTGCAATATCTGCATGTGACAGTCATTGCACCATACTTTGCACCACATTTTGCAAAACTGGCCCGCAACATGCCTGGGACCGACAGAAACATGGCCCTTGGTCAGTGACTTCATCTCCTTACAGAAACCTCCCCACCTGCTATACCTTTCAACAACAATCTGCCTATACCCTCATCAGCATGTTTCACACTGACCTCTCTTTCTACTACTTCAACACCTTCTTCCATTTCTCATTCCTCTATTTTAAAATTCTCATTGTTCATTTCACCCTTCCTAAATGCTAATTCTCTCCTTCCTCACTAACTTTTTTCTACCCCTAAAAGCCTCCTCGAGATCCATTTCTTTGATCAGCCTTTCACCCATCCTAACCTAGCAGGCTCAACATTATTTTCTTTATGTTTATATGTGAAGCACCTTAACATATTTATTTACCTTAACTGCATTACATAAATACAAGTTGCACAATGCAGAAATACCCATGCAACCATTGCTTGCATACCCTTATTACCTTTCCTTTAATATCTTTTCCAATGGGATTGCGGTTTGATCGCACTTTCAGTAAGTGACTTGTCTTCACTGATTCAATGAGGGGAATTTTAACACCCGAAGGATGCAGATGCGGGTGGGAAGCAAAATGTTTAAAATCTCAAATCCCAACCAGAGCCCATCTTCAATCCATCCGCTATCGGTTTTAACAGAGGCGGGCAACCAATCTGCTCTCAGAAGGTGGGTCAATCATGAAAAGCTTTAACGGAAGCTACATGTTAGCAGAATTTTTATTTATAACCCATGGAAGTCTGGTTTCCCAGGCTCGGGAATTCAACAGGTAAAAGAATGTGAGAAGGGTCATATCCATGATGCAAATGCATTTACAGAACTGCTTGAGGACCAGGAGGAGGAGTGTTTCCTCCAATACAACAAGCTTACCGCTTTACACCCCCAATGTGATCACCAATAACCCAACCCTCATCTCTCATTTCCCCCAACCCCCACCCTATCTTTAACTCTCCCAGTCCTTGTCCCCGCCCCCTTTATGGCCCTGGGCCAATGAATTTCAGCAAGCATTTTAGATTAGATTAGATTAGATTAGAGATACAGCACTGAAACAGGCCCTTCGGCCCACCGAGTCTGTGCCGAACATCAACCACCCATTTATACTAATCCTAGTCTTTGGAAAGTCTTTGCTCGAGTCGCTCTGAACAGGCTCCAGAAGCTGGCCGAGCGCGTCTACCCTGAGGCACAGTGTGGCTTTCGTGCAGAGAGATCGACTATTGACATGCTGTTCTCCCTTCGTCAGATACAGGAGAAATGCCGTGAACAACAGATGCCCCTCTACATTGCTTTCATTGATCTCACCAAAGCCTTTGACCTCGTCAGCAGACGTGGTCTCTTCAGACTACTAGAAAAGATCGGATGTCCACCAAAGCTACTAAGTATCATCACCTCATTCCATGACAATATGAAAGGCACAATTCAACATGGTGGCTCCTCATCAGAGCCCTTTCCTATCCTGAGTGGTGTGAAACAGGGCTGTGTTCTCGCACCCACACTTTTTGGGATTTTCTTCTCCCTGCTGCTTTCACATGCGTTCAAATCCTCTGAAGAAGGAATTTTCCTCCACACAAGACCAGGGGGCAGGTTGTTCAACCTTGCCCGTCTAAGAGCGAAGTCCAAAGTACGGAAAGTCCTCATCAGAGAACTCCTCTTTGCTGACGATGCTGCTTTAACATCTCACACTGAAGAATGCCTGCAGAGTCTCATCGACAGGTTTGCGTCTGCCTGCAATGAATTTGGCCTAACCATCAGCCTCAAGAAAACGAACATCATGGGGCAGGATGTCAGAAATGCTCCATCCATCAATATTGGCGACCACGCTCTGGAAGTGGTTCAAGAGTTCACCTACCTAGGCTCAACTATCACCAGTAACCTGTCTCTAGATGCAGAAATCAACAAGCGCATGGGTAAGGCTTCCACTGCTATGTCCAGACTGGCCAAGAGAGTGTGGGAAAATGGCGCACTGACACGGAACACAAAAGTCCGAGTGTATCAGGCCTGTGTCCTCAGTACCTTGCTCTACGGCAGCGAGGCCTGGACAACGTATGCCAGCCAAGAGCGACGTCTCAATTCATTCCATCTTCGCTGCCTTCGGAGAATACTTGGCATCAGGTGGCAGGACTATATCTCCAACACAGATGTCCTTGAAGCGGCCAACACCCCCAGCTTATACACACTACTGAGTCAGCGGCGCTTGAGATGGCTTGGCCATGTGAGCCGCATGGAAGATGGCAGGATCCCCAAAGACACATTGTACAGCGAGCTCGCCACTGGTATCAGACCCACCGGCCGTCCATGTCTCCATTATAAAGACGTCTGCAAACGTGACATGAAATCGTGTGACATTGATCACAAGTCGTGGGAGTCAGTTGCCAGCATTCGCCAGAGCTGGCGGGCAGCCATAAAGACAGGGCTAAATTGTGGCGAGTCGAAGAGACTTAGTAGTTGGCAGGAAAAAAGACAGAGGCGCAAGGGGAGAGCCAACTGTGCAACAGCCCCAACAAACAAATTTCTCTGCAGCACCTGTGGAAGAGCCTGTCACTCCAGAATTGGCCTTTATAGCCATTCCAGGCGCTGCTTCACAAACCACTGACCACCTCCAGGCGCGTATCCATTGTCTCTCGAGATAAGGAGGCCCAAAAGAAAAAAAAAAAAGAACACTAATCCCATATTCCTACCAAACATCCCCACCTGTCCCTATATTTCCCTACCACCTACCTATACTAGTGACAATTTATAATGGTCAATTTACCTATCAACCTGCAAGTCTTTTGGCTTGTGGGAGGTAACCGGAGCACCCGGAGAAAACCCACACAGACACAGGGAGAACTTGCAAACTCCACACAGGCAGTACCCGGAATCGAACCCGGGTCCCTGGAGCTGTGAGGCTGCAGTGCTAACCACTGCGCCACTGTGCCGCCCTGTTGCTAATTGCATTCAGAGAAAATGTTACTAATCATCATTAAATTTTAATAAATGCACATGTGGAGGGGCGGGGGGTAAGTTGTAGTTACAATGCAGACTCTCCACAATCAGCTCCTAAAATTCATAAAATAATGCCTTGTAATGTTAAATTTATATTTATTGAGGGTGTGGATTGCTTTTTACAAATAGTAATAGAAAAATGCTATACCTGGAACCATCAACAGGAACCTTGGCAGGACAAATCTGTCACCATTATAAAATCACAATCATAAAATCTAGAAATTTTTGAAAAATGCAGTGAGAGGTACTAGTGTAAATATAAAGCACACTGGAAGATGACAATCTGAACAAGGGCTCAGTTGTAACAGCAATGACATGAACTTGATCCGATGTGAATTGTTCTTCTCAACCTATGAATGATTAGATTGACATAAAAATATGTGCAACAAAAGGAACAATTTTAGTGAAAACAGATTTGTAAATATTCTCTGCAATATTAATCCATGAAACACAATCTTTTTAAAAAAGGTTCTTGGGATGTAGGTAATGCTGGCAAGGCTTCATTTGTTAGCCATCCCAAGATGTCCTTACAAGGTATTGGTGGGCCTTCCTCTTGAATGACTGCAGGACACTGTTGGAGAATTTTCTGAGCTTTGCTAATTATTACTTAACTTTGTAGAAATAGAAAAACAGGACGCAGCTTGTAGATAACCTAACCAATGGTCAGGAAATGTAGACCGAGCAACTGACCACAATCATCTGGCTTAGGAAGGGACAGAGCTCATGATGGATTTTGGGGAAGTGAACGCAGACTGTTCATTACTGACTCTTCCGCTTTTATCATGTTTGTGCAACCTAGCCAGAAGTAACGGCCAAATATAGTACCTGGAGTGTGTACGTTAAATAGGGAACAATAGCTTGTTATGCTCGAACTAACGCTGTACTGACCTCGGACTTTGCAAAGGGCACAGAGCTGTAGGCGGTCTTGTGGTTGTCCTGTGGTTTATGCTTAATTGTGAAACTGCTAGCTCTGCTTCTTTTATACTATATAAGTCCACAGCGATCTGTAGCTCCTGGGGGAGTAGCACTGGACCGCCTTTAGGTAAGGTGTGCTCCCCCATGATATCATGCAATAAAGTGTTTGTTCTCAACGTCTGAGTCCGGAGAATTTGTTCAACAATTGGGCACAATCTGGATTTTCTCCAACAGACACAAACACAATGGTTTTAGGCAGGGGAATTGCAGGACTCTGATCTGGTGACAGTGAAGGATTGACAATGTATGTCCAGATCAGAATGGTTGATTTGGAGGGGAGCTTGGAGGTGATACTGTTCTCACAACATTGCTGCTGTTATGCTTCTCGGTGGTAGAGGTCATATAGGATAGAGGTGCTGGTGAAGTAACCCTGATGAATTATGCTACTCTGATCCAGATTTCTCGAAAAGGGCCCCACAATTTTGACCAGCATGAAGCTGGTCAGCTGCCTCTTTCTGCCCATTGGGTAGCAGGATATAAATAAGATCTGGTCATTAAAATCAGCCGACACTTCCCATGGAAATTCCGAGGCGGAAAAACCACCTCTGGCTCCCACCTTGGAGTTAAAATCCACTCTGTTGTTTTTGTGTTGGATTCTTCCTCTCCATCTAGCTCCACTATGACAACAGTAGCATTAATGTAATCAAAATACTAGAAATATTTTTAAATTATGATTGAATTATTACACTCAACTTGCATAATCCTGTATCCTGTTGCAAATGAAAATGTGCTTTCAGTTTAGTTTGGGATTTAAATATAGTAGCAGGCTGTTAATGTCAATGTATGGAGCAATAATTAAATCTTGACTTAGTCTTTGTAAACAGGACTTATGTCAAACTGAAAAATCACCTCACTGAGCTGTAGCTTATGAAATGTCAAGAGGCATGCCCAGTGTCTAGTTGCCTATGAAATTGAAATGTTTTGGATGATTTGTAAAAAACAAAACTGCTCCACAACTATGCAATAAATGTGATGTTTCTTTTTGTTAAGTGGCCAGGCTTTGAGACTATGGTTTCTATTTGTGTCTTTAGCATCAGCAAATCATACAGACCAATGGAAGACCAAATTTTATTATACCACATATAGAATTCACTACTCATATAAAGTGATATCAATGGTGAACTATATTCTAGCCCCCGGCTAGACTATTATGTCTGCCTGACTAAAATCATAGTGTCATAGACAGTACCCTTCAAAGTGCATGGGAGGGAAAAATGGAATGAGATTAAAAGGAAGGCATCAAGTTAAGAATAGCTGGGATGTGGAGTGCCTACATAATGCAACTCTAAATATGAGTGTTCCACTTTAACACGGAGGAATACATACTCTGTACAAAGCACCAGCTATTATGGAACAGCATAGACATAGCCAAATCAAGCCATAGACAAGGCCCAGACTGAGACACAAATATAGAACATATGAGAATGTAACTGAAAATAGATAAGTAAAATTGGACTATTATAAACATTGTGTGACTATCTACAAGGAAGCAAGCAGCTCTCTTCTAAAATCTCACTCAAGGAAATTAAAGGGGGATAATCTTAACCTAAATCATCCTGGCAGGAAACTGATGCAATTGTATTGGATGCTGACTGATTTTCTTTTCACTCGTTTGAAACATAGAAACATCAAAAATAGGAGCAGGAGTAGGCCATTTGGCCCTTCAGGCCTGCTCCGCCATTCAATAAAGATCATGGCTGATTGTCTAATTCAGTACCCTGTTCCCGCTTTCTCCCCACGTCCTTTGATCCCTTTGGCATTAAGAAATATACCTATCTCCTTCTTGAATATATTTAATGACTTGGCTTCCACACCTTCTGTGGTTATTCCACAGGTTCACTACCCACTGAGTGAAGAAATTTCTCCTCATCTCGGTTCTAAATGACATACCCCGTATCCTGAGACTGTGACCCCTGGTTCTGGACTCCCCAGCCAGCTGGAACAGCCTTCCTGCATCTAGCCTGTCTAGTCCTGTTAGAGTTTTTTAGGTTTCTATGAGATCCCCTCTCATTCTTCTAAACTCTAGTGAATATAGGCCTAATCGGCCCAATCTCTCCTCATACGTTAATACTGCCATCCCAGAAATCAGCCTAGTAAATCTTCTTTGCACGCCCTCCATGGAAAGAACATCCTTCCTCAGATAAGGAGACCAAAATTGCACACAATGCTACAGATGTGGTCTCACCAACGCCCTGGATAACTGCTGTACTCAAATTCTCTTGCAATGAAGGCCAACATACAATCCGCCTTCCTAACTGCTTGCTGCACCTGAATGCTTTCTTTCAGTGACTGGTGTACAAGGACACCCAGGACTCATTGCACCTCCCCCTTTCCCAATCTATCACCATTCAGATAATAATCTGCCTGTTTTTACAACCAAAGTGGATAACCTCACATTTATCCATGTTATACTGCATCTGCCATGCATTTGCCCACTCACCCAACTTGTCCAAATCACATTGGAGCCTCTTTGCATCCTCCTCACAGCTCATATTCCCCCCCCCAGCTTTGTGTCATCTGTAAACTTGGAAATGTTACATTTAGTTCCCTCACCCAATTCTTTAATATATATTGTGAATAGCTGGGGCCCAAGCACTGATCCCTGCGGTACCCACTCGTCACTGCCTGCACCCGGAAAAAGACCCATTTATTCCTACTCTCTGTTTCCTGTCTGTCAACCAATTCTAAATCCATGCCAGTATATTACCCCCAATCCCATGTGCTTTAATTTTGCACACTAACCTCTTATGTGGGACCTTATCAAAAGCTTTCTGAAAATCCAAATACACCACATCCACTTGTTCTCCCTTATCTATTCTACTAGTTACATCCTCAGAAAACTTCAGTAGATTTGTTAAGCATGATTTCCCTTTCATAAACTCATGCTGATTTTGTCCAATCCTGTTTATGCTTTCCAGGTGTTCTGCTATCACATCATTTATAATATACTCTAGCATTTTCCCAACTACTGATGTAAGGCTAGCTGGTCTGTAATTCCCTGTTTTTTCTCTCCCTCCTTTTTCAAATAGTGGGGTTACATTTGCCACCCTCCAATCTGTAGGAACTGCTCCAGAGTCTATAGAATTTTGGAAGATAGCCATCAATGCATCCACTATTCCCAGGGCCACTTCCTTTAATACTCGGGGATGTAGATTATCAGCCCCTGGAGATTTGTCAGCCTTTAACCCCATTAATTTCCCTTGCACTATATTTTAATAATACTGATTTCCTTCAGTTCTTCCCTCGCATTGTGGGATATGGGCGTCGCTGACAAGGCCAGCATTTCTTGCCCATCCCTAATTGCCCTTGAGAAGGTGGTGGTGAGCTGCCTTCTCGAACCGCTGCATTCCATTTGGGGTAGGTACACCCACAGTGCTGTTAGGAAGGGAGTTCCAGGAATTTGTCCCAGCGACAATGAAGGAATGGCGATGTAGTTCCAAATCAGGATGGTGTGTGGATTGGAGGGGAACTTGCAGGTGGTGGTGTACCCATGTAACTGCTGCCCTTGTCCTTCAAGGTGGCAGAGGTCGTAGATTTGGAAGGTGCTGTTGAAGGAGCCTTGGTGCATTGCTGCAGTGCATCATATAGATGGTGCACACTGCTGGCACTGTGTGTTGGTGGTGCAGGGAGTGAATGTTTGTGGATGGGGTACCAATCAAGCAGGCTGCTTTGTCCTGGAAGGTGTTGAGCTTCTTGAGTGTTGTTAGAGCTGCACCCATCTAGGCAAGTGGAGAGTATTCTATCAAACTCCTGACTTGTGCCTTGTAGATAGTGGACAGGGGGTGAGTTGCTCGCTGCAGGATTCCTAGCCTCTGACCTGCTCTTGTAGCCACAGTATTTATATGGCTACTCCAGTTCAGTTTCTGGTCAATGGTAACCCCCAGGATGTTGATAGTGGGGTTTCAGTGATTGTAATGCCATTCAATGTCAAGGGGAGATTGTTAGATTCTCTCATGTTGGAGGTGGTCATTGCCCGGCACTTGTATGGTGCGAATGATACTTGTCACTTATCATCCCAAGCCTGGATATTGTCCAGGTCTTGCTGCATTTCTCCACAGACTGCTTCAGTATTTGAGTCGTCGCAAATGATGCTGAACATTGTGCGATCATCAGCAAACATCTCCACTTCTGACCTATGGATTGAAGGAAAGTCATTGATGACGCAGCTAAAGATGGTTGGGCCTAGGACACTAGGAACTCCTGCAGTGATGTCCTGGAGCTGAGATGATTGACCTCCAACAACCACAACCATTTTCCTCTGTGCTAGGTGCAACTCCAACCAGCGGAGAGTTTTCCCCTTGATTTCTATTGACTCCAGTTTTGCTCGGGGCTCCTTGATGTCATACTCGGTCAAATGCTGCCTTGATGTCAAGGGCAGTCATTCTCACCTCACGTCTGGAGTTCAGCTCTTTTGCCCATGTTTGAACGAAGGCTGTAATGAGGTCAGGAGCTGAGTGGTCCTGGCAGAACCCAAACTGATTACCAAACTGAGCGTTACTGAGCAGGTTATTACTAAGCAAGCGCCACTTGATAGCGCTGTTGATGACGCCTTCCATCACTTTACTGATGATTGAGAGTAGACTGATGGGGCGGTAATTGGCCAGATTAGATTTGTCCTGCTTTTTGTGTACAGGACATACCTGGGCAGTTTTCCACATTGTCGGGTGGATGCCTGTTTTGTAGCTGTACTGGAACAGCTTGCCTAGGGGCACGGCTACTTCTGAAGCACATGGTATCAGTACTATTGCCGGAGTGTTGTCAGGGCCCATAGCCTTTGCAGTATTCAGTGCCTTCAGTCATTTTTTGATATCACACAGAGTGAATCAAATTAGCTGACGACTGGCATCTGTGATTCTCTGGACTTCAGTAGGAGGCCGAGATAGATCATCCACTTGACACTTCTGGATGAAGATTGTTGCTAATGCTTCAGCCTTACTTTTCACCGTGATGTGCTGGGCTCCCCCATCATTGAGGATGGGGATATTTGTGGAGCATCCTCCTTCTGTAAGTTATTTAATTGCCCACCACCATTCACAACAGGATGTGGCAGGACTGCAGAACTTGGATCTGATCCGTTGGTTGTAGGATCACTTAGCTCTATCGCATACTGCTTCTGCTGTTTCACATGCATGTAGTCATGGGTTGTAGTCTCACCAGGTTGACATCTCATTTTGAGGTATGCCTGGTGCTGCTCTTGGCATGCCCTCCTGCACAATTCATTGAACCAGGGTTGGTACCCCGGCTTGATGGTAATGGTTGAGTGGGGGATATGTCGGGCCATGAGGTTTCAGATTGTGGTTGAATACAATTCTGCTGCTGCTGATGGCCCAGAGCGCCTCATGGATGCCCAGTTTTGCATTACTACATCTGTTCGAAATCTATCCCATTTAGCACAGTGGTACTGCCACACAACACGATGGAGGGTATTCTCAATGTGAAGATGGAACTTGGTCTGCACAAGGACTGTGCGGTGGTCACTCCTACCAATACTGTCATGGATAGATGCATCTGTGGCAGGCAGATTGGTGAGGACGAGGTCAAGTATGTTTGTCCCTCTTGTTGGTTCTCTCACCATTTTCCGCAGACCCAGTCTAGCAGCTATGTCTTTTAGGACTCGGCCATCTCAGTCAGTAGTGGCTCTACCGAGCCACTCTTGGTGATGGACATTGAAGTCCCCCACCCAGGGTACATTCAGTGCCCTTGCTACCCTCAGTGCTTCCTCCAAGTGGTGTCCAACATGGAGAAGTACTGAATCATCAGCTGAGGGTAGGCAGTAGGTGGTAATCAGGAGGAGGTTTCCTTGCCCATATTTGACCTGATACCATGAGACATCATGGGGTCTGGAGTCGATATTGAGGACTCCCGGGGCAACTCCCGCCCGACTGTATACCACTATGCCACCACCTCTGCTGGGTGTGTCCTGTTCAGTGGGACAGGACATACCCGGGAATGGTGATGGTGGTGTCTGGGACATTGTAAGGTATGATTCCTTGAGTATGACTATGTCAAGCTGTTCCTTGACTAGTCTGTGGAGCAGCTCTCCCAAATTTGGCACAAGCCCCCAGATGTTAGTAAGGAGGACTTTGCAGGGTCAATCGGGCTGGGTTTGCCGTTGTCGTTTCCGGTGCCTAGGTTGATGCCTGGTGGCCTGTCCGGTTTCATCCCTTATTGACTTTGTAGTGGTTTGATACAACTGAATGGCTTGCTAGGCCATTTCAGAGGACATTTAAGAGTCAATCACATTGCTGTGGGTCCAGAGTCACATGTAGGCCAGACAGTGCAATATAGCAGATTTTCTTCCCTAAAGGGGATCTGATTCAATCTGACCCCATCAGGTGGGTTAGGGCCAATGCCACATGACACATAATCTTTTGATCTGATGCTGCTCCAACAATCCCTTTAAAAAGATAGCTGCAAGTTTCTTTCGACAAGTCATTTAAAGTTCAAAATTCACCTGAATGAAACAAATGTTACGAATTTTTTCTGTTTTGTCCTGCTTTCAGAACTTAATACAAGTTAAACATATGAAACTTATAGCTAATGTTACCTTTTCAGTGAAAGCCCATGGATTTGTACATTTGGGGAGGTATTGAAAATCTGGAACAGTGCATTCTTTGCCAGTCACTGAATACTTAAAATCTCACCTGACTGTTAGCCACAGCACTGAGTCCAGTCATATATATTTTCTCTCCACGTGAAGTCCCTGGCGAAATCTAAGACAAGAAAATTAGTTTGAGTGAGTATAAATGTATTATCCCTGTCGGCTAAGATCCTTTCCTCTCTAATCTTTAATCTTTTGAAATAGATGTTCAGTGGTTAGTGTATGTATGTGACAGGATTGGTACAATGGTTTTGAAAGTGTTTTTTTTCCCCTCTCAATATACTGCTGGAGATGTTCTATTCATTTTAACCCAATTTCATGATATCCTGCTCATCAATGACCCTGCAGCTTGTGTGCTTTTCTTTGTTTTTTTTCGCTGACTGACACACTGAAAGTGAAAGGATCCCATGACTGCTTATGAAACTTGTTATCTCCTATGTTTTGGCAAGTGATCCTGCCTATTAAGTTGAAAAGTTGTTTCTATTTTTAAACTCCATACTTTCCCATAAGGAGAAACTGGAGGAAAATTGGCTTTGTATTATTTTTTGTGAAACTGTGAACACGTTTATAATTTTGCTACACAAAAGAGAATAAATATTTCCCAGCCCCTTGTTTTGTTACACGCAAAATAATACGACGCATTCCGTTTACTGTACGAATGATCGAACTTCATTTAGATAGCTAACAGTGCAGCACTAGGGTACACAAATTACAGTGTCAAACAGAGATGTCCTCAATATGAAAACTATTGACACAAAGAGTAGCTGTATGTTCCAGAAGATAGCTTTTTGTTCTCCTATCACAGGATATAACATGTGGTAGAAATCTCCAAGTTGAATTTTTCTCCACTACGCTCAGTTGACCTATTAAAATTGAAGTGACACTGTGGTGTAATAGTGGTAGCAGACTTGTGCAAGACATTCACTTGCACCTGTGAGTCCTGTAAGACAGTAATGAGTTACCTTAAAGGAATAATGTCAAAACTTGACCAAACTGATCAGCATGCATTGAGAAAACTGTACAAATGTTTTCAGTCTTTTAAAATTAAAATAATTGTGTTGTGGGAAACAGACAAATGCTATCATGATGGAACAAAGACACTACATTTGAGGGGAGACCTCTGTGTAAATAATGAGGGAAACTTTGCAAAAATGAGATAACACAGAACTTAATGGTCTGCTGGCCTCCCAAGCATTCTTATCTGGGACTTTGCTGACTTAATGGTTAAGGTTTGGGTAAGTTAACCAACCAATCCACAAGCCCCAACTGTTGCAACAAGTTGTTAAAGACATCCACCACCCGTCTCCACTATGGATTACTACTGCAGGAAGTCTAAGAAAGATGGACAATGTCAGGGCATGCTTTAACTCCATGGTTTAAACAAAGATCTCAGCATACCACTGGCATTGCGGTCTAAGGCAATTAGGCCAATAAGGCCTTGGTGAAATAACATCCTTTCTACCATTGAAAGAAAATCTATAAAAAGCACACTTAAGGTAACCACATTGCTGCAGTTGAAGGGAAGAGTGATTTGGTCAATTACTAGAGGACTACAATCAATGTAAAGTTTCCTGCTTATGGATGTCGTAAGTATTTCTGCTGTTATGATCCTGTTAGGGACCTTTAACTTTAAAAAATAAAAAATCACATTTCCAGTCTTTACTGAAAGAATTATACTGCAAGATTTCATGTTTTAAATAAAAAAAACTTTACTGTACAAGAGTTGAACAAAGCAAAATACTACTAACACTACAATTTGAAAACACATACTTTAAACATAAAATATTAACAGAACATGAAATATACTTTAAACTCTATATCTCAACAGAACATTTCTGTTTGACTGTTACTTCCAGCCCAAGAGTTCCCCTATTCGTTACAGGATCTTGGTGGAACTGGAACCAACCCAAAGCTCTTAGGAATTCACTTGGATTTTCCTTCATTTCTCAGCTGTCTTCCGAGGTATGAGATCTCCTGGGGATTCTCCTGCTAGCATCTGGCTAGGCAATCCTCAAACTCTTTCAACAGCTCATGAATATGGATTTCCAGCTTGAACATGGATCTTACTCAAAACTGAAACACCCCTGGTTCCTAATGGCACTCTGCTCCAGAGTCCAGCAGCTTCCAAAGCCAACTGACTTCCAACTTTCTGTCTGTGTCAGCAAGCACAGAGATAAAAAAAACCCTGATAAACAGGCACCCCCTGCGTCAGCTATCTCCATAGCAATTTAGTACACGTGGGATGCCCCAGATAGCAATTTAAGCTAATTACCTCCAGCTCCCAAAATGTTTCTTTGATCTCAGATATACACATGAATAACTGATATTGATAACAAAGACAGAGCAATTCCTCCTAAAATTTCTGGCTTCAACTCCCAACTAAACAAGCCCACCTTCTATTTTGTGGCCCTCAACTCTCTAACTCTGTCTCTGAAAGCATTCATGGAGAGATCATTGAATTTTAAATCTTGGGTGGTCAGCAACCTTTTTAAATTCTATACACTTAATTCTCCCAAACTAAAAGTAATCTCTAAAATATTACTACAAACCATGAATTAGATGATCATGACACGACTTGTTTCATACTTGAACAATTAATTGTCAGTTTTAAGTCATCCATAGTAAAGTAGAACATTGTATTGCATGTTTTTTTTAATATCCAAAGTAACTTAATAAAGTTTGACAGGTGGCAGGTATCTCACCTCTTCAACGATTCTCTGACATCCACAAGGCTCAAGTCAAGGCACTGATAGAATTGGTGCAGCTGCAACAATACTCAAGAAGCTTAACACCACCTAGGAGCTGTTCACTTGATCAGTGCCCCTACCATTGGACTCAATATCCACCCCATCCATCACCAGCACACTAAAGCTGCTGTTCTGTACTATCTACAGGATACAATGTAACAACATACCAAGGTTATTTTGACAGTACGTCATTCCCAAGTGATTTCTAACAGAGAAAAAGATAAAAGCATCATCTCCAAGGTCCCTTCTAAGAATTGGACATGTAACACTTTTTCATTTGTGGGTGAAAATTCTGGACCTCCCTTCTGAGTGCTTTCATGGGAGCACCATCACAAAAGGACTGCAATGGTTCAAGGAGATGAGATAACACCACTTTTTCAGTGCACCTCGGGATGGGCAATAAATATGACCTTGCCAGCATCTAGAACCAGGAGACAAAAAAGAGTGCAGAGTGCGGGGAGAGGTTTCACTTCAAAAAGAGCGTGGAGAGTGGGGAGAAACTAGCCTCTAGCCTATCCTCTATCCTAACCACTAGCCTATCCTCTCTCCTATCCTCTGGCCTATCCTTTATTTTATCCAGTTCAATGAAACAAACCCCTCAAAGAAAATCAAGTGTGACATCACAGGCAAGCAGGTAGCTAATTGGTTGGGGAAGAAGCTAGCTGTTTGGTGAGTATCTGGTAAGTAATTAAGGTCTATTCTAATCCTAACATTTAAAATAGTAAAAGAAATAGCGGAAAGTTTAATACAATATATAAAAAAGGAAAATAAAATAATTGAATAAAATAATTAAGTAGTTAATAGAAACACATTAAGGACGGCAGGACAGGTGATGTGTCATGGCGGCAGCATATGGGAGCTCCTGGACACCAGTGTGATTCAGGGCAAACACATCTGCAGTAAGTGTTTGCGGCTCGAAGAGCTTCGGCTCAGAGTCATTGAACTGGAGGCCGAGCTGCAGACACTGTGGCACATCAGCGAGGGGGAAAGTTACCTGGACACTCTGCACCAGGAGGCAGTCACATCTTCTGATTTGGCCAGTGATCAGGGACAGGAGAGTGTGGCTGCAGCTGAGGCAAGTAAGGGGTCCCAGAGGGCAGGAGTGCTGGAGCCTCAGCCGTTGCGATTGTCCAACAGGTCTGAGATTCTTTCAGCTTGCTTGAATGAGGATGGGGGCTGCAGGGTGGATGAGCAACCTGACCATGGCACCATGGTACAGGAAGCCATTCAAGTGGAGGGAGAAAAAAGGAATGTAGTGGTAGTAGGGGACAGTATAGTTAGGGGGATTGACACTGTTCTCTGCAGTAAAGAGCAAGAATCCAGACGGCTGCGTTGCCTGCCAGGGTTTGGAACATCTGCTCAGGGTTGGAGAGCAACTTACAGTGGGAGGGGGAGGATCCAGTCGTCGTGGTCCATGTAGGTACCAACAACATGGGAAAGACAAGGAAAGAGGCTCTGCATAGTCAGTATGAGGAATTAGGCACTAAATTAAGAAACAGAACCTCAAAGCTAAAAATCTCTGGATTATTACCTGAGCCGCGTGCTAATAGGCATAGGGTAAATATGATGAGAGAAATGAATGCGTGGCTCAAAGACTGGTATGATAGAAGTGGGTTCTAGTTCGTGGGGCACTGGCACCAGTACTGGGGAAAGTGGTGGCTGTACCGTTGGGGCGGTCTGCACCTGAACCATGCTGGGGTCAGTGTTCTCGCAAACTGCATAACTAGGGAAGTGGAGAGGGTTTTAAACTGAACAGTGGGGGCAAGGGATCAAATTTGGGAAGATATGGTAAATTAAGGAGTACAGACAAGGCAAAAGAGGATGGTATTAATATGAGAAATGATGAACAGACAATGGCAGGAAGGGACATAGCGTACAAATCTAAGAGTAAATCAACAGATAAGGCTAGAGGTTACAAAAATAATAAAAGGACAAAACTAAAGGCTCTGTATTTAAATGCACCTAGCATTCAAAACAAAACAGATGAACTGAGAGTGCAAATAGAAATAAATAAATACGATCTGATAGTCATTACAGAGACATGGCTGCAGGATGACATGGATTGGGACCTGAATATTGAAGGGTAGATGGCATTTAGGAAGGACAGGAAGTTAGGAAAAGGTGGAGGGGTGGCTCTGTTAATTAATGATGGTATTAGCGCAATGGAGATGGATAATCTAAGTTCAGGAAACCAGGTTGTAGAAGCAGTTTGGGTAGAGATGAGAAATCATAAAGGCAAAAAGTCACTTGTGGGAGTGGCATACAGGCCACCTGATGTTAACAACACTGTAGGATGGGGTATAAAGGAAGAAAAATTGGCAGCCTTTCAGAAAGGTATGGCGATAAATCATGGGAGATTTTAACTGGAGGTGGGGAGGGGGGTACCTGCCATCCCTGGTTAACTAAAACAGTTAAAGATTAGTACCAAACTTTAAGAAAAAGCACATAACTGCGCAAAGATGGGTGGCAGGTCAGAAGGTTGGACAGAATATAAAAAACAGCAAAGATTGACTAAAAGATTGATAAGGAAGGTAAAATAAGAGTACGAGAGAAAGCTAGCTAGAAATATAATGACAGCTAGTAAGAGTTTCTATAGATATTTTAAAAAGAAAAGAGTTGACAAAGTGAACGTTGGTCCTATGGAAAGTGATTCTGGGCAATTAATAATGGATAATAAGGAGATGGCAGATGAACTGAACAGGTATTTTGCATCAGTCTTCACTATAGAGGATACAAGTAACATCCCAGAATTAGCTGTAAGTCAGGAAATGGATGGGAGGGAGGAACTTAAGAAAATTACAATCACCAGGGAAGTGGTACTGAACAAATTGTTGGCCCTGTGGGCTGACAAATCCCCGGGTCCTGATGGACTTCATCCGAGGGTGTTAAAAGTGGCTAGTGAGATAGTTGATGCATTCTTTTTAATTTTCCAAAATTCCTTAGATTCAGGGAAGGTTCTGCTGGACTGGAAAATAGCAAATGTAACTCCTTTATTCAAAAAGGGAGGGAGACAGAAAGCAGGAATATACAGGCCAGTTAGCTAAACATCTGTCTTAGTGAAAATGTAAAAAGCTATTATTAAAGAGCTTATAGCAGGGCATTTAGAAAAATCGAAGGTAATCAGGCAGAGTCAACATGGTTTTGTAAAAGAGAAATCATGTTTAACCAATTTATTGGAGTTCTTTGAGGGAGGGCTATGTGCTATGGATGAAGGGGAACCGGTGGGTGTATTGTACTTAGATTTCCAGAAGGCATTTGATAAGGTGCCACATCAAAGGTTATTGAAAAAAATAAAAGCTCATGGTGTAGGAGGTAACATATTGGCATGGGTACAAGATTGGCTAGCTAACAGGAAGCAGAGAGTTGGCATAAATGGGTCATTTTCTGGTTAGCAAGATGTAACAAGTGGTGTGCCACAGGGATCTGTGCTGGGGCCTCAACTTTTTACAATTTACATAAATGACTTAGATGAAGGGACTAAAAGTATGGTTGCTTAATTTGCTGATGACACAAAGATAGGCAGGAAAGTAGGTTGTGAAGAGGACATAAGGAGGCTACAAAGGGATATAGATAGATTTAGCGAGTAGGCAAAAATCTGGCAGATGGAGTATAATGTGTGAAAATGTGAAGTCGTCCATTTGGGCAGGAAGAATAAAAAAGAAGCATATTACCTAAATGGTGAGAGATAGCAGAGCTCTGAGATGCAGAAGGATCTGGGTATCCTAGTACATGAATCGCAAAAGGTTAGTATGCAGGTACAGCACATAATTAGGAAAGCTAATAGAATGTTATCCTTTATCGCGAGGGAAATTGAATACAAAAGTAGGGAGGTTATGCTTCAGTTATACAGTGCATTGGTGAGACCACATTTGGAGTACTGTGTAAAGTACTGGTCTCCTTATTTAAGGAAGGATGTAAATGCGTTGGAAGCAGTTCACAGAAGATTTAATAGACTGATACTTGGAATGTGTGGTCTATCTTATGAGGAAAGATTGGACAGGCTTGGCTTGAATCCGCTGGAATTTAGAAGACTAAGAGGCGACTTGATTGAAACATATAAAATCCTGAGGGGTCTTGACAGGGTGGATGTGGAAAGGATGTTTCCCCTTGTGGGAGAATCTTGAATCAGGGGTCACTGTTTAAAAATATGTGGTCACCCATTTAAGACAGAGATGAGGAGAAGTTTTTTCTCTCAGAGGGTCGTGAATCTTTGAAACTCTCTTCCTCAAAAGATGGTGGAAGCAGAGTCTTTGAATATATTTAGGGAAGAGGTAGATAGATTCTTGATAAGCAAGGGGGTGAAAGGTTATCGGGGGTAGGTGGTAATGTGGAGAAATCAGTTCAGCCATGATCTTATTGAATGGTGCAGCAGGCTCAAGGGGCCGAGTGGCCTGGCCTACTCCTGTTCCTAATTCGTATGTTCACATGGCACAGTCTCAAAATAAGAGGTAGGCCATTTAGGACTTAGAGGGTGGTGAATCTTTGGAATTCTCTATCCAAGAGGATGATGGAGGCTCATTCATTGAGTATATTCAAGACAGAGATCGATAGACTTACAGCCATCAAGGGATATGGGGACAGTACAGGAAAATGGCATTAAGGTAAAAGATCAGCAATGATCTAGTTGAATGGCAGAGCAGACTCGAGGAGCCGAATGGCCTACTCCTATTTCCTATGTTCCTATCACATCTGGAATCATATAGAAAGCTATCTTCATGTGACATCAAAGTATCGAAAGCTAGTTATGACTGTGTGAAGGTAATGTACAAATATTTAACACATTCATGAGAGTTCTCTTTTTAAAAAAAAGAAGGGCGGCACAGTGGCGCAGTGGTTAGCACCGCAGCCTCACAGCTCCAGCGACCCGGGTTCAATTCTGGGTACTGCCTGTGTGGAGTTTGCAAGTTCTCCCTGTGTCTTTGTGAGTTTCCTCCGGGTGCTCCGGTTTCCTCCCACAGCCAAAAGACTTGCAGGTTGATAGGTAAATTGGCCATTATAAATTGCCCCTAGTATAGGTAGGTGGTAGGGGAATATAGGGACAGGTGAGGATGTGGTAGGAATATGGGATTAGTGTAGGATTAGTATAAATGGGTGGTTGATGGTCGGCACAGACTCGGTGGGCCAAAAAGCCTGTTTCAGTGCTGTATCTCTAAATCAAAATAAATCTAAATCAAAATTAAAGCCTCCAGTAGGAGGAGTACTCCAGCTTTGCAAAGGGGGCTGAGGTGCTAGGCCCCTAATTTGCATGGGTGCATTTCTCAAAGCAGTCCTGTCAGCTCAAAATAGATGCTTATTCCCACTGAAAATAATGAAAAATTCCAAAGTTTCTAGGTGGAAATGATTGAGAAAGAACGGTCTGCAACATTTGTAGAATAACACTCCTTTGTTTATTACATTGATGAAGGCTTTAATCTTTTTAAAATTATAAAAAAGGACTCTCATGTATGTGTTAAATATTTGTATAAAACTTCACAGGCATAACTAGCTTTCAATACTTTGATGTCACATGAAGATAGCTTTCTATGCAGTCAATAGGCTTTTTGGTGAGAGCAAAGGATTAACATACTATCTACTTTTATGTTTACAATGCCTCATGAACTCTGAACACATACACAGAAATAGATGCCTTGGTGCAAAATGAAGGAAGCAATTCCATATGGTTTTGAGTAATACAGCCATACAAATAGATCATTAATTCCACTTAATGTGCAGCGTGATAATTTGAAAGAAAATATTCTTGCTTTTATCAGAGAAATAAAACTCCATCTGCTTAACAACAACTTGCAATATACTGCCTTTACCATGGTAAACTATTCCGAGGTGCTTCACAGGAGCATTACCAAACAAAATGTGACACCAAGCCACATGAGGAGATATTAACACAAGTGACCAAAAGCTGGAACAAAAACAAAAAATGCTGGAAATACTCAGCAGGTCAGGCAACACCTGTGGAGAGAAAAACAGAGTTAACGTTTCAGGTCTGTGTGACCTTTTATCAGAAAGTCAGAAATGTATTAGGTTTTCAGCAAGTGATGGTGGGGAGGGGGAAGAAGAAAAAAAGGGAAGGTCTGTGATAGGAGAGATTAAATGACAATAGGTTTCACGGTACAAAGCAAAGGGGAGACATATGTATTGCATTACATTTATAGCTAGAGCGGTGGATTAGTAAAGAGCAGGCCTGTGAGGGAGCAGAGCCAGAGCAGCAGACATGAAAAGGCTAGATAATGGGCTGGAGTTAAGGAGCCCTCGACATTGGGATCCATGGCAGGGGGGTCTGAAATTGGCCCCAGATGAGGCTTGCCAAGGACCTTGATGCTGGCAAGATTAGATGAGCCTCTGGTAGCAAACAGAAGAAATCCCAACCATTTGTCCCAGTCATGGGGGTTCTCATAGCAGTATGCCCTAATCATTATCTTTAGGGTCTGGTGGTACCGCTTCAAAGCCCCTTGTGACTGTGGGTGGTAGGCTGAGGAGTCTAGCTGGGTATGCCCAGATTACCCACCATCTTTTGAAAAATACTGGCAGCCCATATCGGGTGAAGAACTGGGTTAGCCCCTCCACCACTACCTTGGCAGAGATAGTTCTTCGAGGGATAGCCTCTGGAAATCGAGTAGCCACATGCATAATGGTGAGAAGATACTGGTTGCCCTCTTTTGTTTTTGGCAGGGGTCCCACACAATCTACCAGCACTTTGCTGAATGGTTCCCCAATCGCCGGTATGGGAATTAGGGGTGCAGGTTTTATTGCAAGTTGAGGCTTCCCCACAACCTGGCACATGTGGCAAGTCTTACAGAACTCCACCACATCTGAAATAAAAGCAAAATACTGCGGATACTGGAAATCTGAAACAAAAACAAGAAATACTGGAATCACTCAGCAGGTCTGGCAGCATCTGTTCCGAAGAAGGGTCACTGACCCGAAACGTTAACTCTGCTTCTCTTTCCACAGATGCTGCCTGACCTGCTGAGTGATTCCAGCATTTCTTGTTTTTGTTCCACCACATCTGATGAGGGCTTGGGTTTTTCTGATAACGACATGTCCAGACATTGGAATATCATGGACTATTCTCAATATTTCACTATGGTTCCTCGGCAGCAGCACTACCTGGTGAACCACTGTCCATTCTTGATCTGCAGGTCTGTGAGGAGGACTTCACTTCCTCATCAGTACCTCATCCTTTAAATAGTAGCACTCTGGAACTCCCTCTGCTTCTGCTTCAGTTTGGGCAGACTGTGCTAACTTTTTTAATACTGGATCAGCTTGCTGAGCCTCGACCAAGAAAGACCTGTTTAACCCATCCTCTGGGTTCTCTAACTTCCCAAAAAAAGTTTCAGATAACCAGACAGGAGGGTCTTCTGTCTGCAGTGCCAGTTCAGCCTCCTCTGAAGGAGCTTGTTTGGCCATGGACCGGGTCACCACACAGTCAAGAAAATTGCCAGGGAACCTTTCCTGTAACTGCTCTGTCTCCCTGAACTCTTTTGGTTTTTATAAAATCACTAGGGAAGACACCACCTTCGCCCCTGCCAGATCATGACCCAGGAGCAGGTCGACCCCGTCCACAGGTAAGCTAGGGACAATCCCCATGGTTACCGGTCCTGAAACAAGGTCACACTCCAGGTGCACCCAGTATAAGTGTATGGGCATATACTTTCCTCCAATACCATTTACTAGCACTCTAGCATTTAATGCACACTCTGGGTGAAAGGTCATGCCTTTTCCCAGCAGACAGGTTTGGGTGGCCCCTGTATCCCTAAGTATGACTATGGGCTTACTCACCTAACTTGAGGGGTATGGGGTCACTTTTCCTCTGGACACAAAATCCTGGTAACTCTCAGGGAGTTTAAGTTTTCCTGCACTCTCAGCGGTAGGTTTACTGAGTTTTACTGCCGCAGTTAAAGCCACAGCCTGATCCGCTGGGCTTTCCATCAGGGCCCCTTTTCCTGCACTGGTCTGGTGTACCCTGAAAAACCTATGGCTTTCCCCCGTAACTTCCAGCAGTCAGCATCACTCCTATTCTCAGTGCCTTCCTCTTTGGCCTAAGGAGGGCCCCCTGTATTTCCAAATCTCCCTAGTCACTCATGGCTGTTCATCCTCCTGTCTCTCCCCCACCTTCTATCGTTTTCAGGTTTTTGGAGGTGACTAGAGAAAGGTTTCCCTTGGGGCAAGGGCTTGTGAATAAATGTATGATCATAAGCCAGGATTGCTGCCTGCCTGACTGTTCGAACATTTTGTTCTTTCACATGGTTTCTTATGGAAACGAGTTTTTGAACTCCTCAAGGAGGATCACCTCTCTCAGGTTTTCATAGGTGGACTCTATCTTAAGTGCCTGTATCCATCGGTCGAAAGTGAGTTGCTTAACCCTTTTGAACTCTATGTAAGTTTGTTCTAGCTGCTTTCAGGGAGTTCAGAACCTTTGGTGGTACACCTCTGGCACTAACTTGTATGCACTCAGGATAGCATTTGTAGTCATCTCATAATCTGATGAACTCTCATCAGGCAACAGTGAATAAACCTCATGGACTTTTCCTGTTTGCTTTACAATAACAGTGCCCAGCTGTCTACTGACCACTTCAACTGTTTTGCAAGCTTTTCAAAAGAGATAAAAAAATGCTTCCACATTCCCATCATTGAACTTTGCTATCAACTGGGAAAATTTAAGGGCTCAGCACTTGGTCCTGAGCTAGCGGTAACTCCCTCACTAGCGGTGCCTTCCCTGGTTGTATTATGTCTTCCCCTAGTTAGTTCGAGCCACCTTAACCTCCTTTTCTTCTTCTCCTTCTGGTAAGTTCTTTCTTTTTCCCTTTCCTGGAATTCTCTTTCTTTCTCCCTTTCCTGAATCTCTCTCTGCTCTTTCTCCTTCTGGAATTCTAGCTGTATCTTAGCTAATGTTACTTGGTCTGTTTCAGATTCTATGCCTGTCTGCGGTTCTTCAGTGTCAATTTTAAAATGGTTGGCCACAAGTTTTAGGATTTTGGGTTTCCTAGCTTATGTATAGATAGTAAACTCTAACTGCCCAGCTACATTCCTCAACTCTTCAAATGATAGGGCTTTTAACCTGGCCCAGGTTACTTCACTCTGTTTAGTTTGGAAGGTACTGGCCTCGAATTTTACAAATATTACAGCCAGGTGCAGGAATTATAGAACTGGATTTTATGGACCCTTCTGAGGTGGGGTTAAAGGTGGGGGGCCCAGAGAATCATGATGGGAGGCGGGGGCATGGAGGACTCGTCGCCTCCCTGTTGCCCAGCGATTTTGCCAGGGGCAGGATATGCCAACGACAGCCTTCCTGCCCAGAGGCCAATTGAGACCTTTTAGTGGCCTATTAAGGGCCTCTTCACCCCTGCCACTGGGATTTAACCAGTGGCGGGTGGTGCCTCTCCCACGCAGGGAGAGTGCCTTCTAATACGAGGTGCCCTTCGTGGAGGATTCCTCCTCCATGGGCAATCTGTGGCCCACGAAGGACACCCACTGGCAACAGCTCCACCTCCATGGACACCCGTGCCCTTGTACTTCATGCCCACCCTCCCACCTCATCCTCACCCCCCTCAACAGGCCTTCCAAACTTGCCCCAGCCACCCTGCCTCACTTACCTGAGGTCTGTGGTTCCAGCACTGGGCCTGAGTCTGAGCCCTCTGCAGTATCAGCAGTGGCCACCCCTCCCTGTGGTGCTGCTGATACTGCTGAGCTGCCGGCCCTGTGATTGGCCGGCAGCTCTTGGAGGCGGTATCCCCGTCTTTAAAGGGATGGAGATTCCAGCACCAGGTACTTAGGTGCCTGAACAACAGAAGATAGTGCCAGGGGATCTCAAAAAGGCTGGGGCAAGGATCCCCCACCTTTTGGCCTAGCGCCGGGAGCCCCGTCATGGTCAGAAATTCCAGGCCTTTAAAGTGTTTATTATCCGACTTTAATTATCCAAACAGACTGGAATAGCAGTGGTGTAAAGGGCAGAGTGGGGCAAGAGTTCCTACAGTGTATTCAGGAGAATTTTCTAAGGCAGTATGTTTCCTGTCCAATGAGAAAGAAGGCACTGCTAGACCTGGTTTTTGTGAATGAAGTGGGCCAAATGGATCAAGTGTTAGTAGGAGAACAATTAGTGGACAGTGATCATTCTGTCATAAGGTTTAGGTTGTCTATGGAAAAAGACAAGGTACAATTCAGAGTAAGAATAATTAATTGGGGGGGAAATCAACTTCAGTGGAGTAAGAATGGATCCACCCCAGATAAATTGGAATCAAAGGTTGACAGGCAAAATAGTAACTGAACAATGGGCTGCCTTTAAAAGGAGAGATAGTTCAAGCACAGTCAAGGTATATTCTCATGAAGGGGAAGGGTAGGATAACAAATCCAGAGCTCCCTGGATGATGAAAGAGATAGAGATTAAGATTAAGAAGAAAAGTGCGTTTATGACAGATGTCGTGAACCAGGCTGAATACAGAAGGTTCAGAGGGGAAGTGAAAAAACAAATTAGAGAAGCACAGAGGAGGTATGAAGAGAGACTGGCAGCTAATATAAAAGGGAATCCAAAAGTCTTCTATAGGCACATAAATAGTAAAAGGTTGGTAGAAGGAGGAGTGAGGCTGAATAGGGACCAAAAAGGGGATTTACACATGGAGGTGGGGGCATGGCTGAGGCATTAAATGAATACTTTGCATTTGGCTTTACCAAGGAAGATGCTGTGCAGTTCATGGTGAAGGAAGAGGTAATTCAGACACTTGAAGGGTTTAAAATTGATAAGAAGGAGGTATTGGATAGGTTAGCTGTACTTGAAGTTGATAAGGCAGCAGGACCAGATGAGATGCATCCAAGAATAGAAGGAAGAGAGAGTGGAAATTGTAGAGGCACTGGCCATAATTTTCCAGTCTTCCTTAGATTCAGAGGACTGGAGAATTACAAATGTTACACCTTTCTTCAAAAATTGGTGTAAAGGTAAGCCCAGCAATTACAGGCCAGCCAGTTTAACCTCGGTGGTGGCAAAGCTTCTAGAAATGACAATCCGGACAAAATTAATAGTTACTTGGATAAAGGCGGGTTAATTAAGGAAAGCCAGCAAGGATTTGTGAAGGGTAAATCATGTTTAACTAATTTGCTGGAGTTTTTTAATGAGGTAACAGAGAAGGTTGATCAGGGTAATGCTGTTGCACTTGCTGCTGTTCAATATTCAGTCCGATAACACCTATTCTGTACTAATGCTTTGTCTTTCAACACACCATTAACATATTGTTTGCCTTTGCTCCATGACCTTTTGGTCAGCTATGAGGCCTTGTCCAATCTGCACCTTCTCCTTTGTTATCTCTAGCCCCACCCCCACCTCACTTGCTTATAACCTGTGACATTTTTAATATTTGTCAGTTCCGAAGAAGGGTCACTGACCCGAAACGTTAACTCTGCTTCTCTTTCCACAGATGCTGCCAGACCTGCTGAGTGGTTCCAGCATTTCTTGTTTTTATTTCAGATTTCCAGCATCCACAGTATTTTGCTTCTATTTTAAGGTAATGCTGTTGATGCATTTGATAAAGTGCCACACAACAGACTGGTGAGCAAAGTTATAGCTTATGGAATAAAAGCGACAGTACCAACATGGATATGAAATTGGTTGAGTGACAGGAAACAGAGAGTAGTGGTTTATGGATATTTACCAGAAACCTCCCTCCATTCGGAAAGAGTGCTCCAAGAGTTGGTGTTGGGACACTTGCTGTTCCTGATATATATTAATGACCTTGGTGCACACTTGGTGCTTTTCAAAATTTGCGGATGATACAAAACTTGGAAACATTATGAATTGTGAAGAAGATAGTGTAGAACTTCAGAAGGACATAGACAGGTTGGTGGAATGGGCGGACAAGTGGCAGATGAAATTTAATGCAGAGAAGTGTGAAGTGATTCAGTTTGGGAGGAGAATGTGGACAGGCAATATAAAATAAAGGGTACAATTCCAAAGGGGGTTCAGGAGTAGACCATCCTGGGTATAAATGTGCATAAATCGTTGAAAGTGGCAGGACAGGTTGAGAGCACGGTTAATAAAGCATACAGCATCCTAGGCTTCATTAATAGGGGCACAGAGTACAAAAGCAAGGAAGTTATGTTAAACTTGTATAGAACACTGGTTTGGTTTGGCCTGAGCTGGAGTACTGTGTCCAGTTCTGAGTGCCACACTTTCGGAAAGATGTGAAAGCGTAAGAGAGAGGTTTTTTTTATTCATTCATGGGAGATGGGCGTCACTGGGTAGGACAGCATTTATTGCCTATCCCTAATTGCCCTTGAACTGAGTGGCTTGCTAGGCCAATTCAGAGGGCATTTAAGAGTCAACAACATTGCTGTGGGTCTGGAGTCACATGTTGGCCAGACCAGGTAAGGACAGCAGATTTCCTTCCCTAAAAGACATTAGTGAACCAGATGGGTTACAACAATCGACAATGGCTTCATGGCCATCATTAGACTAGCTTTTAGGGATTCAAACCCATGTCCCCAAAGCAATACCCTGCAGCTCTGGGTTACTTGTCCAGTGACAATACCACTACACCATCAACTCCATCAGAATGGTTCCAAGGATGAGGAACTTCAGTTATGTGGATAAATTGGAGAAGTTGGGACTGTTTTGCTCGGAGAAGAGAAGGTTGAGAGGAGATTTGATAGATGTGTTCAAAATCATGAGGGGTCTGAACAGAGTAGATCGGGAAAAAACTGTTCCCATTTGTGGAAGGATTGAGAACAAGAGGACACAGATTTTAAGGTAATTGGCAAAAGAAGCAATAACAACATGAGGAAAAACTTTGTCACGCAGCGAGTGGTTTGGATCTGGGAAATGTAATACCCGAGAGTGTGGTGGAGACAGGTTCAATCGAGGCACTCAAGAAGGAATTGGATTGTTATCCAAAAATGAAGAATGTGCAGGGAGAAGCCGGGGGAGTGGCACTAGGTAAATTGCTCTTTCGAATAGCAAGTGCAGACATGATGGGCTGAATGGCCTCCTTCTGTGCTGTAATGATTTTGTGATTGTCGGATCAGTAATGGGCAAATTAAGAGACAAAAGATGTGTGTCTGGATGTGGTGTAAATGGCAGCATAGCAGCCGTAAAGGGATTAAAAAGTAAAAGGGATTAAAAAGGAAACAAGCTGCCAAGATGGTGTCAGAGGTGGGGGGGAGGGGGCATAAAATTGCGAAGGGAAATGGGTGGGGGTGTGGCAGAGGGCCCGTTGCCTCCCCATCACCAAGCAATTTTGTGAGGGGCAGGATTGGCCGATGACAGCTTTTCCGCCCAGTTGCCAACTGAGGCCCTTAAGTGGCCTATTAACGGAAAGGCTGAGGCAGGGTTCTCGTGCCTTTTCGGCACAGCACTATGAGCCCTGCTGGTGCTGCAGAATCCAGCCCAAGGGGTGGGGGGGAAAAGAAATTATCAAGCAAAAAAAAAAAGATCTAAAATTATTGAACTCAATGTTGAGTCCAGAAGGCTTTAAAGTACCCAGTCAAAAGATGAGATGCTGTTTCTCAAACTTGCTTTGGGCTTCATTGGAACACTGTAGCAGACCAAGGACAGAAAGGTCAGAGTGGAAGCAAGATGAACAATTGAAACGACAAGCAACAGGAAGCTTAGGGTCATGCTTGTGGTCCGAACGGAGGTGTTACGCAAAGTGATCACCCAGTTTGTGTTTAGTCTTCCTAGTGTAGAGGAGACCACATTATGAGCAGCGAATACAGTATACTAAATTGAAAGAAGTACAAGTAGATCACTGTTTCACTTGGAAGGAGTATTTGGGGCCCTGGACAGTGAGAAGGGAGAAGGTAAAAAGGCTGGTGTTGCATCTCCTCCGCTTGCATGGAAAGGTGCCATAGGAAAGCCAGGAGGTGTTGGGGATGACTGAGGAGTGAACCAGGGTGAGGCAGAGAAAACGGTCCCTTCGGAAGGCTGAAAGGGCAGGGCAGGGGAAGATGTGCTTGGTGGTGGCATCATGCTGGAGGAGGCAGAAATGGTGGAGGATGATCCGTTGAATACGGAGGCTGGTGGGGTGGAAGGTGAAGATAAAGGGATCGCTATCATTGTTCTGGGAGGTAGGGGAAGGGTGAGAACAGAAGTGTAGGAAACTGATCAAACACAGTTGGGGGCCTTATCAACTATCATGGGGGCGGGGGGGAATCCTCAGTTGAGGAAAAAGGAAGACACATTGGAAGTGCTAGTATGGAAGGTTGCATCAGAATAGATGCTGTGGAAATGGAGAAACTGAGAGAATGGAATTAAATCCTTGCAGGAAGGAGTGTGAGGAACTTAGTCCAGGTAGCTGTGGGGGTCCATAGGTGAGAGAAGGGTGGAAATTGGAAACAAGGCCAATTAAATTTATCAGTTCAGGATGAGAGCAGTAAGCAGTACCAATAGTCATCAATGTACCAGAAAAAGAGGTGAGGGAGGGAGCCAGAATAGGACTGGACATGGAATGTTCCATACATCCCACAAAAAGGGAGGCATATTTAGGACCCATGCAGGTATACCTTTTACTTGGACCTTAATTGACCAAAAGTTGGTCATTGAGTTAGGTTTTAAGGAGTATCTTAAAAGAGGATAGAGAGGCTGAAAGGCTTAGGGAGGGAATTCCAGAGCCTTGAGCCCAGACAGCTGAAGGCACAACTGTCAATGGCGGAGCAATTAAAATCAGAATGTGGAAGAGACCTGAATTGGAGGAGTGCAGAGATCTTGGACAGTTGTAGGGTGGAGAAGACATTTAATAGCCATTCTGGCAGGGTGACAATGTAGGTCATTGAGTACAAGGGTGAACAGAACTTGGTGTGAGTTAGAATATGGGTTGCAGAGTTTTGTGTGAGTTTAAGTTTGTGGACGGTGGAAGATGGGAGGGTAGCCAGGAGAGTGTTGGAGTAGTAAAGTCTAAAGGTAACAAAGGCAAACATGAGGGTTTCAGCAGCAAATGAACTGAGGCAGGGGCAGAGTCAGGTGATGTTACGGAGGTGGAAGTTGGCGGACTTGGTGATGGAACGAATATGTTGCCGGAAGCTCATCTCAGGGTTGGAGTCAGTGGCTATGGAGCAGAGTTTGTGGTGGGGAACAGGACAAATGCTGATGAATGACAATGGAGATAGTGTGGAAAGGTATAGCTTAGATATTTCTGCTCATCTAGGACTAGTTCTTGAACAAACAGTGTAACAAATCGGAGACAGTGGTCTGAATTCTATGGGACCATTTGAGATGCCAATGGAGGCAGGGGAGGCATAAAATAAGGACGGAAGATGTCGGACAGAAGGTTCAATGCCGTAATGTGCCTTCCGGATTTTCCAGACGGCGGCCGACAAGGAGGGCATGCTTTGCAAATTCATGAGATGAGAAGCCAATTACTGTATTTAAGAACCCAATTGACAGCAGTTTTAGTCGCAGCTTTGAATATTCCTGATGGCACATGGGAACCATGGGGCTTCAAGACCTTGCCTGGTGAATGGAGGTGACAAGTAGGCTGAAGTTCAGTATTGGCTTTGCTGGGAAGGCACCTAGTGAGGCACTGTTGCTAGGCAGCAAGGCTGGAGGAAAGAGGGCATCAGGATTCACTGTCAGGAGTGGGTACCAAGGTGCCAGCTCGGCAGGGAAGGCACACCAGGATGGCATCGGGGCAGTGTCACCTCATTGAAGGTCACGCGCAAGGTGGGGTGGGAAAGGTATGTTATGTCTGGTAGTCTTGCACTCAGGGAGAGGCAACCTCTCATGGACCTCATTCACCTTGGCTTTGAGGACCCCCATAGAGGACGAGGAGTAACAGAGAGGGAGGTACTTGCAGGGAAATGCCAGCAACTTGAGGGCCTACAGAAGGGCCAGCCTTGGGCACCGGAGGCTGCAGAAGGTTGCAGAGGAGCACGCCAGCAACCTCCGGCATGCAGAAGAAGCTACTCTCCATAAAGAGTCTACCGGCCGAGGGTCAACTACCTGCAGATGTCCGAGCAGCAATGTATCAGAAGACTGCGCCTTTCTGGGGAGACCATCAATGATTTGTGTGCCATGATGCAGGATGATCTGAGGCCCATGGCAATTCGTGGGCACCTGACGCCAGTGGCACTGAAGGTCACTGTGGCAAAACACATCTACGCCAACGGATTGTTCTAGGGATCAACTGGAAATAAGTGTGGGATCTCCCAGTCTGCGGCAGATCGCTGCACCAAGGAGGTCACCAATGCCATGTTCAGGAGTGCCAGTGACTATGTAACTTCTGCACCAATGGAAACAGTCAATCTGAGAGAGCTATAGGATTCGGGGCCATTGCTGGATACCCCCAGGTGCAGGGTGTCACTGACTGCACGCATGTGGCCATCAAGTTGCCCACTGACCAGCCTGCTGCCTTCATCAACTGGAAGGGCTTCCACTCCCTCAATGTACAACTGGTCTGCAACCACTACAAACAGATCTTACAGGTGTGTGCATGATTCCCAGGTAGCAACCAAGACACATACATACTAAGGCAGTCCCAAGTGCCAGACCCTTTCCGTGCCGTCTCTGCCATTTCAGGAATGGATCTTTGGAGACAAGGGCTACCCACTAAGAACATGGCTCCTGCTGCCTATGAGGAATGCACACAGGCATGCAGAGGAGAGGTACAACACTTGTCACAGGCCAATCCAAGTGACCATCGAGCAGGCCATTGATATCTTGAAGATAAGTGTCAGGTGCCTAGATTGATCCAGTGGAACCCTTCAGGATCCTGCGAGGGTCTTGCTTATTGCACAACCTGGCATTATAGAAGGGCAAGGCATTGACCAAGGGCAAGGCATTGACCAATGAGAATGTTGTGGAGTGCGATGCCTCCCCTGATGATCAGGATGCAGAGGAGGATGCTTCCCAGCAGTACCACATTAAAGGGCCCAGGCACAGCAGGAAAGGTGCCATGAGATATGCGCAAGGGAGGCATGAGACATCCTTATGTATTTACGTTTCCTTTGAGCCTTACCACCTAGTGGAACCGCAACAATAGCCTTACCTTTAAGCAGCCCTGTTGTTGCCTCCTTCCTTCCATACTGCAGCACCCAGCTGAACTTCGCACAGTGGCAAGGCTGAAGCATTGAGCGCTGAGGACTTGGTCCCTTGCTTCCAGCCTCTTGGAAGGAAGGTTTTAAAAGGAACTCCCAAAGGGAATCAACAACAGAAGAGAAATGTGGTGAGGGAACAGTATAGTTTTATTACATGTAACAACCATTACATCTATTCCCTTTTCTACTGCATTATTATCCAAGATCCTCTAAGTGTATCTAGGTGCTCTTTTTACATGTTTTCCCGGGTGTTGCTATGTGGTGTTCTCCCTGCGCTGTCAGCTGAGGTGGAGGCAGGCTGCTGACCTTTCTGCTGCCTGGGGTGGGATGATCTTGGTGGCCGTCCTCTGGCTGCCTTAGGCCTGGAGGGGCCCGGCACACTGAGGGCCTCCTGCAAACGTGCAGAGATGTCAGTCGGTGGTGATGATGGAAGTGCTGGCGTCACTGGCAGAGGGGCTTTGGAGGCACTGTCCACACCAGAAGCGCCCTGATAGGAAGCCCCAGGTGTGGCAGGCAGCTGCTCCTCCCCCTTGTAAGGCACATTTATACCTCCCTGCTGACCGAAGAGAGGCGTGGTCCTGGTAGAGACTCCAGGTGCCTCATCACCCCCTCGCCTTGCCACCACTGCATTGAGCTCATGAACAAAGCAATGGTGTGCAGATGAGCACCCATCTCAAGTAGTCACTGATTGGGCTGCTGGATCTGGCTCTCCATGAGAGTTACCAATCTCTCAATGAAGGAAGCCAGAAGTGCACCCAGCAGAGACAGCTGGACTCCACCATGGTCCGCGCTTGTGTACCATAGCCTTTGGCATGTTGCCACACCTCTCGCTGCAGCATTTCCTGTGTTGTCATTGATACCAGAGGCATGTCATCAGCCTGGAGTTCAGCATGGGTCTGACCTCCCACAATCCTCCGACTGCCAGTGGCCTGGGCTATCACAGCCTCCATCAGCTGCTCTGGAGCGTCAATGCTGTGCAGACCACGCTGTGTGTCCAAATCTTAACAAGCGTAACTACCCACCGACCTGAAAGTATCTGGTGGGGGCTGTGGAGGCATGATGTGACAGTGGACCCTCTGAGGCTGCCTCCTCCTCCTCAGAGGTGGCCGATTGTCCCCCAGCCTTTTGAACTCCTCTCTCTTTCCGGTCATCTTAACCTACATGAGAAATCATAGACATAGAAGGATTCGGGTCTGCCTATCGTCACATTCCTGGCACACCAAATATGCTTCTCCATTGATGCAATAGGGATCACATACGCTACATGGTTCTTTGCCACCCAGTGCACCCTTGTGCCCCAGGAGATGCTCACTCACTCTCCCAGGTAGGCACCCCATCTCACCATCAGCTATGACGCTGCCAGCTTGTTGCCTTGCCAGTTCCTGGCCTCCTCCTCCATCAATGTTAGAACATAGAGATAAGGCAGTCATTGCTGGTCTTGGCATGCTCCCTCCTGTTGTGGGCAGTCTTCTCCTGCAGACACAATGATGAACACGGTTAGTCTCCCAATGGGTAAAAGCCCCTGACCTCTGATGATGATAGGCCAGTGAACCATGATTGGGGTACACATATGCCTCCTGCATGTGGCCACTCTCGAGAGACTATTCAGGGGAATGCATTGACAGACGGGCACCTCTAACTGAGGTGCAGCCATGCCTCAGGCTCCATTACCGACTCCAGAACCCCATTGCAACTGCTGGTTGGTCCCTCCCTCTCCACCAAACGCATTCTCTCGCTCTGACACAATTTTTTTTATTTGCTCATGGGATGTGGGCATCGCTGGCTAGGCTAGCATTTATTGCCCATCCCGAAGGGCTGGAATTGAATGGAACACTCACCTTGGCAGACCAGATCAGGCTCTTGACCCTTTTCTGGAACTGGATCCAGGTGTTTGGGGTGGCCCCATGGCTGTTGAACTCCTTGGTTATCTCCGTTGAGGTTTGCTTGGTCAGGCGGGCTGGTCTCCTCCTCCCAACCCTGGAGGAGAGGACCTCCCGCCTTTCCTTTGCAGCCTGGAGCAGAGTCTGGAGGGAGTGAACCAGTTGTGAACTTAGAATAAACAGGTAGCTTTGAAAATCATTTCTCCACAAGCTGCCAAATTTCTTGAATTCAATTTCATAACTTGTTATAGTCTGATTTGACTCAGAGCTGCTGGGTTATTAGTGTCTGGTATCACAACAGCCACACTACTCCATGTACCCAGCAATTTTCATTATATTATCATTACATGAAAAATTGGATTTTGTATGTTTTTAATGTGTACATATTTGAATGAGAAAAGAGATATTTTTCATAGATTTCTTAAACACAATTAAAATCAAATGTCTTTGCATATAGAATTGACCTTGCAGATAGGAAAAAAACCTAAATATTACATGGTCCAGAATCATGAGAAATTGTATGCTTTAGAAATTTAATTATTATTGTATTAAAATCACAATATAGTTCAATGTTTTTTTTGCTATTTTTGGTTTGGTTAAATTGCTGAGATAATTTTTGAGCAGGCTACAGTTTAATTTGCAAGTTGGCTGCTTTTAACTGCAGCTTCTTGAAATCCTGATCCAAGTGTATTTCTTGAAAAACTAGTTATGGGTTTATTCAGCTGTATTATAGAGTAACATTTGAAAAACTTACTGAAGCATTGAAAATATAATTCTTACGACTCTTGAATATGTACTGTATTTTTTTAAAAAATTGAGAAATACTACTGTGTTCCTTAAACACTGAAGTTGACCAAAACTATTTTTTCAAGCTTTTTTTGTTCTTTATTGTTTTAATGGAGCTGTCACATTAAGCTTGATCGAAATGATCTGTAACGTTTGGAGAGGGAAAACCACATTTTGTAAATGATGCTTCCTACAATCAATATTTCAATAATTGTTATTCTGTTGGCACATAGTGCTTCTCAAACAGGAACTGTTGGGGCCTGGCACAGAGACCGTATCTTTCTAACAGTTTTTCAACAGATAATAGCAGCTGAGACAGTTAAGATGGTACTACTGGGAACAAACCTGGCGCTTGTTATGCAGTACAGAAATATGTTCAAGACAAAAAAATACCTCTGAGAGTTAATTATATTTTTACTGTACCTGTTCACAGAAACTAATATGTGCTGCAACAAGAGGAGGCAAACAATTGTACTTTTAACTCCTCAACTGTTGAATTACATTTTGCATCAGTTTTAAGTATTGCATAGGTTTTTGTCTGTACCATGAGTGTGTCAATTATCTCCCAGTCGAAATGCAAAGAGGGAAAGGGTCAGTTATATCATGAAGAAAAAGAAGCAATTGTAAATTGTATTTTTGTGCACTTGGGCGTTATTGTCAACTGCCACTATACACAGCATGTAAAGATTTTTACTTCAATGTTCCTGTCAGGCAAACCCCCCAAATGCCAAGACTGAGGCACACATTATTTTGCAACATGAACATTAAAACTTAAAATTGCAAGCCCCTGACTGGAAAGATATTTAGATAGCAACAGACAGTGTTGGAACAATGGGGACCCAGTCGTTGCTTCCCCAATACACAGAAGAAGTGGTAAGAACTGTTTCAGTCACATGATAAACTGGCTGTTGCAGAGGTTTGAACTGAGAGTTTTAAATTGGAGAAAACAGTGTTTGAAATCAGAAAGCTCCTGGCTGGAGAACATTTCTCTCCTGTCTGCTCTCACCTTACTCACACCAGCATTGGAAACCATTGAAGACATATGAACACTAAAAGAGAAAGGTCTCCTACAGTGAACAAGGTTGAAGAAGAATACTGGGCCCCAGCGAGAAGCAAGAGCTGTCTACAATCAAGGACTTTATGACGAGCTGGAAATACAGCACAGTAAACAAGAAACTCTTCTGAAATTGCCTCAAACCTCTCCATTTTATTTTTATTCCCTTTTCTGTCCCTATTTGCGTGTGTCTCTGACACCGGAAACATCAGAGGAATGTATGATGGCATTAAGAGAGCTTTTGGGCCAACCATCAAGAAGATTGCCCCCCTCAAATTAAATTCGGGGACACAATCACTGACCAACGCAAGCAAATGGACCGCTGGGTGGAGCACTACCTAGAACTGTACTCCAGGGAAAATGTTGTCATTGAGACCACCCTCAATGCAGCTCAGTCTCTGCCAGTCATGGATGAGCTGGATGTACAGCCAACAAAATTGGAACTCAGTGATGCCATTGATTCTCTAGCCAGCGAAAAAGCCCCCGGGAAGGACGGCATTAGCCCTGAAATAATCAAGAGTGCCAAGCCTGCTATACTTTCAGCACTCTACAAGCTGCTTTGCCTGTGCTGGGACGAGGGAGCAGTACCACAGGACATGTGCGATGCCAATATCATCACCCTCTATAAGAACAAGGGTGACCGCGGTGACTGCAGCAACCACCGTGGAATCTCCCTGCTCAGCATAGTGGGGAAAGTCTTCGCTCAAGTCACTTTAAACAGCCTCCAGAGGCTGGCTGAGTGTGTCTACCCTGAGGCACAGTGTGGCTTTCGAGCAGAGAGATCCACAATTAACATGCTGTTCTCCCTTCGCCAGCTACAGGAGAAATGCCGTGAACAACAGTTGCCCCTCTACGTTGCTTTCATTGATCTCACCAAAGCCTTTGACCTAGTCAGCAGATGTGGTCTCTTCAGACTACTAGAAAAGATTGGATGTCCACCAAAGCTACTAAGTATCATCACCTCATTCCATGACAATATGAAAGGCACAATTCAGCATAGCGGCACCTCATCAGACCTCTTTCCTATCCTGAGTGGCGTGAAACAGGGCTGTGTTCTCGCACCCACACTGTTTGGGATCTTCTTCTCCCTGCTGCTCTCACATGCGTTCAGGTCTTCAGAAGGAATTTTCCTCCACACAAGATCAGGTGGCAGGTTGCTTAACCTTGCCCGTCAAAGAGCGAAGACCAAAGTACGGAAAGTCCTCATCAGGGAACTCCTCTTTGCTGACGATACTGTATTAACATCTCACACTGAAGAGCGTCTGCAGAGACTCATCGACAGGATTGCAATGAATTTGGCCTAACCATCAGCCTCAAGAAAACGAACATCATGGGACAGGACGTCAGAAATGCTCCATCCATCAATATCGGCGACCACGCTCTGGAAGTGGTTCAAGAGTTCACCTACCTAGGCTCAACTATCACCAGTAACCTCTCTCTCAATGCAGAAATCAACAAGCGCATGGGAAAGGCTTCCATTGTTATGTCCAGATTGGCCAAGAGAGTGTGGGAAAATGGCGCACTGACACGGAGCACAAAAGTCTGAGTGTATCAAGCCTGTGTCCTCAGTACCTTGCTCTACGTATGTCAGGCAACAGCGACATCTCAATTCATTCCATCTTCGCTGCCTTTGGAGAATCCTTGGCATCAGGTGGCAGGACCGTATCTCCACCACAGAAGTCCTCGAGGCGGCCAACATCCCCAGCATATACACCCTACTGAGCCAGCGGCGCTTGAGATGGCTTGGCCATGTGAGCCGCATGGAAGATGGCAGGATCCCTGAGGACACGTTGTACAGCGAGCTCGTCATTGGTATCAGACCCACCGGCCGTCCATGTCTCCACTTTAAAGACGTCTGCAAACGCAACATGAAGTCCTGTGACATTGATCACAGGTCGTGGGAGTCAGTTGCCAGTGATCGCCAAAGCTGGCAGGCAGTCATAAAGGCGGGGCTAAAGTGTGTCGAGTCGAAGAGACTTAGCAGTTGGCAGGAAAAAAAGACAGAAGCGCAAGGGGAGAGCCAACTGTGTAACAGCCCCGACAACCAATTTTATCTGCAGCACCTGTGGAAGAGTCTGTCACTCTAGAATTGGCCTTTATAGCCACTCCAGGCGCTGCTTCACAAACCACTGACCACCTCCAGGCGCTTACCCATTGTCTCTCGAGACAAGGAGACCAAAGAAAGAAGAAAAAAAGAAAGGTATGGTTGTTAGGAGGTGTATGCTTGTAATTTTAACTCTGTAAATAAATGTAAGACTGAGTAAAGACTGGCTCTCGTACTATCCTTCGCCAACTGGTTTTTCGGAGTAGAACATGATAGCACCTAAGGTGAAGGTTGGAGGCTAAAAAGAATTTCAGACAGAAAACTACAAACCTAGTAGCCATTATGAGAAATAGCAGGAAGTAAGTGTAAATTTACTGGAGCTGGATGCCCATTTGCTGGATAGTGATGAAAGTTTGGACCTTCTAAAAGAATTCTTGGATGAAATTTACAAAAAAGATGACCTATTAAATGCCTATGAGGAATGGTAAAACTTTGTAAGATTTTGGAAAACAAATGGTTCAATGAAGGAATATAGCATGGACTTTCAGATTATATAAAACATTGACAAAATTTAATTTGGAGATCTCTGGTTCAGTGCTAGCATTTAAATTGCTGGATTGTGCTAAGGTGTCACATATGGACAGGCTCCTGGTTCTAAACTGGTGTTCGGTTCTGAGAGAGACACTGCTCCGTTGGATCAGATGCTGCCTTGAAAAATTCCTGCGGAAGCAATAATTTCCTGCAGCCTTGGTGAAACTAATGGAACATTCCGTGGTGACACAAAGACTTGTGGACTCAATGATTGCCAGATTTTGAAATGGTCCAGATACTGGGTGCAGGTGTCAATACAATGGAAGGGTTAAGGACAGGCAGAATGAGGATGAAAAACACCTTTAGCAGATCTGGCTATTACAGCAGAAGACAAAATTTTGACAGTAATAATAGGGTGGATGAATCCCAGGAATGCCCACGGGACAATTATTAGATGCTTCAGGTGTCACTCAAAGTTTCACTATGTGATGAACGGGCCAAAGCAGAGAGGAAGGGTCGCCGAAGTGACAAATTACACAGAAAATTCTGAAGTAGGAGGTGAAGATAATGATGACTCTAAAGGAATTGTACTTTTCAGAAAAAGTACAGGGACACGTGTCAGGGACACGTCCAACTGTGCTTTGCTAGATAATGCTTGCATTTCAACAGTATGCGGAACAGATTGGTTAAAATGTTATCTAAATTCACTAAATAGTGAGTTTTAAAAGTATAAAAGCAATATTTGCTTTAGGTTTGGTGTTGACAACACATTGAGGTCACTAAAGAGAGTTGTAATTCCATGTAAAATAGCTTGAATAAGCCATTTTATCAGTACTGATGTAGTCTCTAGTGAGATACCTATACTGTTGAGTAAACCTTCTATGAAAAAGGCATAAAAGAAACTTGACATGGAGCATGATGAGGCAATTATTTTGGAAACTCAGTGGATCTACAGTTTACCCAATCAGGACATTATTGTATCCCCTTAATAAAACCTGATGTTTCTCATCAGTGTTAGACAGTTACTAATGGCATCAGGGTGATAAGAATCAGAGAGAAAAAAAATTGTCTTAAAAAGTTTCATAGACAATTTGCTCACCGTACTTGTCAAAGGTTAAAAATCCTGCTAAAGTATGCAGATGTGGTTGACAAAGAGTATCAAAGGCTAATAGAAGAGATTAGTCAGAAGTGTGAACCTGTGAAAAGTATTGGAGGATGCCACCACATCCCATTGTAAGGCTTCCATTGCACGTGACCAGCAAGGTAGTTGCCATGGATCTAAAGGTATGGAACAAAGATAGAAATAGATTCAGTTTACATTTTATGGACCTGACAACCAGGTTCAATCTTTCTACAATAATAATAAGGACAAAAGGGTGATTATAGACAAAATTATGGAGTAATGAATAGGGACCAGACTCAGGGCACCAGATAAGCTTCTGACTGATAATGGAGGGGAATTTGCCAATGACGAGTTCAGAGACATGTGTGAAACCATGAGGATTATGGTCATGAATACCATGATCCTTTCAGCAATGGACTCTGTGAAAGGAATCATGCGGCGATTGATGAAATACTGCATAAAACTTTGCTGTTCAACCAGACTGCAAGTGACAAGCGCCTTGGCATAGGCAGTTCATGCAAAGCATTCACTTCAGATGGTTAGAGGGTATAGTCCGTATCATTTGGTCTATGGACAAAATCCCAAATTGCCTTCTGTGCTGTGCAATAGTCATCCTATTCTAGAAGGTATTACAGTTAGTTCCATTTTTTCTGTACATCTGAATGCTTTATGTGCAGGGAGACAGGCTTTCATCAAGTCTGAAGTCTCAGAAAATTCAGAGAGTCTGAAGCATCCTATAAAATCATCTGAGACAGACTTCAATTCAGGAGATTTAGTATACTATAAAAGAAAGGGTGATAGGGAATGGAAAGGCCTTGGTAAGGTAATAGGTCATGATGGTAACATGGCAATCAAACTATTAAGTTCACTCCTCACGATTAAATCAGAATTAATGACAAAATCATAGACTCTGAGAAGCTGACAGAAGTGAACGAGGCATTTTGTACCTCAAATGCACGTGTTTTGTACTGAAGGTCCTGAGGAACAGAATGCTGAATAGTGGTAATGTGAGTGATCACGGCACCAATCAACAAGGGCGAAAGGTGAGGGAACATTCCAACAAGGGTGCAAGTAAAGGGAACCAAATATAGGGCTCCTTGGATGACAAGGGAGATGGAGATTACGATGAAACAAAAAAAAAGAGGGTGTATGCTGCATGTCAGGTGAATTCTTCAAGTAAGAACCAGACCATATACAATAAGTTGAGAGGGGAGGTGAAGAGGGAAATAAGGCTGGCATGGAGAGAATTGGGAATAGAATGGCAGTCAACATAAATGGGAACCCAGAAAATGGTTCTGGGGATGGGGGATTTGAGTTACAAGGTTATGTTGGAAAAGTTGGGATTGTACTCCTTAGAACAAAAGAGATTGAGGGGAGATTTAATAGTGGTGTCCAAGATTATGACAGGCTTGGATAAGTTAGACAAGGAAAAAACTGTTCCCAATAACTAATAGTACAAAGACTGGAGGACACAGATTGAAGGTTTTGGGCAAGAGTTAAATGGGGAATGTGAGGAAGAACATTTTTGTGCAGCTGGTGGTAATGATCTGGAACTTGCTGCTCACAAGGGTGGTGGAACCAGAGATAATAAATGACTTCAAAAGGAAACTGGATGACCACTTGAAGGAAATAAACTTGCAAGGCTACAGGGATGGAACGGGGGAGTGGGACTTACTGGAGAGCTCTGTGGAGAGCTGGCATGGACTCAATGGGCCAAATGGCCTCCTTCTGTGCTGTAAACATCTCTATGACATGACATGACTATCACATCTACAGGCCAATAGCCCAGAGTGGGTAATAAAAGCAAAATACTGCAGATGCTGGAAATCTGAAATAAAAACAAGAAATGCTGGAAGTACTCAGCAGGTCTGGCAGCATCTGTGGAGAGAGAAGCAGAGTTAATGTTTCAGGTCAGTGACCCTTCATCAGAACTCATTAAAAGCCCAGAGTGGGTACTTGGGTGACGTATATTTTAGAGAGGTCAAGTAAATGCAGGAATGCAACAATTGTGGGATGTGTAGGCAAAGCTACTGGCAAGTTTAAATATTGGTTGAATGTTCAGGATGATGACCATAGACTGGCAGAATGGGTGAAAGAGTGGAGAGTGCGAAAGTGCGTGTAAGTTCTGATGGTGGGTCCGGAAGTAACTCTTGTGTCAGAAAACGATCATGTACTGGAGAAAGAATCTCCGATAGTGTGAGAGGGAGATCCTGCAGTAGTAGTACTGACAGATCATAAAAGTGCAAGTAGAGGTTGTAGCTTGAACAGATTACACAATAGGCGATTCGGTCCAACCAGTGCATGTCGGCATTTATGCTCCACTCGAGCCTCCTCTCATCCTTCCTCATTTAACTCATAACTCTATTCCCTTCTCCCTCAGATGCTTATCTATTTTCACCTTAAATGCATCCATACTATTCACCTCAACTACTCCCTGTGGTTGTGAGTTACACGTTCGCACTACTCTGGATAAAAGGAGTTTCTTCTGAATTCCCTATTTGATTTCTTGGTGACTATCATATATCGATGGCCTCTAATTTTACTCTTTTCCACAAGTTTCTGTATCCACTCTATCAAACATTTCATAATTTTAAAGGCCTCTAATAGGTCACCTCACTGCCTTCAATTTTCATGAGAAAAGAGATCTAGCCAGTTCATCCTTTCCTGATAGGTATCATCTTGCAGTACTGGTGTCATAGTCATAGAGTCATAACAGCAAATCAGCCCATCAAATCCATGCTCACTATCTGTAGAGCAATCCAATCCGTCCCATTTTCCTGCTATATCGCCACAGCCTTACAAGTATATTTCCAATTGCCCATCTAATTTCCTTTAGAGATCAATGATCACCTCCACTTCCACCACCTTCATAGGCAACAAGTTCCAGGACATTACTACATGCTGGGTAAAAAAGTTCTTCATCACATCCCCCATGTTTCTCTTGCCCAAAACCTTGAATCAATGTCCCCTAGTTCTTGTACCATCAGCTAATGGGAAAAGCTTTTCTTTGTCTACCTTATATAAACCCTTCATAATCTTGTAAACCTCCTTGATCTCCCTGTCATAATCTTGTAAACCTCCTCTGCTCCAAAGAAAACCACCCCAGCTTCTCCACCTAGCCTTGTTGCTAAAATCCCTCATCCCTGGAACTATTCTGGTAAATCTCCTGTGTATCCTCTCATGGACCTTCACATCCTATCTAAAGCGTGGTGACCAGTAGTGGATGCAGTACTCTTGTTGTGGCCTAAACAAAGCTTTATAAAGGTTCAGCACAACTTCATTTTGTACTCAATGCCTCTATTTATGAAGCCCATATGCTTTGCTAACTGCTCTCTCAATATGTCCTGCCACCTTCAAAGATCTATGCACATGAACTTCCAGGTCCCTCTGTCTCTGCACACTCTTTAGAACTATGTCATTAAGTCTATATTTCCTCTCCCTATCCCTTCTGCCAAAATGCATCACCTCACAGATCACTGTATTAAATTCTCTTTTCCACTTGTCTGCCTATTCTGCTAGCCTTTCTATGTCCTGCTGCAGTCGATTGGTAAAATCCTCACTGTTTCCATTCCCCATGTTTGGTATCATTGGCAAATTTTGAAATTTGAATCTGTATTACAATATCCAAGTCATTTGAATATATCAGAGAAAGGCAGACATCCTAGCACAGAACCTTGGAGAATACCAGTATCCTCCAGTCTGAATAACAACCATTTACCACGACTCGCTGTTCTCTGTTCTTAAGTTAATTTTTTATCCAAGCTGACGCAGACCCTTCTATTCCATGAGCATGAATTTTGTTAACCAGCCTTTTATGTGGTACGTTGTCAAACGCTTTCTTAAAATCCATTTGGACAACATCCACTGCATTCTCTTTATCAACCTTCTCTGTTACTTCATCAAAAATTTCAATTAGATTATAGAATAAATCATAGAATGGTTGCAGCACAGAAGGAGGCGATAATAAAGGTTCAGTTTACAGCAGCAATCCAGAGAGTAGTGCCGTGTGTTTCTTTTCTTAAATCCTTTCAGGGAATGTGAGCGTCGCTGGCTAGGCCAGTATTTATTGCCCATCCCTAATTACCCTTGAGATGGTGGTGGTGAGCTGCCTTCTTGAACCATTGCAATCCATGTGGTGTAGGTACACCCAGAATGCTGCTAGGAAGGGAGATCCAGCATTTTTACCCAACGACAGTAAAGGAATGGCGATATAATTCCAAGTCAGGATGGTGTGTGACTTAACAGGGAACTTGCAGATGGTGGTGTTCTCATGCGTCTGCTGCCCTTGTCCTTCCAGGTGGTAGAGGTCGTGGGTTTGGAAGGTGCTGTCGAAGGAGTCTTGGTGAGTTGCTGCAGTACATCTTGTACATGGCACACACTGCTGCTACTGTGCGCTGGTAGTGCAGGGACTGAATGTTTAACATGATGGATGGGGTGCTGATCAAGTGAACTGCTTTGTCCTGGATTGTTTTCGGTTTCCTGAGCGTTGTTGGAGCTGCATTCAACCAAGCAAGTGGAAAGTATTCTATCACACTCCTGACTTGTGTCATGTAGATGGTGGACAGGCTTTGGGGAGTCAGGAGGTGAGTTACTCGCTGCAGAATTCCCAGGCTCCGACCTGCTCTTGTAGCCACAGCATTTATGTGGCTGGTCCAGTTCAGTTTCTGGTCAATAGTAATGCTTTGGATGTCGATTGTGTGGGATTCAGCTTGTGGGGTAATGCTGTTGAATGTCAAGGGGAGATGGTTAGGTTCTCTCTTGTGGGAGATGGTTATTGCCTTGCACTTGTGTGGCATGAATGTCACTAGCCACTTATCAGCCCAAGCCTGGACATTGTCCAGGTCTTGCTGCATGTGGACACCGACTGCTTCCATATCTGAGGAGTCACGAGTGGTACTGAACACTGTGCAATTATCAGCAAACATCTCCACTTCTGACCTTATGATGGAGAGGAGGTCATTGTTGAAGCAACTGAAGATGGTTGGGCCTATGACACTACCTTGAGGAATTCCTGTAACAACGTCCTAGGGTTTAGATGTTTGGCCTCCAACAGCCACAACCATCTTCCTTTGTGCTAGGTATGACTCCAGCCAGTGGAGAGCTCTCCCCCAATTCCCATTGACTTCAAATACACTACTCCTTGATGCCACACTCAGTCAAATACTTCCTTGATGTGAAGGGCAGTCACTCTCACCTCACCTCTTGAATTAAATCTTTTGTCCATGTTTGGACCAAGACTGTCATAAGATCTGGAGCTGAGTGGCCCTGGCAAACCCAAACTGAACATTGGTGAACAGGTTATTATCATGCAAGTGCCACTTGATAGCACTGTTAATGGTTTGGTACAACTGAGTAGCTTGCTAGGCCATTTCAGAGGGCTGTTAACCACATTGCTGTGGGTTTGGAGTCACATGCAAGCCAGAGAGGGTAAAAACAGCAGAAGTTTCTTCACTAAAGGACATTAGTGAACCAGATGGGTTTTTCCAACAATCTGGTAGTTTTATGGTCATAATTACAGAAACTAGCCTTTAATTCAAGATTTATTATTTAATTGAAATTAAATTCCACCAGCTGCCAAGGTAGGATTTGAACACATACCTCCAGAGCATTAGTCCAGGCCTCTGGATTATTAGTCCAACATTACCATTACTCCACCAGCTGCCTTTCTTCCAGCACTTTACACTAGTAGATCTACAATGTAATATTTCACAAGGCTATGAGGAAGGAATCTATATTTACTTTATAGCCAGGTATAATTCACTTTGATTTCAGTCATGAATTCCAGATCATGCAGATTGTCAAACACATAGTGTTGGCATTGGTTTGTGCACAACAGGCCTTGTATCTTCGTGCAGCTAGTGCAGGACAGCCATCTTGTCCGACACACCAATGCAAGGGTAATCTGGTCTGTTTAAACATTGGAGAAGAATTTATTGCAGGATTCGAGCACCCCACAAAATGTACATTTTCTTCTTCCACCTGCCATTATTACTTTTGACGATGTCTTTGTGATAGTGCGTGATCCAGGATAGTGTTCCACAGGTACAATCACTGCACTGATGATCAAGATGGCAACGGCTATACCCAACCTATCACATTTTGACGTGCTCTCCAAGCCCTCGGCTGTGTTCCCACGTTGGCAGAAGTGGCTGCGTTGATTCGATGATTCGATGGTGCAATGGTGGGCTTTGCAATCACTGATAAGAGAAAAAAGCCTTGCTTCTACGCTATGGAAGTGAAGAATTGGGAAATATTTTTGAGACATTTATACCTGCACAAGACGTCTATGACTCAGAAAACAAAATACACTAACAACATATTTCATGCCCAACAAGAATGCAATATACAAAGCAATTATTTTCCAACAAACCAAGCAAGAAGCAAATGAGACTATTGATCAATATTGCACATGATCGAGACAGCTGGCAACCAAATGTGACTTCGGTGACATCGAACATGTCGAACGGGAAATCAAAACACAAATAATTGAAGGTTCCCTCTTTAGTCAAATATGAAGAAAAACACTCGAGAAAGACAGAATGTTGTCAGAACTGCTGGAGTTAACAATAACAAGATCACTCTCCCTTTCAGAGTCCACAGCTACTGTCACACTTCAAGCTCAACTCCTGCGAACAGCGTTCACCACTCATGTGGCAGGCAACCACCTGCAAAGCAATGACAGCAATCTCGCAAACAGTATCATGACTTGTCCAAGTACTGTGGGAGTACTTATCCACAACAGGCCGTATGCCCTGCTGCTGGAAAACAGTGTAAAGCTTGTGGGAAACTCAACAAGCTGGATTGGCAGCGATCTCAAAAAATGGTGCGGGCCGCGCGCCAAAGAGCCGCTGTTAGCTCCCACTCGGCGGCTCATTTATAATAGCCGGGGTGGCCCGCTTCCCTCCCAATCACGTGGAGGGGGCGGGCTGTCCGTCGCCAGCAATGGCATCAGCTGACTGTGCACAGGCACTGGTGCCCTTTTTAAAGGGTAGCCATACTGCTGTTATATTTAAATTTTTAGAGATACATCCCCCAAACTTTATCAAATAAATTTATAGCGCCCCTTTTCCACCACCCATAACAATTACATTAACTATTTGCCCTCCCCCCACAAAACACTTACCCTTTAAATCTGACTGCCCCCCCTCACAGACTGCACAAAGTTTAAAGTTCACCCCTTCCCACCATCCCCTACAGCCATTGAATTTATTTGACCCCATTCCCCCCCCACCCCGCAATGAAAATCGTAACTCCTCCCCCCTCCCCACCAGTGTTACGTCAGCTTTCTCCAGACAGGGAATTGAGGACATGGAAGTGCTGGCCGCTGCACCGAGGATCGCGGCAGACCCGGAAGATTAATGGTAAGTTTATTTAAATTTATTCATCCCATTCATTTAAATACTGTAATTCAGTTCCCATTGCCCAGGTGTGGAGTGGGGTGGGGGGGCGGGGGGGTGCGGTGGTGCTGCCACAGGGCCTCGCCACCACCGGCAGGATCGGGCTGAGCCCCCACTAGCGTCGGCCTCTGTGGCAGGCCTCTGTTGGAACAATCTTCCACCCCCACACTCCCACCATGGAGCCAGATATCGTAGGCTTGATTGAAGCCAACCCAACCATTTTGTTTGCGTTTGCCACTCATTAGCAAAATCAACTGGTAAGACCGATACTACCAAAAGGATGCCACATACATATACCACACCAAACAGGGTGAGAGAATGTAGCCAATGTAGAGATAGATGACTTTGAATATACTTTTACACTCTCTTCTGGACACAGCAACCAGCTACATGTGGCAGTGACCATTGGCTGCTCAAAAGTAGACGCTCTTGTAGATACAGGAGCCTCTGTCAACATCATGAGTGACACAACATTCAACAAACTGTCTTATTCTTTGCCAACCAGGAATACAAAGATCTCTTTTACAATGGTAACAAACCACTCAAAATCCTTGGGACATTTGAGACGCCAGTTACATTCAAAGACACCAGTCTTTGGGCTGCATAGTGGCGCAGTGGTTAGCACCACAGCCTCACCGCTACAGGGACCCGGTTTCAGTTCTGGGTACTGCCTGTGCGGAGTTTGCAAGTTCTCCCTGTGACCACATGGGTTTTCGCCGGGTGCTCCGGTTTCCTCCCACTGCCAAAGACTTGCAGGTGATAGGTAGATTGGCCATTGTAAATTGCTCCTAGTGTAGGTAGGTGGTAGGGAATATGGGATTACTGTAGGGTTAGTATAAATGGGTGGTTCTTGGTTGGCAAAGACTCGGTGGGCCGAAGGGCCTGTTTCAGTGCTGTATCTCTAAATAAATAAAATAAATAAAACAAATGCTGTGTTCTGTGTGATATCTGGAGAAAGTGACATGTTTATCAGCTTCCACACAGCAACAGATCTGTACATGACTGCAGTCAAATACACTGTTCTTACACATGCCAAAACATGCTTTAATTGTATGCTGACCACTTCAGAGGTATTGGCAAACTGATTGGGATCTCCACGCAGCTTGCATGTAGCACCAATGTATGTCCAGTCGTGCTTCAACATACAGTTCCATGTCAGAAAGCAGGCAGAGAAGGAACTTCAGTTCTTGCATAAACTTGACATCATTGGAGAATGTTAGGGATGAATCTCCCCCTTGGGTCTGACCCATACAAGTTGTCAAGAAAACCAGGAGCAGGAACAAGATCAGAATCTGCATTGATATATAATCACCAAACCAAGCAATGCAACGAAAGAGACATTTGAAACTGACAATTGATGATATCATAAGCTGGAATTTTACGCTCCCCAAATGAGCGGGCTGGTGGTGGGGGTGGGCGTAAAAATGAGTGGGAGGTGGGGGTGGGGGGGGGGGGGGGGTGGCCATTCCTGACCCCCACCCACCCTTGTTGTCAAGTTACACGGGGCGGCGGCGGCAAGAAATGACCCACCCACCCCAGGCCAATCAAGACCCTTAAGTGGCCAATTAACTGGCACCTAAGGGCCTCCGCCCACCGTCACAGGTATTTTACCCCTGGTTGGCGGGTGGCTGAGGCCTCGAAAAGCCCGCCTGATGAAAGCAGGCGGCCTTCTTGCATGCTGGGGGAGCCCTCCTGATCGGGCACCCTGTGCCACACGAAGGGCCGCCCCAGAATCCCCAACCACCTCCAACGCGCAACACTCCCCCCACCCCCCTAACCAACCTCTCTTGCCTTGCTGGGGCCCAACGAATTGTCCCTGGTGAAGGCCTAAAAACTAAAGTAGATCATTAATGCCCATAGAACAATGATATTCACAAAGAGAGAGAAAAGTACTCTCAATCACATGGAGCATCCTAAACTTTCATCTCTACTTGTATGGAAGTGAGCTTGAAGTGATAACCGATCATAGGCCAATAGTGAGCCTGTTCGACATAGCAAGCCGCCTACTCGAATAGAGGATTGGACACTCATATTACGAGAATACGAGATCTGTGTTAAGTATCAGCCGGGCAAGCTTTACGCAGACTACCTTTTGTGCTATCCTGCGCTGACAATCGGTCCTACTAGTCGTGAAGAACAGACTACCGAGAAACATCTCAACTCTGAGGATAAACACGTTGCCAAAGTCACTAAAATTAACTGACATCAAAGTGGCAACAAAACATGATGAAGCACTGCACCTTTGTATGACAGCTATGGAATCACAAAAATGGAAAGATGTGATTCAGAGAGCATCGACGAATGAAATTGTGCAGTGCTACAAGGTCTTCATAATGTTCGAAATGAGCTCTCATTTGCAATGACTTCTGATCTCGCGTTACACAGCAACTGCATTGTCATTCTGCAGTCATTGAAAGAATGTGTTGTAGAAATAGCAAGATGGTCACCAAGGAATTGTCAAATCCAAGCAACATCTTCGGGAAAAGGTATGATTCCCGGGAATTGATCACATGGTGGAGCACAAAATCAGTGTTTGCCATATCTAGAAACCATATTGTCAAATCCACATGAGCCATTCAACATGTCTGAGCTACCTGCAGGCCCATGGACTGAATTTAATGTAGACTTCACAGACTTGCCCACTAATGAGCACTTGCTTGTTGTTACTGATGACTACAGTAGATTCCCAGTCATAGAAATAGTTACATCTCCCTCAGCAAAAGCAGTCATCCCAAAGTTTGACCAGATTTTTGCTTTGTTTGGAGTCCCTCAAATGGTAAAAAGTGACAATAACCCCCATTAAACAGTGATGAGCTCAGTAAATTCACGAACTACCTGTGCTACCAAAATAAATCACACCTTATTAGCCAAGAGCTCATGGAGCAGTTGAGAGATTTAGGCCTACCTTGAAAAATGTGATCCATGCAGCCACTGCTAACAGCAAGTTGTGGAAGCAGGATTAAAGCAAAATATTGTGGATACTGGAAATCTGAAATAAAAACATAAATTTCTGGAAATACTCAGCAGGTCTGGCAACATCTGTGGAGACAGAAACAGAGCAAACATTTCAGGTCTGTGGCCTTTCATCAGAATTGACACAAAACTATGTGGGAATGTATGTTATGAGGAGGATGCAAGGAGGCTTCAAGGGGACTTGGACAGGTGAAGTGAATGGGCAAGAACATGGCAGATGGATATAATGTGAATAAGTGTGAAGTGATCCACTTTGGTTGAAAAAACAGAAAGACTGAGAATTTCTTAAATGGTGAGAGGTTGGGGGAAGTGTTGATGTCCAAAGGTGTCCTTGTTCATGAGTCACTAAAAACTAGTATGGAGGTGCAGAAAGCAATTAGGAAGACAATTGGTATGTTGGCCTTCATTGCAAGGGGATTTGAGTACAGGAGTAAAGATGTCTTGCTGCAATTGTATAAAACCTTGGTGAGACTGCACAGTTTACAGTTTTGGTCTCCTCATCTAAGGAAGATACACTTGCCATAGAGGGAGTGCAACAGAAGTTCAGCAGACTAATCCCTGAGATAGTGGGATTGTCTTATGAGGAGAGATTGCAGAAACTGGGCCTGTATTCCCTCGAGTTTCAAAGAATGAGAGGTGATCTCATTGAAACTTATGAAATTCTTACAGGGCGTGACAGGGTAGATGGGGTAGGATGTTTCCTCTGGCTGGTGAGTCTAGAACAAGGGGATACAGTCTCAGAATAAGGGGCAGGCTATTTAAGATTGAGATGAGGAGGAATTTCTTTACTCAGAGGGTGGTGAATCTGTGGAATTCTCTACCCCTGGGGGTTGTGGAAGCTCAATCATTGAGCATGTTCAAGAAAGAAATCGATAGATTTCTGGATACATATGGCATCAAGAGATATGCGGATAGTGACGAAAAATGGCGTAGAGGTAGATGATCAGCCATGATCTATTTGAATGGCAGAGCAGGCTGGACAGGCCAAATGGCCTACTCCTACTCCTATTTCCTATGACCCTATAATAATAAAGGTTCAGTTCACAACAGCAATCCAGAAGGTAGTGCTGTGTGTTTCTTCCAGAGATTTACAATAGCAGATCTACAATGTGAGATCTTATACCCAGAATTGGACACAATAATCCAGTTGACACCAAACCAGTGTTTTATAGAGGTTGTAAACTTATTAGGTTACTAAAAGTTACTAACCAGAGTACTAATTGTTAAAATCCAGCTATTATAAACTAACAAGCAGCTAATTATGCTAAACTAACATTTAGGTTTATTGGAACCCTTCTTTGTAGTATGGTGGAATGGAGAAACTTAGGAACTAAGGCTCAGTATGGACAAGGTGTCAAAGCAGGGGGATTCTGGGAAATTATGTTAAGTTTTAAAATGCTTGCTTGCAGCAAAAGAGTCAGAGAGATACAGCACTGAAACAGACCCTTCGGCCCACCGAATCTGTCAACCATCAACCGACCATCAACCACCCATTTATACTAATCCTACATTAATTCCATATTCTCTACCACATCCCTTCTGATCTGTTAGAGGAACTAGAGGGCGGCACAGTGGCGCGGTGGTTAGCACCGCAGCCTCACAGCTTCAGGGACCCGCGTTCAATTCTGGGTACTGCCTGTGCGGAGTTTGCAAGTTCTCCCTGTGACCGCGTGAGTTTTCGTCGGGTGCTCCGTTTCCTCCCACAGCCAAAGACTTGCAGGTGGTAGGTAAATTGGCCATTGTAAATTGCCCCTAGTGTAGGTAGGTGGTAGGGAATATGGGATTACTGTAGGGTTAGTATAAATGGGTGGTTGTTGGTCAGCACAGACTCGGTGGGCCGAAGGGCCTGTTTCAGTGCTGTATCTCTAAATAAATAAATAAATAAAAAAAATATGTTCCCAACATTGCTTGTCCAAAACTTACATGATAGCTCCTTAAGCAAAATATGCTGAAAGGTTAAGCAGTTTATACAACCTCCAATCCATGTTGTGCCAAATGTGAGTGAATTGTTAGTTTTTACACCCTGTGATTTTTTATACTCTTTCACAAAAATATATGGATCCAATAAACAAGTCATGAGGAACAGTTTGTTGAAAAATAAGGCATCCTGTACCAAGGACAGCAGAATACCCTTGTTGTCAAAACATTCATTTTTATCAGCAAACAGACATTTTAGTACTTAGGATATGGCAACAAATCTAAAGATGTTCAATTACATTCTTTTAAATTGAGTTCAACTAAATGGCTTGTTCTAGGCTGGCTATTACGGTTCATAGAGGCTGTGTTCCCAAGTGTGGTACCTCATTAGGAGGAAGCACAGGTGGGAGAAGTGTAGCGAGAGTGTTATAGCCCTGTCTCCAAACTGTGGAGCTGTTTGGCAATGTTTCATTCCAGAAACACAGCCCCAGTTTACCTGTCCTTTGTTTCTACAGTGGTTTTCTGATTATGGTTCAACAGAAAATATATTTTAGAAAGTAGGCACAGCTTATTTTTCAGAAATCTGCATATGTATCAATTCATTAAAACTAAAGATAGAATGACTAAAATATTGAATTAGAATATATGATAATGCCAAATAAGAAAAGGCCATTTGATCCATCAAAATCTGTTTTTGCCATCGCCCACCACAGACTCAATGTATTTGATTATAAGGATATAAAGCATGGACTCAAGCCAAATCTCCAAGTACCATGTCCCTATGCTGGTCTGATCCACAAATATACCACTGACAACAATTGACTTTTCTGTGAATTAATCAAATTAATCTGAATAAAGAGGTATTTTCTGATTTTTTTTTAAAGTTGGCCTACAAAGCCATCCTTGGAGATGAATATCTCTAACATAAGTCCATGAATATTGCAATAAAATTAAGAGCAGCAAATGCAAACATAATCTGGCATAATTTGACTTTATAACTGAGAAATTGTATGAATTCAAGGTATGAATTTCTTTATTTGCATTTTATCCTTTCCCTGACTAACAGAATGTGTGCATGAAAAAGTGTGATGTTCAGCTGTTGAAGAAACACATCAGCTGTGGTGGGAGCTTTATGATCTATAAGCCTTTCCTGGTAATTCTCTATACTCAGATAGATGGCAGATACAGATTTTTTTAATTCTCTCATAGGAGATGGGTGTTGCTGACAGGCCAGCATTTATTGCCCATCCCTCTACAACTGAATGTCTTGCAAGACCATTTCTGGAGCTCTTATGAGTCAACCACATTGTTGAGAGTCTGGAATAAGGATGGCAGATTTCCTTCCCTAAAGGACTTTAGTGAACTAGATGGGGTTTTATGATAATCTGGTAGTTTCATGGTCACCATTAGTGCAACTAGCTTTTTATTCCAGATTTATTCAATTTACTGAATTTAAATTCCCCAGCTGCCATGGATTTAGACTGATGTCTCAGGATTAGTTCAGGCCTCTGAATTACTGGTCCAGTAACATTACTATGCTACCATACCCCAAGATAGTCTGTAATTTATAATCCCTGCAGATGGAACATGAGGAGGTGGCACTTGAAGAAATGGCCTCAAACTAATATCTTTGAAAGTGGCAAAATTCATCCTAAATTCATAGAATCTGGTCACTATGATAAATTTGACATGCTTACACAATTCTCCCTTATGTATGCAACTGATGAAGATATAGGTTCACAGAAAAGAGAAGTTTTTCTTTCGTAGCATTTTTAGTTAAGCACTGTATGAGAAAGTGTGACCTTACAAGGTTCGAGGTGACATTGTGGCACCAAAAGCTGATGAAATTTGAATACCCATGCTAAGTTTGGAAGCTTCAAAAGAAATGTGGAAAACAGGGTGTGAAGAACAGTAGAATTGAGATCAAGTAATGTCAGTCAGTGACACGAAGGATGAAGCAGCCATCTATTATAGGGATGAGAGCACTTAACAGGTGTGACCATTTCAGTGTTTTGAAGATTATGGGGGTAACTTTCAACGTCAGCGAGGGCAGAAATCTGGCAGAATTAGATCAGCCGCTTGTTGTACACACCCATTTTTCCCTTCAATTGCTTACAGTGGAAAGGAATATTGGACAGGTTGTATAACAGGTGGTTGTGTAACAAGTGGCTGTATAACATGCAGCTGATCCAATACCAACAGTTTTCTACCACTACTAAAGTTGAAATTTACCCCCATATCTGCGCATATCCTATTGAAGCTAGAACTAGATTCTAGAATAATTAAGGCAAAGCAATGCCTCCTCTGAAAAATTCTGCAGTGAAAATCAAAGAAAGATACAACGGACAACAAGATGATCAGAAACACTTAGAGATGCACAGGGCTTACTTCTCACCAGTCGATTGAGATAGCCCACAACTGGAATGACTGAAATACACTGACTGTGCTGACCTACTGAGTTAACATGTAGAAAAGAACTATATTGATATAAAAACATGCGCTGGAAGATACTACAGCCTGCTTCAACTACTTTTGGTCCACAGAGTCGTAGAAAATTTTCCATTGAAAGTTTGCTACTGATTCTTTAAACACGTTAAGCACATATGAAAACCTGGGAAGTCTATTTTCATGATTATTTTTATTATTTGATTTTTAAAAAGGTATAACTGATGGAATATAGGTATAATAGGCTTAATTAGATAGAATTTAGAAATAGTTAAAATATTATACCTTTTAGAATTAAAGATTGAATAAATGGTCAGGTTTTCAAAACTCACTGACATTCCCCTTTAAGAAGGTAGAGTTAAAGAATTTCAAGGCCCCTGTTATGAACCAGAAACAAGTTGGGAAATCCATTTGTGTCTCTGTTGTCAGGGGCTTGGAAGATAAACAGACACATTGAAATATCCTTTCAGTAAGAGGTAGCAATAAACATAATTGGTTTGTGCAGACAGGTCGGCTCCGGAGATTGCTTTGGGGTGCCATGAAAAGGGCAATTTTAGATAATGAAACAATGAATGGAATGGACTCACAGGAAGGAGAGGTTAAGTAAACACAATTATAAACATTTTGACCAGATAAATGCTCAGAACTTCAAAAGCAAATGAAGTCCAGTAAAACATTAAGTGGAGATGGTAATTAAAGATATGGATGTTAAAAGCAAGATAAACACACACAAGAAGGTAACATCTCTATGCTAGATGTCAGATGACACTTCAGAAACAGTATAAACATGCAAGGTTTTGAAGCAGTGATTAGAAGTTTTGAATCCTCAACAATGCTTCTCAACTACGGGACATTTAAGGTAAAATGTTTACTTTAAACTTTGATGCATACTCTGGATATTCTAAGATATTTTTGCTGTAACGTTAGCAAGGTTAAACTTTTGGATTGTATGTTAGAAAGATTATGTGTTACATCTTTTAGTAATATTTGATATTGTGATGTACTTATCCACTTAGTGTATTGCATGTTAAATTCGTTAATAAATCTCTAAAAAGTTAATAAATCATCTCATGTAGCATTCTGTATACAACTACAAAGAATCTCCAACGCTGTGTCTCTAAGTGGAGAGAAACGTATTGAAGAGAGTACCCAGACCTTTATAATATCTGGGATATTTATGACTTAGCAATAATTATTAAAAATAGGCTATCCAAAAGATGATGATATCCTCTGTTGGTTTTCTTTCTTTGAGGGAAAGCTAGGACAATTCTTTGGACCCAAGTAAGGGTCTATGAGAATTTGTCTGGTTTGAACTTGATTAAAGGAGATTCATAGGGATGTACTCCTGATTTGGTTTTGTCCCTGTAAGGGGTTAAAGTCATAAATCACTTCATAACATATACTTAAAATATAAAAAAACTAAATGACTAGTTCCTGGTATATTGACAAAGGGATGAAAGATTTTGTGTATGCAGTTAAGCTGGCAGGGCATCATTGTAGTTTCTGAATTACTCACTGAACCCTGGCATGATAATAAGTGATGTCACAATCAGCAGACAGTGCGGGAAAGCAGATAGCAGGTGAGTATACTAGTAAGCTTTTAATTTAATATTTAATCTACATTAAATCAAATATAAAATAAGACTTGATCGTTTCATTAGTATAAAAACTAAAAATGAAGATTAGATAGATTGAGACCAGCAGAGAGGAACACAATGCCTGAGGCAGAGGCAGGAACCCTCAACATTTAAGAAGTATTAGATGTGCATTTGAAATGCCATAGCATACAAGGCTACGGGCCAAATGCTGGAAAATGGGATTAGAATAGTACTTGACGGCCGGCACAGACACGATGGGCTGTCGGGCCTGTTTCTATGCTGTATAAATCTATGACTAGGGAGGGTATTGGTTTAAATTAGGAGCTGGGTAATTAACATTTTTTCAATCGGGGTAGTATAACAGTAAGTGTTCTAATAAGAGTATAAACCCAGAGCAGGACTAGAAGTATTAATTACAATTTAATGTTTACACAGGTACTTTTAGTTTAATTCAAATCAAACATAGCATCAAACATCCAAATATTTAACATTCAAATTAATTAATTTAATAGAAGAGATGGCTGGGTAGGTGATGTGTTGCAGCTGTAGCATGTGGGGGCTGGTGGACGGCGGTGCGATCCATGGTAGCCACATCTGCAGCAAGTGTTGGCTGCTCGAGGACCTTCGGCTCAGAGTTGATGAGCTAGAATCCAAGCTGCGGACACTGCAACACATCAGGGAGGGGGAAGAGTTACTTGAACAGTGTTTTTCAGGAGATAGTCACACCCCTTAGATTAATTACATCAAATTTGGACCGTAGTCAGGGACAGGAGGGTGTGACTGTGAATGAAGCAGGTCTGGGGATCCAGAATTTAGCTTTGGAGGAGCCTCAGCCGGTGCCCTTATCCAATAGGTTCGAGGTTCTTGCTCCCGGTGTGGACGAGGGCACAGACTGCAGGGAGGATAAGCGAACTGACCACAGCATAGTCAGAAAGCCATTCAAGTACGAGGAGAAAAGAGAAATGTAGTAGTAATAGGGGATAGCATAGTTAGGGGAATAGATATTGTTCTCTGTAGCGAAGACAGGGAGCCTCGAAAGCTGTGTTGCCTACCTGGTGCCGAGGTTAAGGACATCTCGCTTCTGGGCTGGAGAGGAACTTGGAGTGGGAGGGGAAGGATCCAATTGTCGTGGTCCACATAGGTACCAATGACATAGTTAGGACTAGGAAGGAGGTTCTGTTGAGGGACTATGAGCAACTCAGGGCTAAATTAAAAAAGTAGAACCTCAAAAGGTAATAATCTCTGGATTACTACCTGAGCCACGTAAATAAGATTAGAGAGGTTGCGTGGCTCAAAGAGCGGTGTACGAGAAATGGGTTCTGATTCATGGGGCACTTGCACCAGTACTGGGGAAGGAGAGAGCAGTTCCATTTGGAAGGGCTACATTTGAACCATACTGGGACCAGTGTCCTGGCGAATCGTATAACTAGGGACATTAATTAGTGGGGGGAGGGTTCAATTGAAAGGAAGTTTAAAAAATCAAAAAGAAACGAGAGAGCAGAGGTGCAGGGTAGTGAAGAGGCGAATAGTAGTCAAAGTGTGACAGGAAGGGGCAGAAAATATAAGCAGAAGAGTGCAGCAGAAATTAGAACCAGAATGAGTAATAATGGTAAAAATTCAAAGCTTAAGGCTCTATATCTGAATGCATGCAGCATTTGTAACAAGATAGCTGAGTTGACAGCACAAATAGAAATAAATGAATATGACAGAGACATGGTTGCAGGATGACCAAGACTGGGAACTCAATATTCAGGGGTATTCGACGTTCCAGAAAAATAGACAAAAAGGAAAAAGGAGCTTTGTTAATAAAGGAAGGTATCAGTGCGGTGGTGAGTAGTGATACAGGTGCAATAGATTGTGATGTGGAATCGGGTTGGGTGGAAATAAGGAATAACAAAGGGTAGACGTCATGGGTGGGAGTCGTCTGTAGGTCCCCGAAGAGTTGCCTCACTGTAGTATAAATCGGGAAATAATGGAGGCGTGTAAGAAGGGTGCTACAATTGTCATGGGTGATTTTAATCTGCATATTGATTGGACAAATCAGATTGGCAAAGGTAACATGGAAGACAAATTTGTAGCGTGCATCAGGAATTGTTACTTAGATCTATACGTTGCAGAGCCTACCCGGGAACAGGCTATTTTAGACCTAGTAATGTGTAATGAGGTAGGATTAATAAGAGATATCGTACTTAAGGATCCTCTAGGGGGTAGCGATCACAACATGGTAGAATTTCAAATTCAGTTTGAGGGCAAGCAACTCGGGTCTCAAACCAGTGTCCTCAACTTAAACAAGGGCAATTGCAGAGGTATGAAGAAAGAGTTGTCTAAAGCGGGTTGGGAAAATAGACTAAAGGGGAAGGTCAGTGAATGAGCAGTGGCAGACATTTAAGCAGATATTTCATAATGCTCAGCAAAAATTTATCCCAGTCAAAAAGGACTTGATGAGAAGGATGAACCACCCATGGTTAACAAAGGCAGTCAAGGAGAGTATCCAATCAAAAACTGAGGCATACAAAGCGGCAAAAACTAGTGGTAGGCCAGAGGATTGGGAATTTTTTTTGTAAAGGAACCAGCAGCGGATGACTAAAAAGCTAATAAAGATGGAGAAAATTGAATATGAAAGTGAGTTAGCAAGAAATATAAAAACAAACAGCAAGAGCTTCTACGGGTATATAAAAAAAGAGAGTAGCTAAAGTGAGCGTGAGACCCTTGGAGGATACGACTGGAGAATTGATAACGGGGAACAGGGATATAGCAGATAATTTAAACCAATATTTTTGCATTGGTCTTCACGGTACAAGACACTATAAACATCCCACAGATATCAGATAAGCAAGGAGCTAATGGGAGGAAAGATCTTGTAACAGTCTCTATCACAAGGGACAAAGTATTTGACAAACTAATCGGACTAAAGGCAGACAAGTTGCCAGGACCTGATGGCTTGCATCCAAGGGTTTTAAAGGAAGTGGCTGCAGAGATAGTGGAGGCATTGGTCCAAATATTTCAGAACTCACCAGATTCCAGGAGGGTCCCAGCAGATTGGAAAACCACTAATGTGATGCCCCTGTTCAAGAAGGGAGGGAGACAAAAAGCAGGAAACTATAGGCCAGTCAGCCTAACATCAGTCGTTGGGAAAATGCTAGAGTCCATTATAAAGGAAGAAATAGCAGGACATTTAGAAAAGCTTAATGCAATCAAACAGAGTCAACATGGTTTTGTGAAAGGGAAATAATGTTTGACAAACTTGCTAGAGTTCTTTGAGGATATAACAAGCAGAGTTGATAAAAGGGGAACTGGTAGATATAGTGTATTTGGATTTCCAGAAGGCATTCGATAAGGTGGTGCATAAAAGATTATTGCACCAGATAGGAACTCACGGTATTGGGGGTAATGAATTAGCATGGATTGAGGATTGGTTAACTCACAGAAGGGTCTTTTTCAGGTTGGAAAGACATAAGTAGCGGAGTGCCACAAGGATCAGTCCTAGGGCCTTAATTATTTACTATCTATATTAACGGCTTGGAGGAGGGGGAAAGAGTGTAATATATCCAAATCTGCTGATGATATAAAAATAGGTTGGGAGGTGGCGGGGGGGGGCATGTTGTGATGAGGACATAAGGAATCTGCAAGGGGATATAGATAGGTTGAGTGAGTGGGCACAAACTTGGCAGATGGAGTTTAATGTAGGAAAGTGTGAGGTCATGCACTTTGGTAGGAAGAATCAAAAGGCAGACTATTATCTAAATGGGGAGAGACTCCAAAAAAGTGCAACACAGAGGGATCTGGGTGTTCTTGTGCATGAAACACAAAAGTTAGCATGCAGGTGCAGCAAGTAATTAAGGTGGCAAATGGAATTTTGACCTTTATTGCTAGAGGGTTGGAGTTTAAAAATAGGGAAGTCTTGTTACAACTGTACAGGGTGAGGCCACATCTGGAGTATTGTGTACAGTTTTGGTTCCCCTATTTAAGAAAGGATATACTGGCATTGGAGGCAGTTCAAAAGAGATTCACTAGAAGGATTCCTAGGATGAAGGGGTTGATTTATCAAGAACGGCTAAACAGGTTAGGCCTTTATTCATTAGAGTTTAGAAGAATGAGGGGTGATCTTATTGAAACGTACAAGATTTTGAGGAGGCTTGACAGGGTAGATGTTGAGAAGATGTTTCTACTAGTGGGGGAATCTCGAACTAGGGGACATAGTTACAGAATAAGGGGACGCTCAATTAAAACTGAGATGCGAATGAGTTTCTTATCTCCAATGGTGGTGAATGTCTGGAATTCTCTACCCCAGAGAGTTGTGGAGGCTAGATCACTGAAAGTATTTAAAGAGGAGGCGGATAGATTTTTGAAACATGGGGGAGTTGAGGACTATGAGGAGCTGGCACGAAAAAAGGAGTTGAGGTCTAGGGCAGATCAGCCATGATCTTATTGAATGGCGGGGCAGGCTTGAGGGGTTCCAATGGCCTATTCGGCTCTTATTTCTTATGTTATGATAATGCCAACCACTGTCTTTGGCACAGCTGCGGTGGAGTGCTTTTTCATGACGGTCATGGTCTTCTATTCATGGGGTGAGGGGAATATCAAGGGATATGGAGGATAAATGGAGTTGAGGTACAATCAAGTCCTGTCATTGGGACCGAAAGTGGGTGGAGTGGATGCGCAGGCAGGGGGAATTGGAGTTGCGAATGCGATATTCTTATGGCTGGCCAATTAACGGCGGGCAAGCAGACGAACCGGCCAGTCAGACGGTACAGATGGGGGTGATGTTCCAGCCCAGGCAACGCTAGTGCCATCTTTAAAAGCAGCCAGCAGTACCTGTACATGCAGCAGTCCCAGAGGAAACGAGGGAGCCCTGGCAACTGCACAAATTGCTGAAATGGCTAAAGGCAGATCAAGGGTCGCTCTACGATTCACTGATGCCTCCCTGGAGGCGTTCTTCCAGGCTATGAGGGCGCAAATGGAAGTCCTCTTCCCTTGGGCCAGCAGGAGGAGACCAACTCGACAATACAAGCAGGCCTGGATGGAGATAGCAGAGGAAGTCAGCAGCCAAGAGTTGTCCCCTAGACCTAGCTGCAGTGCCGAAAGAGGGTCAAAGTACAGTGCATAATATTAAGCTTGAAGTCTTAAATGTGCTCTAAGATGAATATAAGATTGGAGAAGGGTTTACCATCCAATTAGTGGAGATGCCCAGACATCAGCATTGGCTGTCAGATGTATATTAGGCTCCCTGTGCAGGACACTGGGCAGGCAGTAGTGACTCCTGCACAGCCATTATTGATTGGCTGCTTGCAGAAAGCATGCCTGTGGCATCATTCTGGACAATTAGACTGACCTGTGTCTTTGATGGGTGAGTAACAATGGGAATTTATGTACTTGCAAGAGAAGAGAGCTCACAACACAAGGAGAAGATCAAGAACTAGAGATAGCATGTCCGCCATGGCCATCTTCACACCTATGGAGGAAGAGGTTTTGGAGCTGGGTGACATGAAGGCAGGGAAGGCAGTCACTGATGGTGAGATGGAAGTGGAGCCCCAAAAGAGAATGGCCTAATGGATGAGTGCAAGAGACCCCCTGGCAAGCACAAAGTATAGTGCTCTTTTTTGCACCACTGGTCACATAGACCTCCAGATGATGGGTAGTCAGAAGGATGTGTTGGAAAACACATCACCCTCTCATTAGTCTTCACTCCTTGCAAATCATGGACAAGTGCAGCCAGCTCCCAAGCCTGCAGGACAACCCTCCACCTCTGAGGAAGAGTTGACTTCAGAGGGTGCCCTGTCACATCATTCACCTGCATATCCCCAGGCGCAGATACTCTCACAATGTAGGTAGTCATATGCAAGTAGTAATGGCGTCACAATCTGGTGACCACAGCACTGATGCACCTGAGCAGTTGATGGAGGCTGTAGCAGTTGAGGCCACTGACACTCGGAGGACAGTGGGAGTGCCCGGCGATGCTCAGCTTCAGGATGACGACATTCCTCTGGAGTCATCATCGAGGCAACAGATACTGGATCTGCAGCATGAGGTGTGTGAACATCTGGCAGTGCTGGAGGCTATACGCACCTTATACAGGCGATGGAGTACAAAGAACAAAGAACAAAGAAAATTACAGCACAGGAACAGGCCCTTCGGCCCTCCAAGCCTGCGCCGATCCAGATCCTCTATCTAAACATGTCATCTATTTTCTAAGGGTCTGTATCTCTTTGCTTCCTGCCCATTCATGTATCTGTCTAGATACATCTTAAAAGACGCTATCGTGTCCGCGTCTACCACCTCCGCTGGCAACGTGTTCCAGGCACCCACCACCCTCTGTGTAAAGAACTTTCCACGCATATCCCCCCTAAACATTTCCCCTCTCACTTTGAACTCGTGACCCCTAGTAATTGAATCCCCCACTCTGGGAAAAAGCTTCTTGCTATCCACCCTGTCAATAGTGTCATGATTTTGTACACCTCAATCAGGTCCCCCCTCAACCTCCGTCTTTCTAATGAAAATAATCCTAATCTACTCAACCTCTCTTCATAGTTAGCGCCCTCCATACCAGGCAACATCCTGGTGAACCTCCTCTGCACCCTCTCCAAAGCATTTACATCCTTTTGGTAATGTGGTGACCAGAACTGCACGCAGTATTCCAAATGTGGCCAAACCAAAGTCTTATACAACTGTAACATGACCTGCCAACTCTTGTACTCAATACCCCGTCCGATGAAGGAAAGCATGCCGTATGCCTTCTTGACCACTCTATTGACCTGCGTTGCCACCTTCAGGGAACAATGGACCTGAACACCCAAATCTCTCTGTACATCAATTTTCCCCAGGACTTTTCCATTTACTGTATAGTTCACTCTTGAATTGGATCTTCCAAAATGCATCACCTCGCATTTGCCCTGATTGAACTCCATCTGCCATTTCTCTGCCCAACTCTCCAATCTATCTATATTCTGCTGTATAGTAGTCCATCCAGGCCACGAGTGCAGCCATAACTCTGGCATGTGCACAGATGGCATTCTCCATTGAAAGATTGGCGACCCTCATGGACAGGCACATCATCCTACAAACCGCCCAATGGATGCCAGAGCTGTGTGCGGACCTGCATGCCTTTGCCACCTCCATGAGCTCTGTGGAGTAATGGCTGGGCAAGAGGGTTACAAAACACCTGGAGTCATCGTCTGGTCCTCGGAATCCTCAGGTGAGCAGGAGAGCCATAGCAAATTGCTGCACTCAGTTCTCAATTCTCTGCCCCCTCCACCCCTCTTACTCTGTACATACAAGTGACAAGAAGACACTCAACCAGAATGCCTCTGCTGTACTAACTAAATTTATCATTGCTCCAGATTGCTACTGCTGCTGTCTAATCAGTATCTCACGCCCTACGAAGCCGTGCTACCTCCTGCAATGTCTGCCGATTACAGCTCACACTGGCCTTCCACCTTGTAATAGCTGGCGAGGCTCTGAAGCTCCATTGTTCTCGTGCACCCCTTGGAAAATGGAAAAGACCTAGTAAAATTGCAGCTAACTGCCTGTTTAACAGTCTAAACTACCTTCCCGCCAATTTCCAGTACGACCTCCTCCCACCAGCCCGGGCAAATCTGGTAATATCCGCTTATGTTGTCAGCACATCGGGCTTCCCTCCCGCTGCCTTTCAACACCATTTTACACCCCTCCTGCCTCCCAGCCCATCTCCAAAGCATTGAGAAAATCCTGATCGATGTAACTGAACGGGCCTGATGGGTTGAATGATCTACTCCTGTCCCTAATTTTCAATATCCGGATGCTCTATCCAGTGGCCTATCTCTGTTTGCAGTTGTGCGCCAGTTTCTCCTGCAATGGCATAAGTAAATAAGGGAAGACTTGCAGTGGAGGAGTGTGTGAAGATGAAGTGTGTGATGTGAAAATGTTAGAAAAGGTGTTAGGGGATGTGGATAGCCATAATGCAGGCTAGGGAGTTAATACTTGCCCTTAACTAGACTGCAATATGAAGGATTAATAGTGCGAGTGTTGATTTCAGAGGGTGAAGAATGTGATGACCAAGGAATAAAAGGAAAACCAATGTTGAGTATCTTACCTTGCCAGATCTGGTGAGATCGTTGCTTTTCTTTTCCTGCTTTGCTCTGGGAGTCGGCTGATAGTGTCAGTGCTACTTCCCTCTAGGCAGCAGGGCTTACTGTCCAGCCAGGCTTACAGGACAATAGTTTCAGGAACCTGTGTTTTCCTCCACTACATCTTTCAGGAAGACATCACGATTCTTCTCAGAGAAGCTGACTGTTCTTCTACCACCTCCTCTATCTGCTTGCTCAGTGGGTAGAAGTGCGGGCTGCATTGCATATTGTTATGAAGAAAAATATGGATCCAAGATGCAGTGGAGAGAAAAAAGTTACTTACTACAACCTTACCTGTCACTCTCCCAGAGCTGGAATGAAGACAGAAATCTGCAGGGTGCCTTGAAACTATTGCACCATTATTACATTCAAGTTGTCAAGGTGTTCAGCTACTTACATTAGTTGTACATATGAGCTATCACAGAATTTATACCTGCTCATATGCAAATTAACTTATTCTGGAAAATTGCATCTAATGATCTGCTGGTGAATGATTATATTGGCTGGCACTACAATGGTGCAATGGCCATCATGGAAATTCAGGGCCAATCTCTCAGGTACAATGATGCTAGTCACTTCTCTAAGTGAACTAAACATCTTGCATTTGCCTTTACTGCCTATTTTCTCACATACAATGACATAATCTTGAGATTTAATAATAGTACATCCTTGTGATTGAAACTGGATGTTCATGTATTTTACACACTTTGGCCACATGCACCTCTGGAACCTTTTCAAAGACAGAATGCTTGCTAAGACAAAGCCAGACATAAATTGCTAAGTTACATTATTTCACAGCAAGTAACAACAGTTATGATTGGGCTCACAGTTGAATCAACTTGTCTTCGCATAAGATTACAAAATAGAGAATATTCTATGTTTCCTCATGTCAGTAGGTCATCTTACAACAAACCAATTTCTTCTATTTGTCCTTCTTCATTCTAATCTGATGAAAATTCATTGTTAAAAAGATCTGACTGATTGCAATTATTTCTCTCTCTGTTTTAATTTCATCGTGTTCACAAGCCAACATTGGCCGAGTGCCCAGGACCAGAGACCTCCCAAAACAATGGGACGTCAGATGCTGATCAATTGTTTACGATCATTGGAGAAACATTTTCAATACCTAGCCTATTAGTATTCCAAACATCTTTCGTCTACATGTGTGTTTTTTTTTAAAAGGCAACAGCATGTGTGAGTGCACTTTGCTTTGAAAATCCAACATTGAAATGTAACTTTTTTCCAAATTATTCAGGTGGAAAAATGAGTAAAAATCGCAAAACGCAACAGATATGCTTGGTACAAGATTCCACTTAAAATTTGTTCTGATTGTCAACATCTCTACAAATGTGGTTTTATAGCATTTGTACAATGTTGTGAACACATTATTCTTGTCTGTAGTAGAAAAGATCAGTAAATGCTTATACTAGCATTCATGAGTTCAGTGTAAGATGTTTTAGTATTGACAGTATAAAACACAATCTAGGTCTGGTTAGACTACAGTCTGATATGACCAGGAACAACTGTTTTATACTGTTTTTAATAGAGCATATCAAAATTGTTTGACATATTGGGGTCATGTTCCAAATAAGGGAGAATTACACAAATGGCTTTCGTGCTAACAATTAATTTATTACTGTATCATCTGTGCTCATATTATACAAAAGCATATGAAGCAGTGCAATGACAATAAAAACACATTATTCATTCACGGGATGTGAGTGTAATTGGCAAGGCAGTGCTTATTACCCATCCCTAATTGCCATTGAGAAAGTTGTAGTGAGCCACAGCTTTGAATACAACTGAATGTCTTGGTAGGTCATTTCAAAGGGCAGTTAAGAGTCAACTACATTGCTGTGGGTCTGGAGCCACATATTGGCCAGATCAGGTTAGGACATCAGGCTAATATAAAAGCAAAATACTGCAGATGCTGGAAATCTGAAATAAAAACAAGAAATGCTGGAAAAACTCAGTAGGTCTGGCAGCACCTGTGGAGAGAGAAGCAGAGTTAACATTTCCGGTCAGTGACCCTTCTTCAGAATGGACATCAGGCTTCCTTCCCTAAAGGGCATTAATGGACAAGATGGGTTTTTAATGACAATCTGGTAGTTTCATGGTCACCATTCCTGATATTAGCTTTTAATTCCTGATTTAGTTAATTGAATTTAAATTCCCCAACTGCCATAGTGGAATTTGAACCCATGTCTCCAGATCATTAATCCAGGACTCTGGGTTACTAGTCCAGTAACATAACCACCATGTACCCCTTATATGCATATTGCAACCCCCAAAAAAGCCGTCCAAGTATAAAATGCTGAATTTTCAATTGGAATATTAATACCATATTTTACAATGGATTCATTTAGCTTTTGACAAAAGTGCACTGGGAGTGTGAAAAGGGAGAAATAATAATAAGAATATTCTAAAAAGACACAAAGAATAAGCTAGAAGGATATATGACAGAATAATATAAAAGATACATGAAACAAAGGATAGGCTTTAAAAGGTACCTTGGATGTATTAAATTACTGAGACAGGCAGAATCGGATGAGCAGGGGAAGGTGCGGCTTTCTGATAACAAACTAGTGCTCAGGAGATGTGTGTGTGCCGATTGCTAATTGGAGTGGTTATCAATGTGTAGCACTTCGGATAGGCTGCCATGATGACCACCAAGGGGCCCCTCTAACTACTTTATAATGATTATGTTAAATGTGGCACAGGAAATGTATGAGGCTTGATTGACTTATTTAAATCACTCTGTATAATCTGATTGGTGTATGCAGACAATGTCTGATAAGTGACCCTATAAACATGTATGACCATTGTGTTTCGGTGAGCTTGCATGTTTTGACTTGATTCGTCTGGCTCCCCTGTATGCTTGATTAAACCAGTGTTCAAACAAAGAAACTTGAGTTTTGAGTCTCGCCTGGTAACCACTTGCATGTGAAGAGGGAGAACGAACTCTCATGGGTAGCAGAATATAGGGAGGCTGATTGAACTCCGACAAGGGGCAAAGGAAGGGTGATTGAACTCCCACAAGTACCAGGGGTTTGGGAGGGTGACTGAACTCCTGCATGAGTAGTAAGCAGAAGAGAGAGCTCAAACTCCCTGTAACAGAATGTATTCACATTAAACCTTTCATAATTCAGCTGTTAATTTTGCATTTATCATGAAAATATGTTTACAGCATAACTGACCCAAATGTGCTAGTAATGTCTGTATTGAAACAATTATTGGCGTTGAAAATAACATGATTCCTAGTATTACAAATCTATGAAGAGCAGAATTGTCTTATCTGAAGAAGTTTTATTCCAAAATATGTAAGCTCACCCAGCTTAATGTTTCAAACTTTAGCTATGGTGCATTTTCAAACCAAGGATTGTACTTAACAGTAATCTTTTTTCTAATAAATGTATGCTAAAAGCTTGTTTGAAGCAACAGCTGCAAATGCTAAATATTCCAAAAGAAAACTGACAGGCTTTCATAGGAAAATTATAGTAAAGTGACTGTCTGTGATTGAGAGATAACCTATAGCAACTTAGAAAAATTATTCTTCTGTGGTCTAGGCTCCTTATACAGCATGTATGATATCATGAGCATTTATTCCATATGGAATAGCCATCAATTCCCAAATCATAACCTTTACGTAAACAAAACAGGTAGTCTTCCAAAAGTCTTTAAGCAGATCATGTATATGTTATTGTCTGGAAGCAAGTTGGATTTTCAAACTGATGGTTGCAAGTTGAAATCACAACATTCATGTTACATAAGCTTGCATTCCTCATTTGCGCAACTTTAAATTCTACCAGTTCCAAACTAGGTTACTACCAGATTTACTACAGAAAGCAAAGGGTTTCCATCACTGCTGGAGGAATGACTAGTGTTAGACAGGTGGGAAATGTCAGGGATAGTTCTCCTATTTCACCTCTGAACTGACCAGCGTTTTTATTAGAATATGTTATAATCCTTGAGCGTTTTAATGGTCAATAAACAGACAACTGACAGGTTTTCTCGTAGATTTAAAGAAAGATAAATGTTAATTAAACAACACCCGAAAATATTTGCAACTTCACCCACTCACACACACACACAAAGAAAGTATAGAGATTAAAAGATAGCATACATTTAGATCTGATGGTTTTTAAAAGGGTTTGTTCTGAAACCTTGTTTGTTTCCCTGGGAGCAAAATTGAAAAACTATATAGGCATGTTTCTCCTTTTTCCTGGTTCACTGGTGTCAAACTGTGGAAAGTCTCAGGTGGAAGGATGCTCTTCTGCAAACCTCTTTGGTCCGATCTCAGTCACAGTTCAATGGCAAAAATCCTGTTACAATTTCTCGGGTAGGGAGTTTCAAAGGTCACCTTTTTGTTTCTGACTCTAGGTTATTTAAATATGGTATTCTGGCAGGGTCTTCCTTCTTGCTGGGATGGGTCACTCTCTTCCTTCTGGTTGCTGGCATTTTGCTTTTTGCGCAGAAAACATCTCTTATTAAAACCCTTTATCAGAGACTTGGTTTCAGTCAGGCGACCAAAGTTCTCTCTCATTGTGTTTTCATAAATGTTGTTTGATGGTGTGGCCATTGTTAGACAATAGGTTTGAATGTTGCTCAGAGAATGATAGAAAGCTTACAGCTCAGAAAGAGGCCATTTGGCTCATCATGTCTACACCGGCCAAAAAATGAGCCACCAGCCTAATCTGACTTTCCAGTATTTGGATCCATAGCCCTGCAGGATATGGCACTTGAAGTGCTTATCCAGACACATTTTAAATGAGTTGAGGGTTTTTGCTTCTACCACCTTTACAGGCAGTGAGTTCCAGATACCTACCACCTTCTGCATGAAAAAAAAACTTTTCTTCATCTCTAATCTTTCTACAAATCACTTGAAAACTATGTCCCCTAGTCACTCACCTCTCTGCTAATGTAAATAAGCCCTTCCCATCCACTCTATCCAGGACCCTCAGAATATTATACATCTCAATCAAATCTCCATCCAGCCTCCTCTGTTCCAAGGAGAACAACCCCAGCCTATCCAATCCTTCATCATAGCTGCATTTTTCCAGTCCTGGCAACATTCTCGTAAATCTCCTCTGTACCCTATCTAGTGCAATTACATCAAATTCTGTAATGAGGTGACCAGAACTGCACACAGTACTCAAGTTGTGGCCTACCTAATGATTTATATAGTTCCAGCATAACCTCCCTGCTCTTATATTCTATACCTCAACTAATAAAAAAGAAACGATTCCATATACCTTCTTAACCACCTGATTGACCTGTCTTGCTACCTTCAGGGACCTGTGGACATTCACTCCAAGGTCCCTCACTTCCTCTCAATATTCTCCCATTAATTGTGTATCCCTTTGCCTTGTTTCACCTCCCCAAATGCATCACCTTACACTTCTCAGTTGAATTCCATTTACCACTTTTCTGCCCACCTGACCAGTCCATTGATATCTTCCCACAGCCTACAGCCATCCTCCTTGCTATCAACAACACGGCCAATTTTATTGTCATCTGCAAATTTCTTGGATGTAAATGTAGGGGGCATCATCCAAATTGTTAATACATAGCACAAAAAGCAAGGGTTCTAGTACTGAGCCCTGTGGAATGCCACTGGAAACAGCCTTCCAGTTGCAAAACCCCCCGTCAACAATTACTCTTTGGCTCAGTGGCAGGAAACAATTTTGTATCCAGTTTGCCACATTCCCCTGGATCCCATGGGCTTTTATTTTTATTTTTTTTAAAACCAGTCTACCATCTTGATTCAGTGGTGTTTTTTCACCCTTTATTCAGAGTTTGAGGCTGGGCTCTCTGTGTCTGCAAAGTCATTGTTAGCCGAACTTGTTGAGGAGGGTAGCCATTAACATTGAATGGGCTATTTACATTTCTAATGTTTTCTTCAACTGTTGACCAGACCTGACAATTGGTTCAGTTTCAGCAGTTGCCATGTGCATTTGCAGTACAGGAGAGGTCACCTGACCTCTTACTCCATCTTGTTTTGCAGCAAAAGGTGTTCTTTGAGTTCAATTCATCAGCTTATTTTATAGTTCATAATTTCTCCTTGCAAGAGCGTAACACGAGCATTGTCTGGATAATCCTATTCATACCAAACATGTTGCTAGCTAATGGGAGGCATTGATTACAAATATGGTTTGGACATATCTGCATCCCACAACATAGGGCAGAATTGTGTTAGTGCAGTGGAGATGGGCTGGGAGGCAGGAGGGGTGGCAAAATGTTAGTGGATGGCTTTGGGAGGCAAGCCGAATGTGTTTACACCACTAATGAATATTCCCAGAGGTGACTGGGCTGAATAGGAAACAGTGCTTGAAGGCTGCGGGAAGGCAATTAAATCTGCTGAATGGGAAATTAATGGCAACTTTGCCAGTTTTTTAGAATGTTACGAGGGCCGTATGAGAACGGAGCTTCAGAGCCTCATCAGCTATAAAGGAGGTGGAAGCTCAGGGGAGGTCAGTCTTAGCTGCAGTTGGTGGCCATTGAGAGAGATAGCATGACATTGTCAAGAAGGTGATGGTCAGTAAACAATGGCAGTAGCAATCTGCAGTCTTGCCAAACTAGACGAGCACAGCAGAGGCATTCCGGTTGAGTATCCTCTCTGACTTTCCATTTGCGTGTACACAGAGTAAGGAGGGTAGGAAGCATTGAAAATTGAGTGTATCACTCTGCAATGGTGGTCATTCACTCAGGCTCCGAGACCTCCAGTGAAGAGGAGCAGAGAGGGAGAGAGCTGCAGCCACCAGGAGCAGGGCAGCAACAACCAGAGGGGCACCAGGATCATGAGGCTGGAAGGGGACATGGACAAGAAGTGAGCAGAGAAGTAGGTAACTAGCTTCTTGTGCGCAGATGACACTACTCAGAGAGGGTCTACCGTCAGAGGCTCTGCTTGCTGAAGGTGTCGGAGCAGCAGTGTTGCCGAAGGCTGCGCCTCTCCAGGGAGGCAGTCGCTAAGCTGTGCGCCGTGATGGAGGAGGAGCTGAGCCCTATGAGAAATAGTGACCACCCACTGCCAGTGGTATTGAAGATCGCCATGCTGCTGAATTTCTATGTCTCAGAATCATTCTAGCGATCTTCTGGATATATCTAATGGGATCTCCCAGTCTGCAGCTCATTACTGCCTCAAGATGGCACAAATGCCATGTTCAAGAGGGCCAGCCAGTACGTGCAGTTTTGCACTGATCCGGACAGTCAGGCTGAGGGGGCTGGAGGATTCAGGGCCATTGCTGGAATCCCCCAGGTGCAGAGTGTCATTGACTGCATACATATGGCCATCAAGGCTCCCACAGACCAGGCAGCAGCCTTCATCAACAGGAAGGGCCAATGTACAACTGGTCTATGGCCAGCACAAACGGATCCTTCAGGTCAGTGCAAGGTTCAGGGGAAGCCGTCACTATGCCCACATACTAAGGCAGGCCCAGGTGCCCAAACTTCTCAGGCCCCCTGCGTGCCTTCAAGGGTGGATACTGGGTGACAAAGGCTACATATTAAAGACATGACTCCTTTTTCCTGTGCAAAACCCCAGCACAGAGTATAAATATATCACAGCACAACTCGAACAACCATCGAGTAAGGCCATAGAGTTTCTAAAGATGCAGTTCAGATGCCTCAGTAGATCTGGTGGAGCCCTTCAGTATGCCCCAGCAAGGGTCTCACATATTGTTGTGATGTGGTGTGCTCTGCACAATCTGGCACCACAGAGGGAAGAAGTTTTGAACAATGAGGACATCCTGGAGGGCAATGCCTCCTCCGAGGATGAAGATTTGGAATGGGCTGTTCATCAGGTAGAATATGATAAAGAGGCTAGGGACTGCCCAGAACTTGCTGGTCTTCCAGCGAAAACAGTTGTCCACAACCAAGTGTTGCAGACTGGCACATTCCAAGGTCCAGGACTACATGCTGCGGGACGCACTAAAGCTTGGGACAGCCGCTGCAAAGGCTCAATGGGGAAAGACCACTGGGTAAGGTCCCCCCACCAAAGTGAACTGAGGGGCTGGACCCATGGGAAACACCTTGAGCTGTATGCACCAAATATGGGTTTGCTGTAAAATGTACATGGCATGTAAAATGGAATGGAAGGGTTGTGAGGCAATTCACTCCTGGATCGAAGAAAACTGATTTCCTTTGCACTTTTTGGAATGTCAACTTGGTGCTGTTTTGAACTGTTTTGCAATGCATTTTTTTTTTAATACAGATTTTTATGAATAAAGTATATTTGAGAAAAAAAAAAGCCATGGTCGTCATCCTCTGGTGCCAGAGGCCTTGAAGACCCTGGCATTTTGGGGGTCTCCTGCACAGGTGCAGGGGCCACCTTTGTCACCACAGTTTCCTGAGGTGTTGGTGTCGCTGTCAAAAGGGACGAAGACCCGCTGCTCATGCCAGGAGCAGCCTGAGAGGAGCCCCCAGGTGCTTCAGGCAGCTGCTTCTCTATCCTGTCAGGCTACACTTGTCCCTTCCTGCTCACCTGAGGAGTATGGACACCTACTGATGACTTGTACCCCTCTTGCCCAACCATTGCTCCACAGAGCTCATGGAGGAGATGATGGCATGCAGGTCCGTGTGCATCACCAGCATCTACTGTGTGGTTTGCAGGATGTAGCTCTCCATAAGGGTCACCACTCTCTCAATGGAGAATGCCATGTGCGCACACGCCAGAGATATGGCTGCACTCATGGCCTGATTAACTCCTCCATCGTTTGCGCATGGGTGCCCATAACATCTGGAAGCTCCGCCAGACGTTCATGCACCTCATGCTACAGTTCCAGAATCTGCGGCCATGTCAATGGCTCCAGAGGCATGTCATCAACCTGAAACTCCATCACTATTCCCTCACACCGTCCTCTGGTGGCTTTGGCTGTCACAGCTTCCGTCAGCTGCTCTGGTCTGTCTGTGCTGTGCTCACCAGAATGTGATCTCTTTGCTACTCGTGTGACTATCCACTGACGTGACAGTATCTGTGCTGCTAGAGGGTGTGGAAGAATGATGTGATGCTGCATCATTTGAGGTCACCTCCTCCGCAGAGGTGGAAGGTTGTCACACAGAGACACAGAGACACAACCTCCAGTTCTTGCTCTCTCTCTCTCAAGCACCAGGAGCTCTCTTCTCCCGCAAGCATATAAATGTACATTGTTACTCACCCATCATACTCACGCACAACACCTATGTTGGTGGCAGTGTAACTGTCCATCAGTACACCACAGGGATGCCTCCTGCATGTGGCCATTCAATGCTGGCAGTGCACTAGGTGTCAAATCTGACAGACTGGTGTTCTCCAAAGAGGCTCCCATGCATGCGACAGTCAATGCTGCTGCCTAGGCATTGCTGTTGAGTAGGTGGGCATCCCTTTCACCACATTCATATTCAGCTTTAGTCACATTTAAGGCTGCAATCTTATTAGGTGCTGCACTCAGCTTGCCAAAACAAATCAGGTCTTTGATCCTCTTTTGACACTGCTGCCATGTACATGGGTCCACCCAATGGCTGCTCACCTCCTCTGCTATGTCCATCTATGCCCTTTTTGTCTGGTGAACTGGCCATCTCCTCTCATCCTGAGAGTAAAGGACTTCCCTCCGAGCCTGGGCCACCTGGAGGGGCACCTCTAGGTGGGTATCAGAGAACCTGAGCACCACCCTTGCTTGATTTTCTGTCATTTTCTGATCACTGCAGTTGCCAGGGCTCCCTGTCAGATTCGTCTGGGGCTGGTGGGTGCCTTTTAAAGACAGTGCCATGCATGCCTGATCTGGCACTTCATCATGCCCATGCCTCATAACAGGCCAGCTCCGAAGCCTGCCGGCCGTTAATTGGACGGCCCGACAATATCACTCTCCCCTTTCTGCAGCCCCCCCCCCCCCGACCCTTGCAGCCACACCACCCACTTTAGGTCCTAACATCAAGACTTCATTGCTGCTGGTAAAATCCCAGCCATTATGTTTCCCAGGCCCTGAGCTATTCTACTGTCTATGTTGGTGGCCAATAATTAGTGGTAAGCAACCAACAAAGGAGAGAAGCCTACAAGAAAGATATGCCACATAGTGTCAGACAGGATCCTGGCCAATGTTCATCCCTCAATTAATATCACTAAACCAATTAGCTGGTCATCATCACATTTCTGTTTGTGGCTGCTTGCTGTGTACAAATTGGCTGCTTCATTTCCAACAGTTACAACACTTCAAAAATCTATTCAATTGGCTGTAAAGTGCTTTGGAACATCCCGAGGTCATGAAAGACTCTCTATAAATGTAATATCATTCATAGTCGATATCTCGTTAGATCACTTTTTGGTCATTAACATGGAGGTCCTTTAATACACAAAGACTGATACCAACATGTTGGATTCTCTTCTGTGTTGTACCTTGAATAGTTTTCATTTCCTCCTACATATTTCAGTTTTCAAGTTATTCATCAATAGCAGGTTCCCTCGAATAAGCTGATGACCAACGATTAGCAGCAAGCAACTGTTTTGCAGTAAGCACTACATAGGCCAAACAGCCCAGGACATTGCAGCAGGAGTTCCTCATGGCCGGTTCTAGGCTCAACCATCTTCAGCTGCTTCATCAGTGACCTTCTCTCCATCTGAGGTGAGAAGTGGGGATATTCAGTTCTATTTGCAACTCCTCAGATAATAAAAGCAGACAATGCTTATATATAGCAAGACCTGAACAACCTTCAGGCTTGGGCAAATACTGACAAGTGCCAGACCATCTCCACCAAGAGAGAGTGTAACCATCTCTCCTTCATAATTCAACAGCATTACAATTGCTGAATCCCCTACCATCAATATCCTAGAGGTCACATTGACCAGAAACTTAACTGGACCAGTCATATCAATATTGTGGCTCCGAGGCCAAGTCAAAGCTAGGAATTCTGCAGCAAGTAAATCACTTCCTGTCTCCCCAAAGCCTATTCACCATCTACAAGGCATGTGTCAGATGTGTGATGGAATACTCTCCATACTCTGGATGAGTGCAGCTCCAACACCTTTCAAAAAGCTTGAAAGCATCCAGGACAAAACATCCCACTGGATTGGCACCCATCCACAAACTTAAGCACTTACACCCTCGAGCACAGATGCACCATGGCTGCAGTGTGTACCATCTACAAAATGCACTATAGTAACTCACCAAGGTTCCTCTGACAGCATCTTCCAAACCCACAATCTTTAACACCTAGAAGAACAAGGGCAGCAGGCACATGGGAACACCACAGCCTGCAAGTTCACCTCAAAGTCACACCATCCTGACTTGGAACTATATCGCCATTCCTTCATGGTCACTGGGTCAAAACCCTGGAAAACCTTCCTAACAGCATTGTGGGTGCACCTACACCACAAGGATTGCAGTGGTTCAAGAACGTGGCTCACCGCCACCTTCCTAAGGGCAATTAGGGATGGGCAATAAATACTGCCCTTGCCAGCGACACCCACATCCCATGAAAGAATGGGAAAAAGCAGGCTTTTAACGGCTAGGATGTGAAATTGCCACTGGCTCGATTTCTCTTTAAAAAAGTGTGTAGTTAGCATACACAACTCATTTTTAAATGTACGGCGTTAGATTTTCAATCAATAAAATCACTTAGATATCCTGCAGCTTGGCATGTGATACGATACCTGCAACCTAAATCTTTATCATCAAATATTTCCAAATTCACTTAGCCTTTTAATTAAGGAAAAAGTCAGAAAAAAAAATGGGTTCAGCAGCTTGAAAACTTAAAAAAAAAATTGAAAACTTCTGATGTAGTTCATCAATTGTCAATTTTTCACGAAGCTCTGAATAAAAGTATACTTCCTTACAAGCCTACATAAAGTTTTGCTTTTTCATATTCTATTCAAATCGGATGACACTTCATGGCAATACTTCCTTTCCTACATATGCTGCAGTGTCTCTTGAATTATTTATTCACAGTATTTCTCATTGTTAGAATCTCTGAATGACTATACCCTTGCCATTGCAGTAATGTTTGATTCCTTAGGCCTTTGTTTTTAAGAATATATATGGGAGCGATTATTCAGAATGTCAGCAAACTTACTGCCTACTGACTGCCAGAGACATGATGCATGTGCATGCATTGATTACATTAATACCACTCTGTGTTCTGAGATAATTTAGCACAGAGGTAAGTGGATACCAATGGGGAATTAAAAACTTAGCTGATTGTGGTGAATTCCTCTAAGCCACAGGAGGGCTGCATATTGTGTGAGTTCAGAAATGAAGGACATCACTTGCTATATGCATCACATTTGGACCTGCTTTGGTAATTATTACAGAAAGTCTAAGTGTCAGTTATACCAGTTGTAGTTGCAATTGCGCTGTCTGGAGGTAGAGCGGGAAACAGTGAGAGACAGAGTCATGCATTATAAAGGATAAGAAGGAAAAGGCTGAATGCATGAAAAAAAACTTACATTTTCAAAATTTCCCAAAGCCCTTCTCAGCCAATGAATTAGTTTTGAAATGTAGTTGCTGTTTTTAATGTGGGAAATGATGTACAAATGAATTGTTGACACCAAAGTAGAGCAACACTTAACAAGATTGAGGCACAGAGAGAGATAATCAGAGATATTTGTACTGCTGGTTCCAGAGAGAACGTTAGTAAAAATTAAATTCCATTGTTCACATTCCCAGAGTACTAGGTAAAGCTGAATGCACAAGATATTAACACGATCAATTAATGTGATAGCGTGGTGTATTTTCACAGTAATAGCTTGCATTTATCTATATGGACATGATCCATGATGCCCAGAAAACAATTCATCTGATTACTGCCAAATTCTTAAGATCCACATATGAACTCTTTATTCTTAGTCTTTCAGTCAGTTGTCTCATTCAAATAAACCAGGCACATGGGATAAGCTGACTTTTAGAATAAGGACATAGTTAAGGCATTAAAGCATGGCACATGATTATCAAATTCTCACCAAACGAAAAACAAACAAAAAAAAATAAAACCAGCAATGGTACCGCTTCACCCCTTGGCCTAGATTAGTGCTCCTACAGTGGCAATGTGCAGATGGATAAACTGTGTGGATGGATGCAATCGCCTCTCTGTAGCAGCACTGCTAAAGTAGAGTGTATGCTTTGTGTTTGTAGTAGTGCAACATGTGTTGCTTATTCTTAGATTCTAAATGGACTACATTCAGCTGTGGAGATAAGTTTAAAAAAATACACATTAGTATTGTGTCAAACCACCTTAATAACAGCATCAGCAGTAATGTGCATCTGTTAGCAAACCAAATATTTGATCACTGTATCTCAATTTTTTGAGGTAATTTATCACGGCTTTGATACAGCCTTTTTAGCACAAACTTATACATGTAGCATCTGAATAAGCCACCTGGGGTTTTGTAACATCACTTACAGGTGCAGGGGGTGACGGAATCAGGAACACAAATATAGATCAGCAGGGAAATGAATCAGGATTTGTTCAACAGAAAGACCAACAACTCCTACCAGCCTCTCCTCAGGTAGTTAAAAAAGACCTTGCAGAGGCTGCAGAAACAGAAAGAACATGATATCAGTAAAAAAAAAGAATTGCTGAAAAGGGGACTCATGAGGCTACAGCTGCAGACAGCTTCAAAGCTGTGTAGCAAATGGTCTGCTACACAAGTGGATTGAAGAAGACAATTGCCTAGGAACAGGCGATTAGCTTGAGACTTATTGGTCAAAGCCCAAAAGACTTTGTGATAAGATGACCAGACATCTAAAGAATGTGTGTTGCCTGAAGGTGTGCACCCAGGATTTGGAAGAAGAGCCATGAGGGAACACTGGTAAAGAAAGTTTCTCCTTTTGCTAGGAGCACTAATCAGCTTCTCTCCGCGGTCAAGTAACATTCCCTACTTGAAGGCCGCATTTGTTTATATCAGAGTTTGGATGATAAATTTGAGCAAACAGGAATGACCCTGTGTTACTTCTCATTTCTCAGGTGCTGTATATTACATACCCGAAAAGATTTTTCTCTTAAGGGGAAAGGATGCGGAAATATCTTGCTCAAAAAGGTAGGAAGAATTCAAACTCTGGCTTCCCTTTGAGTGTTCCATTTACTTTGTAGCACACATAGTATGTTAATATAACTAATAGAAGGAAACTAAATTAAGATTTTGTTATTACTGCAGTAATGTTATTTACATATGCATTGTGATAAATGTTCGTTAATAACTCACTATGTATTTTTGTGAAGGTGCTTTCTTCTTTCTAAAGATTTTGCTCGCCACCTTGAAAATCCTGTTAGAACTTTACTAGCTGTTATTATCCTTTACTATAATTATAAATAATGTCACATTTTTAGCACTTTATACATTAAGCTACATCCAAAAAATTGTTAAAATGTCTTTCTTCAGATTGTCAAATGCTTTCTTTTCAAACTATCATTCTTACAAAGTCTGGTTAAATTGACTGTTTTTAGAGATGGCAGTTTTGACCAGCACTGGAAGAACAAACAAATGGCACTATTTTGGAGCATTAATTAAATCAGTTTAGAGAGCTCAGTAGAACTGAAAATTTAGCCCAGGTCTTGCACATGAATAGATTATGCAAATTACAAAAACACTGAATAACCAGAAAATGTTCAGTCTATTTTCTAATACGAGTGATGTAATATCAGTTCTGTTTGCCCTATATTCATGTTTATCTGACCTTCTTACTGTGCAATGAAAATATTTAACTATACTTTTTTCACTGAAGTCACAAACTGCTGTAGAAGACTTTGATCAAAATTGAGGGAAAGTGCATTCAAAGTTTTTGAAACAGGTTTTCATCTTCAATTCATTTGCAGGTTTCGTCTTGAAATATCACAGGATAGATTTTCATTTGAACTGCTTGAATATAAGACATCACTGGATGTAGCAGAAAAGAAAATTAGATAAATTGCACACCTGTAAAGGAAGTTGGTCTGTATTTCCTTCATTAATTTAAAAGGAAAACTGGGTGGGTTTTTTTGAAGCGTGTGCGATATTCCTCATTTGATTGGAGTTTAGAATCAAATAGGCGTTAAATCTTCAGAAAACAATTTCACCCCTCAAACATTAAAGTAACTTCATTGGTATCCCAAAGGCTTGTAGGTAAATGCGATTGGTGCCGAGTTAGTTGATCTTAGCCAATAGACTCCTTCATCCTATTCACCAACATTCACTCCCTGTACCATAGACAGTGGCAGCTGTACCATCTACAAGATGCAGTGCAGGAACTCACCAAGGCTCCTTTGACAGCACCTTCCAAACCCGCAACCTCTACCACCTCGAAGGACAAGGGCAGCAGATGCATGGGAATACCACCTGAACTGCAGGCGCAAATTCAAATGGAAGATTATGATGTGGTGGCCATTGCGGAGATGTGGCTGCAGGATGGTCGGGACTGGGAACTAAATATACCTGGTTATAAAGTTTACAGGAGGGACAGAGAAAATGGCAGAGGGGGTGGAGTAGCCTTACTGATAATCTCACCTCATTGGTGAGGGAGGATATAATGAGGGGAAAGCATCCAGTGGAGAACTTATGGGTGGAATTGAGGAACAGAAAAGGATCTAAAACTGTAATCGATGTTGTGTTATAGACCCCCTGGTAGCAGTTCTGAGGTGTTAGATTGTATAACTGCACAAATTAGGCAAGTGTGTAACAAAGGCAGAGTAGTAGTAATGGGGATTTTAACTTGCACATTGATTGGGAGAGGCAGACTAGCACCTGTCAGAAAGGTAGGGAATTTCTGGAATGTGTCCGGGATAGTTTCCTGCAGCAATATGTCCTAGATATAACAAGGGGACAGGCAATATTAGATTTAGTTATGAGTAATGAGCCAAATTTAATTAGTAGCCTAACTGTGCATGAACATTCATCAAATAGTGATCACAACATGATCGAATTCAAGGTAGCGTTTGAAAGTGAAAAGCACGAATCAGCTACTAGAATTTTAGACTTGGGTAAGGCCGACTTTACCAGAATGAGACAGAGACTGTCCATGGTAAACTGGGTCGATCTGTTAATGGGTCAAATGACTGAAGAACAGTGGAGAATATTTAAAGAAACATTTAACGAAATACAGAGCGAGTATATACCCGAGAGGAAAAAGCTCCACTTCACAGAAAAAACAGCCATGGACAACTAAAGAGATTAGGGATAGCATAAAACTAAAAGAAAGGTCTTACAAAAATGCAAAACGCAGCACAGATCCGGCCGAATGGGATCAATACAAAGACCAGCAAAGGGTCACAAAGCAGCTTATAAGAGCTACTAAAAGAGATTATGAAAGGAAACTTGCAAGGGACATCAAAATCAATAAGAAATTTTATAGTTACATAAAGGGAAAGCGGGTGGCCAAGAGCAATGTATGCCCACTAAAAGCTGAAAATGGAGATATTGTCATTGATAATGGGGAAATGGCAGACATGTTGAACAATTACTTTGCCTCAGTATTTACAGTTGAAAAGGAGGATAACTTGCCGGAAGACCCGAAAAAATTAATAGCTGATAGGGGACAAGGACTTAATACAATTAATGCAAGTAAATCAGCAACAAGGAAATTAATGGAACTAAATAGTGAGAAATCCCCAGGACCTGACGGTTTCCATCCGAGGATGTTAAAGGAAGTAGGGGAGCACATTGTAGATGCCCTAACTATAGTCTTTCAGAGTTCCCTAGATTCAGGATTGGTCCCTCAGGATTGGAAAGTTGCACGTCACTCCACTTTTCTAAGAAGGGTGAAAGGGGGAATCAAGGAAATTACAGACCAGTTAGCCTGACATCTCTGGTGGGCAAGTTGCTGGAGTCTATAATCAAGGATAGGGTGACTGAACACCTAGAAAAATTTCAGTTAATCAGGGACAGCCAGCATGGATTCATGACAGGAAGGTCATGCCTGACAAATCTCATTGAATTTTTTGAAGAGGTGACTAAGGTAGTGGATGTTATTTATATGGACTTCCAGAAGGCATTTGGTAAAATCCCACATAAGAGACTGTTAACGAAGATAGAAGCCCATGGAGTTGAGGGCAAAGTACTGACATGGTTAGAAAGTTGGTGGAGATAGTAGGCGACAGAGAGTAGGGATAATGGGTAAGTACTCCGATTGGCAGGATGTGACCTGTGGTGTCCTGCAGGGATCGGTGTTGGGGCGTCAATTATTTACATTATTCGTTAACGACTTGGATGATGGCACAGTAAGTCATATATCTAAATTTGCTGATGATACAAAGTTAGGCGGCATTGTAGACAATCTAGGTGATAGCATAAAATTGTAAAGAGATATTGACAGACTAGGTGAGTGGGCAAAACTGTGGCAGATGGATTTCAATGCGGGCAAGTGTGAGGTTATCCATTTTGGACCAAAAAAGTATAGAGCAGGGTACTTTCTAAATGGGAACAGGTTAAGTACAGTGGATGTCCAAAGAGACTTGGGGGTTCAGGTGCATAGATCTTTAAAATGCTATGAGCAAGTGCAGAAAATAATCAAAAAGGCTAATGGAATTCTAGTCTTTATATCTAGAGGATTGGAATATAAAGACACAGAGGTTATGCTGCATCTGTACAAAATCTTGGTTAGACTCCACTTGGAGTACTGTGAGCAGTTCTGGGCACCACACCTTAGGAAGGATATATTGGCCTTGGAGGGAGTGCAACATAGGTTTACAAGAATGATACCTGGACTACGGGGGTTGAGTTACGAGGAGAAATTACACAAATTAGGCCTGTTTTCGCTAGAATTTAGAAGGTTAAAGGGGTGATCTGATTGAAGTCTTCAAGATATTAACAGGAAAAGACAGGCTAGATAAAGATAAACTATTTCCACTGGTTGGAGATTCTAAAACTTGGGGGCATAGTCTAAAAATTAGAACCAAACTGTTCAGGAGAGATGTTAGGAAGCACTTCTTCACGCAAAGGGTGGTAGAGGTTCGGAACTCTCTCCCACAAACAGCAGTTGAAGCTAGAATAATTGTTAATTTTAAATCGGAGATAGATAGATTTTTGTTAAGCAAAGATAAGGGATATGGGCTAAAGGAAGGTATATGGAGTTAGGCTGCGGATCAGCCATGATCTCATTGAATGGCCTACTCCTATTCCTATCTTCCTATGTTCGGTCCCCACCATCACCGAAACCAGTCTTCAGCAATCAGATTCACTCCATGTGGTATGAAGAAATGGCTGACTGCATTGGATACAGCAAAGGCTACGAGCCCTGACAACATTCTGGCTATAATACTGAAAAACTTGATTTCCAGAACCAGCCACACCTTTACACAAGTTGTTCCTACTCAGCTACAACACTGGCATCTATCCAGTGAAGTTAAAAATTGCCAGGTAAGCCCAGTCCACAAAAAGCAGAACCAATCTAATTACCATCTCACCAGCCTACTCTCCATCAGCAAAATGAGGGAAGGGACCAATACAGACACTTAGTTTGGGTTCCACCAGGATCTTTCAGCTCCAGACCTCAGACTCATTACAGAATTGGTCCAAACATGGACAGAAGAGCTGAATTTCAAAAGGTGAGGGAGTGACTGCTCTTGACATCAAGGCAGCATTTGACAGAGCATGACATCAAGGAGTTGTGGTAAAATTGATGTCAATGGGAATCAGGGGAAGACTCTCCATTGGTTCAAATTGTGGATTCTTCATTCTTGAATATAGTTAACATTTTTGCCTTGGGGAAAAAGGGATATGATGAGTGGGCAGGTAAATGAAGTTTAGGCAGAGGATCAGCCATGATTGTATTGAATGGCGGAGCAGGCTCGAGGGGCCTACTTATAGTCTTCTTAGCTTTCTTATGTTCTTACACCTTGCACAAAAGGAAGATGGTTGTCGGAGGCCAATCATCTCAGTCCTAGGACATCATTGCAGGAGTTCCTCGGGACAGTGTTCTAGGCCCAACCATCTTCAGCTACTTCATCAATGGCCTTCCTTCCATCAGAAGGTCAGAAATGGGGATGTTCATTAATGATTGCACAGTGTACTGTTCCTCAACTCTGCAACTCCTCAGATAATGTCTGCATGCAGCAAGACCTGGACAACATTCGGGCTTTGGCTTTCATGCCACACAAGTGCCAGGCAATGGCTATCTCCAGCAACATAGTCTAAACACTTCCCATTGGTATACAACTTGACATAGCACTGTTGAATCCCCCATCAATATCCTAGAGGTCACCATTGAGCAGAAACTTTAACTGAAGCAGCCACTTCAGGACTGTGGGTACAAGAGCAGGTCAGAGACTTGGTATTCTGTGGCTAGAGACTCATCTCCTGACTCCCCAAAGTCTGTCCACAAGGCACTAATCAGGAGTATGAAGGAATACTCTCCAATTGCCTGGATGAGTGCAGCTCCAACACTCAAGAAGCTTGACATCACCCAGAACAAACCAGTCCACTTGATTAGCACCCACTCATCACCTTAAAAATATTTTTCAATCCACCACCTGCACACAGTGGCAGCAGTGTGCATCATCTACAAGATCCACTGCAGCAACTCGCCAAGGCTTCAACATCACCACAAACCCAGTGCCTCTACCACCTAGAAGAACAAGGACAGTAGGCACATGGAACATCACCACCTCCAAGTTCTGTTCCAAGTCACACAACATCCTGGCTTGGAAATATATTGCCATTCTTTCACTTTCACTGGATCAAAGTCCTGGAACTCCCAACCTAACAGTACTGTGGGAGTACCTTTACCACAGACTGCAGTGGTTTAAAAAGGTGGCTCACCAACTTCTCAAGGGCAATTAGGGATGGGCATTAAATTCTGACCTTGCCAAAAATGCCCACATCTCGTGAATGAATTAAAAAAATCTGATCATTAATTTCTTCACATCTTTCTATTTAACACCAGGGTTTCACTTTAAATGTAATCTATTGGTTGTAAAGTACTTGGGTCATCTTCACGACATAAAATGTGCCATATAAATTAAAGTTCTTTTGTTTCTTTATGCTCATAAAATGTTCCAGCCTAGCCACTGTGCTATGTTGAACAAGCCTTTCGAAGGAAGTGCTACCAATTCTTCTTCATAAAAAAACCCCATAAAAACATATTAATCTTATTTCACATGAATGCTGAAACATGTGTTGCAGTTATGGTGAACTATTTGAGCAATAGCTCCACAGTGCAATTCACAGCCAGCACCACATGTTATAAATCTGGAATATTTTAACAGCACAGGTGGTAACTTCTGCTTTTCCAAAGCAACTTAAGTTTGCAAAGTGCCTAGAGTTTTGAAGGAGCCCTCAAGTACTTTTTAAAGTTTGACACCACACTGCAGTTTTACTGTATGTGGTATCTAGCCAAGATCGATGGAAGTGACAATCAGGCAGGTTTTGTAATGGACAGATGATCTGATTTGCAAGTTTACTGCACAATTGGTAAAGATGAAAACTACACCATGTTTCAGATAGCTCAAACATGGTGCGACCAAAATCATTCTAATGTTCCAAATCATGTATGACTATGAGAGCACTGGTATGCTGGAATGGAAAGGACCGAAGACTGAACTAAATTTGTTCTTGGACCTCAGTGATTTAGGTGAACTGCCAATGCCATCAGGACTGCCGAATGCATCTCATCTGTTGGGGTCTGACCAATTTGGACTTGAGCCAAGACCCACACCTTTGTCGAGGGGAAGGCAGTTGAGAGGTGGTGGGTGAGGCAAGGCCAACAGCTGCCTGCCATTGTTTTGTGGAGCCAGGAGGAGCATTCTTGCTCCTGTCGACTCTACATCAAACAAAATTTCTCAAAGTTTTGGAGCCTTCCTTTTTAAAGCAACTTACATCAGTCTTGTTAGGCTGCTTGAGTCTGGAAGTACAAGACTGAGCTTGCACATCAGAAGCTCTAAGTAAGTTTAAGAGTTCAGGTCTGAAATGGGTGCAGGAGCCTAATTTCAATGTTGAAATGATGTCTGCACTGATTTCATGCAAACATTAGGTTTGACAAAACATGGACTTGTTTTGCAGTGGTCCAAATGCCATGCAGATTGGACACAAGCCTCTGCCCTGCTAAACTGGCTATCATTGCAACTATTTTATATCTATTATGCAGGTACAGAGTTGAATTCAAGGCTGGTGTGCTTTTCAAAGTGGAAAACAGATGCTCTATACAAGCTGCTACAGGCCTGGAACAGATTTTTCACTACCAATGGATGAACCTTCAATCTCAGGTGATTTCAATGACGAATGCTTGCGCATGTTACATTGATGAGGCTGAGCCCAGAAATTCATGTGTAGCGCATGAAAGCTCGGATGAATATTCTGCCTATGCTGCCTAATGTTCACACATGCTTGGAGTATGCTTCATAGTCGGGCAAATAAGTTCAAGTATTCAATTTGCAAGGTACTAAATTTAGCAACAGAGAAGAGCTTTGAAACCTTTGAGATCTCGTACAGAATATGCTTGTGTTTCATTACATTTCTATCAATTGTATGTAAATCAGCAATGATTTTCACCTGTTCTCTCTTCCAGTAGCACTTGATCATTTAAAATGGGAGCTATTGGAATATTCTGCTGTGGTCTTTACAAGGTTGATTTCTTAGAGATGATTAACAGTTTACTACAGCACTTAGTTTTCTCATGCTTTTCACAAAGCAGTATCTACATTATGTGTAGTGCATTAGTTGCTGTTGGTGTTTGCTGCTGAATTTTGGCAGTGCCTTCTCCACATATTCTTTCCCACAGACAGCAGCTATGTCATTGGCAGAAATCACAGTGCTCAACATGCGAGCTCCGTTGGGCATTCTAATGGCAGTGATGAATGTTTGAGGAGCAAGAAGAGTTCATGCAGTAGGAACAAAGACAGATGCAATAGGATCCCAGGTATCTGGCTCTGACTCAGATTTGTCCCAGGAGCTGAGTCTTCAGACCTAGACATATCTACCGGGGGATATCTGATGAGGTGGTCTTCATCATTTATAGTTCTCGATGAAGGTTGTCAGAGTTATGCTGTCTCTTGAACCCAATCTCCAGGCAAAATCTCCAGGGACAGCCCTGTCACAGCTGTGAAAGTTACCAAGACAATATATTTATATACAACTACATCCTTCCAGAAAACACCACCACCAGCAACAACCAGAACTTATGTTTATGAAGAGCTGGTATTAATATAGCAGCTCTCATGACCTGAGGATGCCAAAATACAATGTTTTTACCATAGAAAAAAATCACAAGATACTTTCAGAGGAATAAAAAAGCATGGACATTGGCAAGAATTTTACACCCCCCCCCCCACAAAGAGAGTGAAGGTGGCCTGTGGGGGGGGGGGGAGGGGGGGGGGGCGGGGGATGTTGGGGGCATAAAATGGAGTGGGATCGGGGGGGCCTTCCTGACCCGCTCCCGCCTCCACTTTATGCAGGGCAGCAGTGGAAAACGGCCTGCCTGCCCCAGGCTAACCAAGGCCCTTAAGTGGCCACTTAAGGGACTCTGCCTGCCACCATGGGGATTTTACCCTTGGCAAGCGGGGAGGCCCAGGCCAGAGAAAAGCCACATGACAAAAGCAGGCAGCTCTCTGACAGCCTGGGGGGTAGAGGGCCTGCTGGTCAGGCACTCTGTGCCAGGAGAGCCGCTCCTCAATGCCCCAACCCCCCCCACTTCAAAGTGGTGTCAGGTTTTTCACTTAACCTTGCCTAATTAAGATGCTTGCTGAAATGTTAAAGTTAGTGTTTGAAAGTAGAATTGAAGTTAACTTTAGTGATTCACTCCATGGTTCAATAGTCTGATAAGGAATTAGAATTGTTAGACTGGATAACCATAATGGACAGCTTATTAATAGTCCTCATCAGTTTATACTAAGAGCTGTTCATAATAGGCAAATATTAACAAGAAAGCACCTGAAAGTTAGTTTGAAGGCTGTCTTGGGGATGGTATTCAAGGAGTGGAATGGCATAGGAGGAGATATAGGAAAATGATGTAAAGGCATGGTTGATCAAGGACAGAAGGTACATGCAAAGGTTCTAGCGGGTCATGGAAGGCGGATAATACAAGGATGGGCCTTTACTCCATGGTTTAGACAAAGAACTCCATGTAAACTTGGGCACTATATATTAAGAACTTTGAGGACAATTAAGTCCTGTTACCTTCTGGGAGAGCAACAGAGAGGAGTGGACCTGCAGGGAAAACAGAGTGAGAGAAAAGAGGATAAATACAGCCAGAGGATCACGGCCCAGTCGCTTACCTTCCGGGAGAGCAGCGGAGGGCAGTCTAGGCGCACCGGAGTTTGAACACAAAGTAAGCAGTGACGGCACAGGAAAGCTACAAGGTGATTGGTTGGTGAGTGACTGCTGTTAGGGAATAACTCTAAATAGCTGGGTAAGTAACTAAAAGTAAAAAAGGTCTACTAGTTTTTAAAAAAATATATAGTAGGTAGTTTTTTTTAGGGAATCAAGACCCGAGTGTAAACAATCTAATTTTTGGGTAATTTAAGAGGATAAATTAAGGGTAAGTCATGGCAGGACAGCTCGGCAATGTGGAGTGCTCCTCCTGTGCAATGTGGGAAGTCAGGGACACTTCCAGTGTCCAGGGCGAACACGTGTGCAGGAAGTGTCTCCAGCTGCAGCTAATTGAAATCTGCGTTTCAGATCTGCAGCGGCATCGAGAGACACTGGAGCATCCGCTAGGCCGAGATCATTGTGGATAGCATGTACAGGGAGGAAGTCACACTGCAGGTAAAGACAGCTCAGACAGAAAGGGTGACCTCCAGGCAGAGTAGAAGAACTAGGCAGGTAGTGCAGGAATCCCCTGGGTCCATCTCCCTATCTAACAGATTTTCCACTTTGGATACTGTTGGGGCAGATAGCTTCTCAGGGAAATGCAGCAAGAGCCAAGTCTGTGGCACCACAGGTGGCTCAGCTGCACAGCAGGGAAGGAAAAGGAGTGGGAGAGCTATAGTGATAGAATCCCCTATCGCAGGGGTACAGATAGGCATTTCTGTGGCCACAAGTGTGACTCCAGGTTGGTATGTTGCCTCCCCGGTGCTAGGGTCAAGGATGTCATGGAGCAGCTGCAGGACATTCTGAAGGGGGAGGGTGAACAGTCAGAGGTCATGGTACACATTGGTACTAACGACATAGGTAGAAAGAGGGATGAGGTTCTGCAACAAGAATTTAGGGAGCTAGGTAGCAGATTAAAAAGCAAAACCTGAAAGGTTGTAATCTCTGAATTACTCGGTGCCACGTGCTAGTGAGTATAGGAATAGGAGGATAGAGCAGATGAATGCGTGACTGAAGATATGGTGCAGGAGGGAGGGCTTTAGTTTCCTGGATCACTGGGTCTATTTCTGGCAAGGATGGAACCTGTACAAGTAGGACTGGTTGCACCTGAACTGGAACGGGACCAACATCCTTGCTGGGAAGTTTGCTAGTGCTGTTGGGGTGGGGTTTAAACTAATTTGGCAGGGGGATGGGATACAGAGTGGAGGTACAGTAGGGGATGATGCAGAGTCAAATATCGAAGAAAAACTGAGTCAGTCTGAAAGGCAGAGCAAATATAGACCTGTTAAGGCACAAGTGAAAAATGCAAGGCTGGATTGCTTCTATTTTAATGCAAGGAGTCTTACTTGTAAGGCAGATGAATTGAGGGCATTGATTAGCATATGGGAATATGATATTATTGCTATCACAGAGACATGGTTGAGGGAGGGGCAGGACTGGCAGCTCAATATTCCAGGGTATAGAATCTTCAGGCGTGACGGGAGGCTGGTGTGTAAAAGAGGAGGAGACATTGCACTGTTGATCAAGGAGTCAATTACTGCAGTCAGGAGGGATGATAACTTAGATGGTTCCTCAAATGAGACCATATGGGTAGAACATAAAAACAAAAAGGGGGCAATCACTTGGCTGGGAGTGTACTACAGGACTCCAAACAGTCAGGGAGAGATAGGAGCAGATATGTAGGCAAATCTCAGAGGTGTAAAAATAACAAAGTGATTCATGACAACGCTTCGTCAGCGCTGACGTCATCAGGCTCCTGCTCTCTGCGCATGCGCTGTGGTCCGGCTTGCCAGGACCGCTTTGCGCATGCGCAAATGACGTCATCGCGTTACGTCGTCTTCCTCGGGCAACGAGCCAGGTTGGCCTCTGCGCATGCGTCAATCTTCGGATATTCACGCATGCGTCAAAGCTTCGGCGCGAGTTTTTGAAAGTGGAAGGAGGAGAGGTTTCGTCGGGCATTTTCTCGCATTTTATCTGAATTATTTAGTCGTTTTGGAGATTTGCTTCATTTTTATTAGACAGAGGAGATTGTTCCAAGGTAAGTTGCTCTGCCGTTGTAAGTTGCTTTGAAAACATTTCCATTGTCTGGGGCACTGTATGTGCTCCAGTCCCTGTTGTAAGCTGCTCTGAAAACATTTCCATTGTCTGGGGCACCGCATGTGCTCCAGTCCCTGTTGTGAGTTGCTGTGCGCAGGCAGTACATGTGCTGCAGTCCAGCGAACAACCTACCATCTAAACGGTCACTTTCGTTTTTGTAACCTTTCAATGGAGTGCATTCTGTATTTCTTATCTCATCTCATGTATCCCGTGTGGTCCCTTAATAGCCTTCCTGAACTTCAAACTTCGATCATGGCAACGTCAGTAGATTCCACAGAGCAGTTCCTTGCCACCTTCACAACCCAGGAGTTCGAGAGTTATGACGACTTCAGCAGTAAACTTGAGATGTTTCAACAGGTAGCATGGTCTGCAGGCACATCCTGTGATGTGCCTTGTTATGTTTCACATGCTATTGTTGTGCAGAGGCATCTGGGTCTGCCTTTGGACAGGCTTGCCCCCAATTGCCGCTGGCGTGCGTCTCAGACATCAACGACGACAGGCATGGCTGCTGCCATTGTGATTACAGAGGAACAGCCAAGGCCCCTCAGCTACAAGGAAAAATACCGCTTGCTTTCAGATCAATGGTACCAGCTACAACAGGCCATTCTGCAGAGTGGAACGGCATCATTCATGAGGAAACTGGACTGACTGCGGCAACAGATTCTCCGCTGGCAGCAAGGACTGGCTGATGAGATGGAGCCATTTACTATGCCCAACAATTGCCCGGAAGCACCTTCGGATGGAGGTGGCCACGCGCTGGACATCTGTCGTGTGCCACAATCCATGGACCCTGAGCGTTTCATCCCCTGGCCTAATGATCTGATGGACCATACATACGCCTGCCTGTTCAAAGCTCCACTTCACCCACCTGCGGTACCCTCTCCTTGCTGCTCAGTTACACAGTCACCTGTTCCTGCACCCATCCGAGCAGTGCACATGGACACAGAGCCACCTGTTCCTGCACCCATCAGAGCAGTGCACGTGGACACACAGCCACCTGTTTCCCCATCCACCTTTGAAACAACCATGCAGAGCCTTGTGAGACTCCGCAATTGCCAGCTGCTGCCTGTCAAGCAGAGAGGGTGTCCAAAGGGGTCAAGCACTTGGGGAACATTCAGCAAGAAGAGACTGAGCACTAAAAGAAACAAGCATGCCTTGTCCAGTGGTAGCAGAAATGTGAATGCTCTTGCTGCGTACACAACTGGTGAGGTGGGAGTGCAGCCACACCGTTCTCCATCCTCAGTGTTGCTTTAAGGCAAAGGAAGGTAAGGGTGAAAGAAATGGAAGGTGATGCTGATAGTAGTAGGCAGGATTAAATGGGAATGGATGGGAAGACGCATGAGTAGCAAAACCACTAGCAGGGAACAGCTGGGCTAAATGGCCAGCTTTATGTTCATAGTCCAAAAGAAATGTGCCTCTTTTTCCAGCACCCTCACATCATTCATGTTTTCCCTGAGAGCAGCATTGAACCATCACGAGATAGGGGCAGTAACATCATCCTGACTCCTACAGCTGAGGTGGGTAGTAAGTGATTCATTGGCGGTGTTATCAGTACATGCCTATCCTGCAGAGCATAAAGCATGCGCAACAGTAATTTCATTGGAGGGAGGGAAGCTCTGACACTGATGTTCTTTCCTTATTTCCTTTCATGTAAAACGTGCCCTTGAGAAAACAATCCTTGACACTTAAGGACGGCATTCAAGCAAAGGAGGCAGTGCAGGAGAGGACGCAAGGATGTGCTGATTCCTGCATCTGAGGTGTGTAATAAGTGCTTCATTGGCGACGTTATCAATTGGTGCCTTCACTGCAGAACTTAAAAAGGTGTGCACAACAGTAATTTCAGTGGATGGAGGGAGGCAAGCTCTGACTCTGATTTGCTTTATTTCTTTTCATGTAAAACATGCCGTCGAGAAAACAATCCGAAAACGAAGGCAACTGGATCATGCTGCGGAGCTCGTCACGATGTGGAAAGGAACATTGCATTTATGGATGAATTGGGAATGCACATTGGGATGCGCTTGGGGGACATTCACCAAGAATAGACTGAGCTCAGACTCTTGTGACTTTGCCTTCTTCACATGGACAGTACAGTAGTGGAATAGAGAGCCAAGCATTCATTCACCACAAGGCTCTCCAGGAACAATCTCTTTAGCTGTGCATAGCAGAGACTCGGCCTGTCTGTCTAACGGGAATGCTGGAAACACAACACTCATGTATCCATGCACAGCAGTGCCTCGGATGCTTATTGAACTTAATAAAACTTCTCAATAATTAACCCCAGATTTGTTGAGGTTTTGTTTTGCATGCTATTTCCCCGACTTTGCAACTGCACTTCAGATATTCAACTGTGGTGGAGGGGTGGAGGTAGGGGGGTAGAGGAGGGGTGGGTGAAGAGGGGGATAGAGGGGTGGGTGAAGGGTGGGTGAAGAGGGGGAGGGAGGGGTGGATGAAGAGGGGGAGGTGAAGATGGAGAGTGGGGAGGGGTGGGGAGAGCAGGGAGGGGTGGGGAGAGGGAGCATGCAAAATGCAGGGACCAGACAGTTGCAATGCCTGAAGTACTGTGGAGAAGTAGGGGAGAAGCAACTGGGTAGGGGAGAAAGCAACTGGATTGGGCATCCGCAGCTGGAGGGAACGGCTGAATGGAGGGGGCCGGAAGCGAGAGGCCGTAGAGAGCCGCGGGGAGCGAGCGTGCTAAGACCTTGGTGTCGCCGGGTCCAGGGACTGGCCGGTAAGTCTTTTGCTGTTGTGTTTCTGGCGCATGCACAGAAAAAGGCACTCCTTTTCCACTCCGCTGCTCCCCCCCCCCCCCACTCTCCCCCACCGCCGCCCTCCCCCCCCCTCTCTCCCACCCCCCTCCCTCTCCCTCCCCTCCCTTCCTCCCTCTCCCTCTCCACCCTCTCCCCCGCGCTCCCCCCTCCTCCCCCAGTTCTCCCCCCCTCCCTCCCTCTTTCCCCCCCTCCTTCCCCCCTCCTCCCCCTCCCTCCCTCCCTCTTCCCCCCCTCCTTCCCTCCCTCCCCCCTCCCTCCCCCCCTCCTTCCCCCCCTCCTTCCCCCTCCCTCCTTCTCCCTCTCTCTCTCTCTCTCTCTCCCTCTCTCTCTCTCCCTCCCTCCTCCCCCCGCCACCGTCACCGCTGCTCTCCCCGCGCTGGTCTCCCCGCCCCCCGCGCTGCTCTCCCCGGCCCGCTCCACTCTCTCACTCCGGCCATTGTATACTGCCACGTGTTTGTTAGGTTTCCTCTGTGTGATTCTTTGAGCAGCGCCATCTTTAGTCCTGGCAGCTGCTACAGTCGCAAGCTGTGACGTTTTAGTGGCACATGCTGTATTTGCGCATGTGCCAAAACAGCGCCACCTACCGTTCGCGTTGTCAACAAACGCGGTCTAAAAATAATAGGGGATTTCAACTTCCCTAATATCAGCTGGGATAGTCTTAGTGCTAAAGGCTTAAAGGGAGCAGAGTTCTTAAAATTCATACAGGAGAGCTTTTTGATCCAGTACGTTCAAAGTCCTACAAGAGAAGGGGCAGTATTGGACCTAACCCTAGGGAAATGAAGCCGGACAAGTGGTAGAAATGTCAGTGGGGGAGCATTTCGGGGATTTAAGGTACTTATGGAAAAGGACAAAGATGGACCGGAGATAAAGCACTGAGTTGGGGTAAGGCCAATTTCAATATGATAAAACAAGATCTGGCCAAAGTGGACTGGGAGCTGCTACTTGTAGGAAAGTCTACATCAGGCCAGTGGGAGTCAAAGAGGAAATTGAGAGAGTTCAGAGCCAACATGTACCCGCTAAGGTGAAAGGGCAGGACTAACAAGTCCAGGGAACCCTGGATGTCAAGGAATATAGAATATTGGATAAGGAAAAAAAAAGGAGGCATATAGCAGATTCAGAGTGCTGAAAACAGTGGAGGCATTACAGGAGTATAGAAAGTGTAGGGGGATAGTGAAAAAAGTAATTAGGAGAGCGAACAGGAGACATGAAAAAACATTAGCGGGCAAGATAAATGAAAATCCTAAGGTGTTTTATAAGTATGTTAAGGGAAAGAGGTATCCAGGGAAAGAGTAGGGCCCAATCGGGACCAAAGTGGCAATCTGTGTGTGGAGCTGGAGGACATAGGTGAGGTTTTAAATGATTACTTTTCATCTGTTTTCACTGAGGAGAACGAGAATGTAGGTGTAGCGATCAGGGAGAGGGATTGCAATATACTTGAACATATTAACATTGAAAGGGAGGAAATATTAGATGTTTTAGCGGGCTTAAAAGTGGATAAATCCCCAGGCCCAGATGAGATGTATCCCAGGCTAGGGAGGTGATAGTAGGGGCTCTAACACACTTTCAGATCCTCTCTGGCCGCGGGAGAGGTGCCAGAGGACTGGAGGACAGCAAATGTGGTACCATTATTCAAGAAGGGTAGCAGGGATAGAGTCTAACATCAGTGGCTGGGAAACTATTGGAAAATATTCTGAGGGACAGGATTAATCTCCACTTGGAGAGGCAGGGAATAATCAGGGATAGTCAGCACGGCTTTGTCAGGGGGAGATCGTGTCTAACTTGATTGAATTTTTCGAGGAGGTGACGATGTGTAGATGAGGGTAAAGCAGTTGATGTAGTCTACATGGACTTCAGTAAGGCTTTTGATAAGGTTCCGCATGGGAGATTGGTTAGGAAGGTAAGAGCCCATGGGATCCAGGGCAATTTGGCAAATTGGATCCAAAATTGGCTTAGTGGCAGGAAGCAGAGGGTAATGGTCGAGGGTTGTTTTTGCGAGTGGAAGCCAGTGACCAGTGGCATACTGCAAGGTGCTGGGACCCTTGCTGTTTGTCGTGTATATCAATGATTTAGACATGAAAATAGGAGGCATGAAAAGTAAGTTTGCAGATGACACGAAAATTAGTGGTGTCGTAAATAGTGAGGAGGAAAGCCATAGATTACTGGACGAAATAGATGGGCTGGTAGGATGGGCAGAGCTGTGGCAAATAAAATATAAACCTGAGAAGTGTGAGGTGATGCATTTTGGGAGGTCTAACAAGGCAAGGGAATATACAATGGATGGTAGGACCCTAGGAAGTACAGAAGGTCAGAGGGACCTTGGTGTACTTGTCCATGGATCATTGAAGGCAGCAGCACAGGCAGATAAAGGTGGTTCGGAAGGCATATGGGATACTGCCCTTTATTAGCCGAGGCATAGAATACAAGAGCAGGGAGGTTATGATGGAGCTGTATAAAACGCTAGTTAGGCCACAGCTAGAGTACTGTGTACAGTTCTGGGCACCATATTATAGGAAGGGAGTGGGTGCAAATGTGATTCACTAGGACGTTGCCTGGGCAAGAGCATTTCAGCTATGAAGAGACTGAAAAGGCTAGAGTTGTTTTCCTTAGAACAGAGAAGGAAGGATGAGGGGGGACATGATTGAGGTATACAAAATTATGAGGGGCATTGATAGGTTAGATAGAAAGAAACTTTTTCCCTTAGTGGAGGAGTCAATAACCAGGGGGCATAGATTTAAGGTAAAGGGGCAGGAGGTTTAGAGGGGATTTAAAGGAAAACCTTTCACCTAGAGGGTGGTTGGAATCTGGAATGCACTGCCTGTAGGGGTGGTAGAGGCAGGAACTCTCAACATTTAGGGAGTATTTAGATGAGCACTTGAAACACCATAGCATGCAAGGCCACTGGCCAAGGGCTGGAAAATGGGATTAGAATAGTTAGGTGCTTGATGGCTGGCACCGACACGATGGGCCGAAGGGCCTGTTTCTGTGCTGTATAACTCTATGACTTTATGACTGTATGACCAGGCTTGCTGCCGGTAATTGTGGGCTCAGGACCGTCATGACTATCTATGACTAATAACACCCATTTCACCCCTGTAAAAAGGGTATAAAAGATACATTTTCAAAGTCACTGCAGTAGGTGGTGCAGAGAAATTTCTTAGTGTAGTTCCATGATGACATTCTTGGGTAGTTTGAGAAATTGTGAACACATAAGGCAATAAGAAAAATAAAAGAGCTAGCTGTTTGCACTTGCCAGCCATGCTGGCTGACCTGGATCAGTTCTCGCTACTGGTCATGGTTGGATGTTTTTGCTGTATAATTAGAATGTTACCTTCAATCTTGCACTCTAATTAAAAACTCAGACCTACCATATTGCTTGCAGTTGACCCTGACTGATTGTTGACATTTAAATTTAAGCACAAATTGGTGAGCTTAAAATCTTAAAGGAAGTGGCATTATATAGACAGAGATAAGCAATCCCACAACCAATGGATCAGATCACAGCTTTGCAGTCCTCCTACATCCATCCAGTCATGAAGTGGTGGTGGACAATTGAACAGCTAACAAGGAGACACCATGAACATTCTGATCCTGAATGATGGCAGAGCCTAGCACATGACTGCTAAAGCCAAAGCTAAAGTTTAGCAATCGCCTTCGGACAGAAGTGCAGAGCAGATGATCCATCTTGGTCTTCTCCAAAAGGTTCCCAACATCACAGAAGTCAGTCTACAACCAATTCAATTCACTCCAGGTGATAAAAGAAACAGCTGAGTGTATGGTGTACAGCAAAGACTATGGGCCACAACAACAAACTCGTCTGTAGTGCTGAAGACTTGTGCTCCAAAAACTAGCCACACCGCTAGCCAAGCGGTTCCATTACAGCTACAACACTGGCATCTACATGACAAATGGAAAATTGCCCAAGTATGCACTGTCCACAAAAAGGAAAATTTTAATTTGGCCAATTATCAGTCCATCAGCCTACTATCAATCAGTAGCAAAGTGATGGAAGATGCTGTCAGTGTTATCAAGCAGCACTCACTCATCAATAACCTGCTCACTAAGAGTTCTGCCTGTACCATTTGGCTCCAGAACTCATGACAGCCTTGGTCCAAATATAGATAGAAGGAGCTAAATTCCAATGGTGAGGTCAGCATGACTGCCTTTGTCATCAAGGCAGCTTTTGACCAAATGTGACATCAAGAAACTGGAGTAAAATTGAAGTCAATAGGAATCAGCAGGAAGAGTCTCCACTGTCTGGAGTCATATCTAGCACAACGTAATGTGGAACACAGGAAGATAGGAAGAAGAGTAGGCCATTCAGCCCCTCGAGCCTGTCCCGCCATTCAATGAGATCATGGCTGATCCACAGCCTAACTCTATATACCTGCCTTTGGCCCACATTCCTCAATATCTTTGCTTAACAAAAATAAGTGTGGTTGTTGGAGGTCAATCATCTCAGCCCCAGCACATCACTGCAAGATTTCCTCATGAGTGTCCCAAGCTAAATATCTTCAGCTACTTCAATGACCTTCCTTCCATCAAATGATCAAAAGTGGAGAAGTTCACTGATGATCCCAGTGTTCTGTTCCATACACAACTCCTCAGATAATGAAACAAAAACAGAAAGTGCTGGAAACGCTCAGCAGGTTTCCCATTATCTTTGCTGCTTTGTCCACGGATGCTGCCAGACCTAAGTTTTTCCAGCACTTTCTGTTTTTGTTCGATTTCCAGCATCCATGCATTTTACTTTATTTGCTCAGATTTTAAAAAGTAGTCCACGCCTGCATGCAGGAAGACCTGGACAATGTTATGTCTTGGGCTGTTAAGTGGCAAGTAACATTTGCACCATACAAGTGCAAGACAATGACCATCTCCAGAAAAAAAATAGTCTAACCGCCCTCCTTTGACATTGCCATCATCAAATCCCCTACCATCAACATCCTGGGGTCGTCACCATAGACCAGAAACTTAATTGGAACAGCCACATAAATACTATGGCTGTAAGAGCAGGTCAGAGGTTGGATATTTTGTGATGAGTGGCTCACCTCCTGATGCCCCAAAGCCCAAGTCAGGAGTGAGATGGAATACTCTCCATTTGCCTGGAGGAGTACAGTTCCAACAGTCAAAAAGCTTAACATCCAGGACAAAGCAATTAACTTGATCGGCACCCCATCGACCACCTTAAACATTCACTCCCTCCACCAACGGTGCACCATGGCTACAGTGTGTACCATCTACAAAATGCACTGCAGCAACTCAAGGATTTTCAGCAGCACCACCCAAACCCATGACCTCTGGCACGTAGAAGAACAAGGGCAGCATGGAAGCACACCACCTCCAAATTGTCCACAATGTCACACACCATCTGACTTGGAAATATTTCACTGTTGCTTGGCCAAAGCCCCGGAACTCATTATCCAACAGCACTGTGGGAGTCTTCACCACACGACTGCAGAGGTTTAAAAACAATGACTCACCACCACCTTCTCAAGAGCAATTAGGGATTGGTAATAAATGCTGGCCTTGCCAGTGACACCCACATCCATGAATAAAAAAATTAGCTCACTTAACTGTTCATAGGGATGATAGCAGATACAGTTGGTATTGATGTCACTGAAATGAGAAAGGGAAATATTTCCCAGGGTCCTGCTCCTGTCATTCATGACACCTGCTGTGAGTTTGCATATGGAAATACCAGAGAGTTGAACTTCAACAGAGCATCATTTTTAGTTCACTGGTTAAAGCACTTAAGGAAAATTCCCATGCGTGCTACTTTAACAAATTTCCTCAACCTGTTCAGAATAAATGACACAGCAACTTTGTTGAATAATTCATTTGGGAATTTTACACGTTAACCAGTGGACTCAAAATAGCATCCTCCAAGTGAACACAATCGGGCTCAACTGTGATGTTCCCCCTGGTCAAATAGCGACTGACACAAAAGCCTTTTTATCTTATAGCTAAGAGTACGATTCTCCTTTTTTAAATTGCATAGCAGGTCTCCATGTGAACTGATGACAGAAGGGGAAGTACATGGTGAGCAATTTGTAACAGCCATTCTGCCAATCAACTATTAACATTCGAAACACAGGCCAAGATTTTACGTGGCCTGAAGGAGTGCAGTTGGGATGAGGGGGTGAGGGTCCAAAAATTGGGAAGGTGGTGTCCCCATCACCTACCCACTGCCATGCATTTTGCCAGTAATGGGAAAGGTGACAGATGGCCTTTCCACACAGAAGCCAACTGAGCCACTTAAGTAGCCAATTAAAGGCCTCTTCGTGCCTCCATTGGTGTCTTACCAGCAGCGGATAGGACCTCTACCACATGGGGAGACCACCAGGTAAACCCTGGCAGCCTCCCTGCTGGCTGGGGTGGGGGGGGGGGGGTGGGGGGTGGGGTGCCCCTATTGCAACAACATCCCCCCCCCCCCATACCCTCAGCAACCACCACCACCTCCCCACCCACCCCCCCAGGCTCCCCTTGCCAGGCACCTCTGCTGTTTCTCCTGGCTGGGTGCAGTTCTAACAGTGGCCACTGTTCTCAGTGGCGCTGAGACTCAAGAGCTGCTGGCCCTCAGATTGGCCAGCAGCTCTTGGTGCAGACTCTTATCCCCTTAAAAAGGGACAGGTTCCCCGACGGCAGCTAATTAGCTGCCTGATGTACATAAAATCTGGTTGGGGTCCCCCAAAACAGCTGAGGTGAGGTTGACCCTGGCTTTCCAGCCCATCGTGGGAGACACTGCCACTCCAACAAAATCCTGGCCATGAAGTGCATGAAACTGGTGTACATTTTTGATCATGTAATATCATAATGTGACCAGAGGAATGTTCATACATCATGCTGCTGTCATTGTCAGACTTTTACAAAGCACAGTTAACATGGTGGCAGACATTAAAAGCCAAGGGAAATAGGCTTTTCTAGCTGCTGGCCTGGTAAAATCTGGCCATCTTCCATGATTCCTATGGAATTTATAAAGGACTTTATGACAAGTACAGGGAGTAGTTAATTCTCAAATTCCATAAATTACTTTGAAGTGTACATAGTTAATAGAATGGAGAAAGTATCAAAAACTAAACATTTTCAAATCCCGATACAGAGAGCTTTATGGCTTAATAGGTCTTTGTTCTTCATCTTTTGTCTACTCAAACATTTGTATGCTGCAGATTTGGTCAATAATCTATTACAGGTCTTGACAAAACTAAAACATTGCCCATTAAAAAAAAACTTTGGCAAACCTCAATGATCAGCAAACGTAATCAATTTTCTCTATCAAACTATTATTCGAGCATACCAAAATATTAGTGAATTATTCATCTAATCTTATGTTCAAATATTTTGAATGCACAAGTTAGATTAGAATATAAGCAAGAGAAAATTGAAGTCTGGGACATAATTACTAACATTCACAAATCTGCCTCTCTAACTCAGCATCTTGCGTTGTTTCATTACCTGAGTACCACCTGATTATGTTGGACATTTAGAATTGCACCTGCTGATACCCAACTCTGCTCCCATCAATCTGGCTGCCTTTATTAATTTCTTCCTCATATGCACAACGTCCACGTCAGTTTCCACTCTTGGCTGTCCATTACTTTCTTTAAATTGTTATTGTGCTGCTGGAGCTCCTTTCTATCTTCACAAAGGAAATGAGTACTGTGGGATTCTCAGCAGTTATACAGGGCCTTGGTGAGACCACATCTGGAGTATTGTGCGCAGTTTTGTGCAGTCTCCTTATCGGAGGAAGGATGTTCTTGCCATGGAGGGAGTGCAAAGAAGATTTACTAGGCTGATTCCTGGGATGGCAGGATTCACACATGAGGAGAGATTGGATTGACTAGGCTTATATTCACTAGAATTTAGAAGAATGAGAGGGGATCTCAAAAACCTATAAAATTCCAACAGGACTAGACTGGCTGGATGCAGGGAGGATGTTTCGCTGGCTGGGGAGTCCCGAACCAGGGGTCACAGTCTCAGGATATGGGATACACCATTTAGAACTGAGATGAAGAGAAATTTCTTCACTCAGAGGGGGCTGAACTGTGGAATTCTCGACTGCAGAAGGCAGTGGAGGCCAAGTCATTAAATATATTCGAGAAGGAGATGGATATATTTCTTAATGCCAAAGGGATCATGGAATATGGGGAGAAAGCGGGAACAGGGTACTGAATGAGACGATCAGCCATGATCTTTTTTGAATGGCAGAGCAGGCCCGAATGGCCTACTCCTGCTTTCTATGTTTTGAATGCAATGAATAGGTCCTGGCTGTAAAATTGGGCACCACAGGAGCTGTTTGGGGAGCAAATTGGTGTTAGAAGTGGCTGCGCACACTTCGGCCATAAATTGCATTTGACACCATTTTGGTGAGGGCATTTTCACATGCGCAACTAATGTCAACCGGAAGTACACAGAGCAGGCAGATCATGATGTCAATCAGCGTGCAACACTAATTTGACACCAGTGATACCATTTAGGAGCTCAACAATCTAGATGACACCCTCTCTTAACCTTGCACAGCTGAACATGTGTTAAGCAACAAGATGACTCCTGACCAGGACTAGTCGCATCTACTTACAAGTTACTTGTGGATTGATTTTTTCTGGCTATTCCAGCAATTCTTAAAATATTTGAAGCTTTGCATAGTTTGTTCAAGTTGTAAAAATCTACAGGCAGTGGTGTGATAGGTGCTGAAGGGCTTTTTGCTGACTATAATGCTTCCTCAAACCATTGGCTCCCAAACATGGTTGCACAAGTACACATTCCCCTTGGAATGCAGCATAACAGAATGAGCAGAGGCCATACAGAGCAGGTCAAGCTGCTCGAAGAGGGAAGAGGAAGAGGGGTAAGAAGGGCTATCAATAGGTGGTTGTATGCCCTCAGTGTTCAGGGAGCAATTCTCCTACTGCAACCTCAGTGAGGAACAATGGGCAGAATTTTCATTCACTGAAGGAGGAAGGCCTACAGTACTCCCTACTGGCAAGCATGCCAGTCTCCCGTCTCCAGGCCAATTTTGTTCAGGAAGGATCAGAGGTGTGAGTGGGGTTTGATGGCTATTCACCCTGCATGTGTTGGTTAGCCTATTAGGCCAATTAAAGGGCCAATTAAGGACAGTCTGCAGATGCCAACTGGAATTTTCCAGTCAGCATCTGCACCTCGTTGAGGCTGAAATGCAGCCGAGAGATGGAGGCAGCCATCTGATGGCAGACCAGGGATGGGGATCAGCACTCCATCCATCTAGGGCGCACCCCCCCAACCGCCACCTGCCATAGCCACAGCTGAGGCCACTGGTTGTCCAGTAGTGGGGTTGCCCCTCCATGATGGCCTGGCAGCTGTGGCCTTTATAATTTAAAAAATTTATAAAAGCTTTTCAGAGGGTGCCTGCATTTTGAGGCATGTGCATACCCACTGTTTTCTTCCCTAGACTGCTCCATCGAAGTACTCAGAGTTCTCTGCATCAACATCTAACCTCAGTAGTGGGCAAATTATTGGAATCTATTCTGAGAGACAGGATAAACTGTCACTTAGAAAGGCAATGGTTAATCAAGGACAGTCAGCACATGCAATTGCTAAGGGAAGATCGTGTTTGACCAACTTGATCGAATGTTTTGAAGTAGTAACAAGGAAGATAGTGCAGTTGATGTAGTCTACATAGATTTCAGCAAGACTTTTGACAAGGTCCAACAGGGCAAACTGGTTAAAAAAATAAAATCCCATGGGATCCAGGGACATGCAGCAAGATGCATACAAAATTGGCTCAGTGGCATAGAACAAAGGGCTGTTGACGGCTGTTTTAGTGACTGGAGGGCTGTTTCCAGTGGCGTGTCGCAGGGTTCAATACTGGGTCTCCTGCTTTTTGTGGTATATATTAACGATTTGGAGGTAAATGTAGGGGGCATGATCAAGAAGTTTGCAGACAACAAAGATTGACCATGTGGTAGATAGCGAGGAGAATAGCTGTAGGCTACAGGAAGATATTGATGGTCTGGTCAGATGGAAAGAACAGTGTCAAATGGAATTCAACTTGGGAGAAGTGGGAGGTGATGCATTTGGGGAGGTCAAACAAGGCAAAGGAATACATGATTAATGGAGAAATACTAAAAAGTGTAGAGGAAGTGAGGGTCCTTGGAGTGAATGCCCACAGATCCCTGAAGGTAGCAGGGCTAGTCGATAATGTGGTTAAGAAGGCAGATGGAATCCTTTCCTTTATTAGCAGAGGTATAGAATACAAGAGCAGGGAGGTTATGCTGGAACTGTATAACTCATTGGTTAGGCCACAACTTGAGTACTGTGTGCAGTTCTGGTCACCTCATCACAGAAAGGATGTAATTGCACTCGAGAGGGTACAGAGAAGATTTACGAGGATGTTGCCAGGACTGAAAAATGCTGCTATGAAGAAAGATTGGATAGGATGTGTTGTTATCCTTGGAACAGGGAGGGCTGAGGTGAGATCTGATTGAAATGTACAAAATTTTGAGGGGCTGGATAGAGTGGAGATGAAGGGTCTATTTTCCTTAGCAAAGCGGCCAGTGACAAGCGGGCATAGATTTAAAGTGATTGGTAGAAAACCTAGAAGGGAGATGAGGAACAACCTTTTCACCCAGAGGGTGGTGGGGGTCTGGAACTCATTGCCTAAAAGGGTAGTTGAGGCAGAAACCCTCAAACTCATTCAAAAAAAGAGTCTGTATATGCACCTCAAGTGCTGTAATCTGCAGGGCTACCGCTGGAAATTGGGATTATATTAGGTAGATTGTTTTTTGGCCGGCACAGACACAATGGGACAAGTGACCTCTTTCTGTGCCTTAAACTTTCTACGATTCTACATCTGCATGCAACCTCACATCTGGCAAGCTGGCACTCTGTACTATCCTTGCCTACTGGCTGCGGCTCCTTAATGCCCAATGTCTCACCACATGCAGATCCCGCCTCTATCTTCTACGATACACGCAATGTCAGTATCTGAGCTAGCAACTGTGATTGTGAAATTCAGTGATTGAGGTGGGTCTTCATCTTCACTTGCTTCTTGCTGTTCCTCCACTACCTGGTCAGGTTGCACCTCTTAACTATCTAAAAGTGAAAAAAAGCACATGGGTATGATTGTGATAAGGGGAGATGGAGAAAGTAAGAGGTGCATGCTGACAACATCTGCAGCTTGTAAATCAGAAGAGATTACAGGATGAAAGGGAGGTGGGATGTGATAAAGAATATTAGGTATGAGGATACCTTTATTTTTGATGGTTTCAGGCCCGCTGCTGACCACGGCCTCAGCAGTGAATGCCCCAATATTGGCCAGCACTATCTCTTCCATGGGAATTAGGACAGGCAGGTGGGCCTGTTCCCCTCCAGTTTTCTCCTGCTGCCTCCAGTTGTGTGCCACCTTGTCCTGGAAGAGAGGGAGGTTTGTCAGTGAATGTTGTGCAATGTATTTGAATGATGTGTTCGTCATGATTGACCAGGTGGCAGTGTGTGCAAGCTGAGAGATATGGGTGCGAGGCTTGCAGCAGTGCTAAGTGTGTGAGTATGAGGCGAATCATATGAATGAGAGATAGGAGTCCTGACTGATAAAGATTATTGGTAGGCGAGTAATGGGGATGTGGCAAATTAAGCAGTGGCTAAGGCTAGTGGTGCTGTTTGTAGGATATGGCATTTAAAGAAGCATTCTTTAAAGAACCACTCAGCTGAACTCAAGAGGTGAGGTGAAAGTGACTGCCCTTGACATCAAGGAAGCATTTGACCAAGTATGGCATCAAGGAGCCCTAGCAAAACTGAGGTCAATGGGAATCAGGGGGAAAACCCTTCGCTGGCTAGAGTCATACCTAGCGCAAAAGGAAAATGGTTGTGGTTGTTGGAGGTCAATCATCTGAGCTCCAGACATCACTGCAGGAGTTCCTCACAGTAGTGTCCGAGGCCCAACCATCTTCAGCTGCTTCATCAATGACCTTCCTTCAATCATCAGGTCAGAAGTTGGGATGGTCACTGATGATTACATAATGTTCAGCACCATTCGTGACACCTCAAATACTGAAGCAGTCCGTGTAGAAATGCAGCAAGACCTGAACGATATCCATTGTTGGGCTGATAAGTGGCAAGTAACATTCGCACCACACAAGTGCCAGGCAATGACCATCTCCAACAAGAGAGAATCTAACCATCTCCCCTTGATATTCAATGGCATTACGATCACTGAATTCCCCACTATCATCCTAAGGGCTACCATTGACCAGAAACTGAACTGGAGTAGCCATATAAATACTGTGGCTACAAGAGCAGGTCAGAGGCGAGGAATCCTGAGGCGAGTAACTCACCGCCCGACTCCCCAAAGCCTGTCCACCATCTACAAGGCACAAGTCAGGAGTGTGATGGAATACTCTCCACTTGCCTGGGTGGGTGCAGCTCCAACAACACTCAAGAAGCTCAACACCATCCAGGACAAAGCAGCCGGCTTGGTTGGTACCACATCTACAAACATTCACTCCCTCCACCACCGATGCACAGTGGCAGCAGTGTGCATCATCTACAAGATGCACTGCAGCAACGCACTAAGGCTCCTTGGACAGCACCTTCCAAACACGACCTCTACCAACAAGAAGGACAAGGGCAGCAAATGCATGGGAATACCACCACCTGCAAGTTCCCCTCCAAGTCACACACCATCCTGACTTGGAACTATATCGCCGTTCCTTCACTGTCACTGGGTCAAAACCCTGGAACTCCCTTCCTAACAGCACTGTGGGTATACCTACCCCAAATGGACTGCAGCGGTTCAAGAAGGCAGCACATCACCACCTTCTCAAGGGCAATTAGGGATGGGCAATAAATGCTGGCATGGCCAGTGATGCCCACATCCCATGAATGAATGAAAAAAAAATTACTGACCCTAACCATTCATGTGACATCTTTGAACTTCTTTTGGCACTGCACCCAGGTCCTCAGAGCTTAGTTCCTGACATTGTCCACCATAGCTATCTGCTCCCACTGTTTGGAGGGCCTCCTGCTGATATAGAACATCTCACCACCTTCACTAATACTGTTGGATGCATGCAGAAAACATTATAAATGAGCAAGTAGCTCGAAGTCAGCCAGAAGACTCAATCGCTAACACCGCACAATGAGAAATCATGAGCCTTCTGTCCTTGATTTTCTACAACATCAACTCATTAAATTACATTTTTCGGGTAACCTTGCTCATGAAATATTTCAGTTTATGATGAAATGATCCACTTCACAAGTGTAGCTGATAGTTTTGTCATTGTTCAGAATACAGGGATAGCTCCACAATCATATCACTCCTTGTTTCACTTGAGGAAGGATTTAAAGATGACATTAGGCAAGCAGAGAATATAGAAACTCTGGCAGAACAAACAGTGATTGAGAGGGTTAGAAGTATGAATACAAGACAGCAAGATGACATTAAAGCAGAAATATGGAAGCTGGGATTTGATATATCATGCGAGAGGAGAGGGAAATTTGATAGAGACAACTCAGAGCTGAGCAGACTAGTGGAATGAAGAGAGAATGACCTCAAAGATGTCAAGCACAGTGGCGCAGTGGTTAGCACTGCAGCCTCACAGCTCCAGCGACCCGGGTTCAATTCCAGGTACTGCCTGTGTGGAGTTTGCAAGTTCTCCCTGTGTCTGCGTGGGTTTCCTCCGGGTGCTCCGGTTTCCTCCCACAAGCCAAAAGACTTGCAGGTTGGTAGATAAATTGGCCATTATAAATTGCCCCTAGTATAGGTAGGTGGTAGGGAAATATAGGGATAGGTGGGGATGTGGTAGGAATATGGGATTAGTGTAGGATTAGTATAAATGAGTGGTTGATGGTCGGCACAGACTCGGTGGGCTGAAGGGCCTGTTTCAGTGCTGTATCTCTAAACTAAAAATCTAAACAATTGGGAGGCAGCTAGTAATGGGAATGAAGATGACAGAGTAATTGGAAGGCTGATAATGGCCTAGCACTTCAGTGGGGCTCATTTGCAGAATTATGAAAAGTCAGTTACTTATTACTAATTAAATTTGTAATATATCATAAGATTAAAGTCTAATCTTGTAAAGGGCTTCTCTATTTCTCCTGTAATAAAGAGTGAATGGGCAAGAGAGGAAGATACTTGAATCTGAAAATTTAAGGTCAACTATACACTGATATTTCAAAGACTTGCTTCTTTGCTACATAGATGTTTTAAAAAAGGGAAGAATATCATGTAAACACCCAACTGGTTAACACTCTGCAGCTTATTATTCTTTTGTTAGATGCATTTTTTTTCCACCATGCTGTCAGTTGCCAGCATTCGCCAGAGCTGGCGGGCAGCCATAAAGACAGGGCTAAATTGTGGCGAGTCGAAGAGACTTAGTAGTTGGCAGGAAAAAAGACAGAGGCGCAAGGGGAGAGCCAACTGTGCAACAGCCCCAACAAACAAATTTCTCTGCAGCACCTGTGGAAGAGCCTGTCACTCCAGAATTGGCCTTTATAGCCACTCCAGGCGCTGCTTCACAAACCACTGACCACCTCCAGGCGCGTATCCATTGTCTCTCGAGATAAGGAGGCCCAAAAGAAGAATTTTTTTTCTGTTCAGTTCTGTATTCACATCGACAGCTATTCCAAGCCCACTTTCAACGAGTTGAATCTGGATTACGGGTATTTCTGCATCTTTTATATTTATACGGACACTATGTGCCTCTTTATTATAAACGGCATTCTCTTTCTTTTAACAAGCTTCCCCACTTGTCACCTATTTTCTGCACAAAGACCCACTGAAAGTAATGAGGACTGGCCTTGTTTGTTTTGACAGTAGGAAGACCAGCTCCCAGGTTAAGAAGTCACACTGCATCATTTTAGTGTGACAAGGCAAAAAAGAATGTCTCAGGCTAGTGGCTTTCTGACACCAAACTGTACATCTATTTATAAACATTATCCATCTTCATTAAAATCCTGAAAAAGACATATGTAATATTCATAAAGGAGGGATATTAGTAAATTTTTGACAGAACAATCTACAAGGATTGTAGGAACTTAAGCAAGGAGTTAGGAGGGCTAAAAGGGGTCATGAAAAGTCATTGGCAAACAGGATTAAGGAAAATCCCAAGGCTTTTTATTCATATATAAAGAGCGAGGGGGTAACCAGGGAAAGGGTTGGCCCACTCAAGGACAGAGATGGGAATCTCTGCGTGGAGCCAGAGGAAATGGGCGAGGTGCTAAATGAGTATTTTGCATCAGTATTCACCAAGGAGAAGGACTTGGTGGATGATGAGCCTAGGGAAGGGAGTGCAGATAGTCTCAGTCATCTCATTATCAAAAAGGAGGAGGTGTTGGGTGTCTTGAGAAGCATTAAGGTAGATAAGTCCCCAGGGCCTGATGGGATCAACCCTAGAATACTGAGGGAGGCAAGGGAAAGAATTGCTGGGGCCTTGACAGAAATCTTTGCATCCTCATTGGCTACAGGTGAAGTCCCAGAGGACTGGAGAATAGCCAATGTTGTTCCTTTGTTTAAGAAGGGTAGCAAGGATAATCCAGGAAATTATAGGCCGGTGAGCTTTACGTCAGTGGCAGGGAAACTATTAGAGAGGATTCTTCGGGACAGGATTTACTCCCATTTGGAAACAAACGAACTTATTAGCGAAAGGCAGCATGGTTTTGTGAAGGGGAGGTCGTGTCTTACTAATTTGATTGAGTTTTTTGAGGAAGTGACGAAGATGATTGATGAGGGAAGGGCGGTGGATGTTGTCTATATGGACTTTAGTAAAGCCTTTGCCAAGGTCCCGCATAGCAGACTGGTGCAAAAGGTGAAGTCACACGGGATCAGAGGTGAGCTGGCAAGATGGATACAGAACTGGCTCGGTCACAGAAGACAGAGGGTAACAGTGGATGGGTGTTTTTCTGAATGGAGGGATGTGACTAGTGGTGTTCCGCAGGGATCTGTGCTGGGACCTTTGCTGTTTGTATTATATATAAATGATTTGGAGGAAAATGTAGCTGGTCTGATTAGTACGTTTGCGGACGACACAAAGGTTGGTGGAGTTGCGGATAACGATGAGGATTGTCAGAGGATACAGCAGGATATAGATCGGTTGGAGACTTGGGCGGAGAAATGGCAGATGGAGTTTAATCCGGACAAATGTGAGGTAATGCATTTTGGAAGGTCTAATGCAGGTGGGAGGTATACAGTAAATGGCAGAACCCTTAGGAGTATTGACAGGCAGAGAGATCTGGGCGTACAGGGCCACAGGTCACTGAAAGTGGCAACGCAGGTGGATAAGGTAGTCAAGAAGGCATTCGGCATGCTTGCCTTCATCAGTCAGGGCATAGAGTATAAAAATTGGCAAGTCATGTTGCAGCTGTACAGAACCTTAGTTAGGCCACACTTAGAATATTGTGTGCAATTCTGGTCGCCACACTACCAGAAGGACGTGGAGGCTTTGGAGAGGGTACAGAGGAGATTTACCAGAATGCTGCCTGGTCTGGAGGGCATTAGCTATGAGGAGAGGTTGGAAAAACTCGGATTGTTTTCTCTGGAACGACGGAGGTGGAGGGGCGACATGATAGAGGTTTACAAAGTTATGAGCGGCATGGACAGAGTGGATAGTCAGAAGCTTTTTCCCAGGGTGGAAGAGTCAGTTACTAGGGGACATTCGTTTAAGGTGCGAGAGGCAAAGTTTAGAGGGGATGTGCGAGGCAAGTTTTTTTACACAGAGGGTGGTGAGTGCCTGGAACTTGCTGCCAGGGGAGGTGCCAGGAAGCAGATACGATAGCGACGTTTAAGAGACATCTTGACAAATATATGAATAGGAAGGGAATAGAGGGATATGGGCCCCGCAAGTGCAGAAGGTGTTAGTTTCGGCAGGCATCAAGATCAGTGCAGGCTTGGAGGGCCGAATGGCCTGTTCCTGTGCTGTACTGTTCTTTGTTCTTTGTACATTCAATTCCGATACTCATTGTTCCCACTCACATTATCGAGGCTCCTTTGTGACCTCATTAGTATCGCATAATACCATAACATTAAAGAAGACTGAAAATAAGATCTGAGGATTAATATGTAGTCTGGTGTTTCCACGCAGAAATGTTGAGTTAAGTTTACTTGTGCATTTAGGGGCAAAAAGACTGAGCCACTCCTGGCATGTTGGGAGCATGTGTCTCAAAATTGCACACTCCCGGTTCATTCATCTAAATGCACAGACTGCCAGTACCCCAAATTTGTGATATGTGCTCTCCATGTACCAGGAGCAGTATAAAGGAATTTTTAATCCCATATTCACTTTAATAATTCAAAACAGGTACAAATGGGGCCAGGGCTGACTCTGATCACTACGTGTAGTCACAGCATCAATGCATTCCAAAAGAATATGCTCATGAAGTCACTACAAAAACAAACAGCCACAGCAGTTGTTTACCCAGCATGTTGAATGTCAAACCCATATTAATCATTCACACTTTATTGGATTCAAAGATCTTTGCTCTGGCTTGAGCATCTTATCTCTGTTCATTATGGAACCAATGGTAATGACAGTGAAATATTCTAGACAATACTGCTACCTATCACTCAGACATACTGGAAGTCTTATAGTTAAGCAGCTCTGATTCCATTAGGTAAGATTTCCTCAGTTTGTGGCAAAATTATAATGGCATATATAAAGACCACATTTACATGATTTTGTTGCAAATATTGAACAAAAGACATCTTTGGTGAATAACAAGACACATTATAAATCTTCATTATCCTCCAATATTCAGTGATACACAAATAGTAATTTGCCTCTGGAATGCTCGTAAGGAACTTTAAATATACACCAAAGTCCAAGACAAAAAGAATGGAAAAAGTGTAAGAAATACAGAAATGTTTTTGAAGATTATAATATCCTATTTAACAACTTTCCTGCTGGCAACTCAAGAGGATAACTTTTTCTATTAATCTTCAGAATAATCATTTCATAATTCATGTTCCTTTACATAAGCAGCGCTGTAAATTTATTTTTTTGTAAATTCCAAGCAACAAACTTGTGCAGAATGTTTTTCTTGGAACCCACAGGTAGGCTTTCTTCTCTAGTGCCATTGGAGTTTCATGTTAAAAGAAGTAGAAAACGGAGAAAAAGTGGTCGCAACATCAACTATTGACTTTAGGGTGTGATGAGCATGAACATTGTGTCACCATTATTTTTTCAGTCCTCGATAATGTCAGTTGAGGGAAACTGCTGTTTTCCATTCAGTCCAAAAGAACATTTCACTGGCACTCACAGCTACTGTCCTAAGTTGTAGTTATTGTATGGAAAACATACTGGTGAGTGTGAAATCAATAATAATTGTCAGGCAAACCGGTAGGGTTAATCAGGGCACACACGCTCAGTGAAGACGAGGGCCTGATGGAAAACACGGAACAGGCTGTGGCTTTGACTGCAGTAAGGGTGCAACCCAGAAAGCTTACTATGTCCAGTGCAGGAAAAGTTAATAGGATTCCTCAAGGTGATCAGGGTTTTGTATCCAAAGGGAAAGTAACCCCTATAAACTTCAAGTGGGGCAAGCCAGCCCATAGTGATTCTCAGGGACACAGGGGTCACCAGATCCTTTTTACTGGGAAAAGGTCTGACCTTTCCCCTAGTGAGTTATAGCACCAGCTTTCTGGCCATTTTTATGAATATTTGAAATCCAAAACCCCAATAAAGAACTGTACTGTTTGGAAAGCTTGTGGGAGTGGCTTAGGGAATAGAATTGACTGGCAGGAGTTTTGATCCAGGCTGACCTGACGAAGATGTATTCATATGCAAATGGACATTCAACATTGACAGGTTGGGTGGAAGGGAACCCAGGCCGACTGATGTCATCGCCATCTAACATGATCACTCCCCAGAGAGGTAACTCAATAAAGCACAGTCACGACTCAGTCGCAACCAAAACTGGTGGAAGGCAGGAGATGGCCGGGCCATTGTCTCCCAGGAAATAAGCCAGTTAAGCAAGATCGGTTTGAGACTGAAACTCATTACCTGCTAATGGGGGCCATCAACTCAGGAAAAGACAGACATTCAATAATCAGCACTCATGGTCCCTCCAGGTGCCAGGCCTGGGAGCAGGAAAACGAAATGTAATTTTTCACAAAAATTTCAAAGGTTATGAATCACTCCAGGCCACTGGTGGTGGTGATTGTGGGGGGGGGGGGGGGCGCGGGGGGTGGGGGGAGAATGGGGAGGCGGGGTTCAGACAGATCACCTGAGTCAAGACATCCATCAGTATTAGTGGGAGAAAAGGTGATGGGTTTTGGAAATATATGGAGCCGTTTGGCAATGGTGCTCGCTCTTCTCCTCGGTGCATCTACAGCGAGTCTCCTGAATGGGGCTCAGCTCGATTCAACGGAACACCGCCAGAAGCTGACCACTGCTCTTCATCACTCATCAACGGACCTCGATTCAAACTGGAACTTGGATACTGCGTCAGCGTTATGGAACCAAGAGCAAGACGTTCCGGAAGAAGCTGCAAGCAAGACAACGGGCAATCGGGATGAGCATATTGCCTGCGCCTACACATCCACAAGACCACTTAGCTGTGTGAGGGGGTGATTGCAAGTCCCAGTCAAACCTTAGAGGGGTTTAGTGTTGGGGGTCCTGTGTTAGTTTATTTCACAGGAGGGTTCTTTTCATTCGGCCATGGTAATTTAGCATGGTAGGGCTTGTTGGACAAGCCAGGGTTGTACTGTTTGAGTGTTATTGTTAATCTTATTAAACACATTATGGTTGATCTCCAAATCCCCAAAGACACATTGTACAGCAAGCTTGCCACTGGTATCAGACCCACCGGCCGTCCACGTCTCCGCTTTAAAGACGCCTGCAAACGCGACATGAAATCCTGTGACATTGATCACAAGTCATGGGAGTCAGTTGCCAGCGTTCGCCAGAGCTGGCGGGCAGCCATAAAGACAGGGCTAAAATGTGGCGAGTCGAAGAGACTTAGTAGTTGGCAGGAAAAAAGACAGAGGCGCAAGGGGAGAGCCAACTGTGCAACAGCCCCGACAAACAAATTTCTCTGCAGCACCTGTGGAAGAGCCTGTCACTCCAGAATTGGCCTTTATAGCCACTCCAGGCGCTGCTTCACAAACCACTGACCACCTCCAGGCGCGTATCCATTGTCTCTCGAGATAAGGAGGCCCAAAAGAAAGAAAAGAAGAAAGAAGAAATGGTTGATCTTGAAAAACGTGGGTCTGAGTCTGATCTGTCCATATAATCCCTATCGTCCAGAACTTCTAGTAAGAGGTGCATTTTCAGCACACCAGAGAAAACCATTTAGAGTGCATTGACCACCAAAATGGTGGTGAATGGTATTGGAGGGCAGTGTATGTCTGTACGGGTGCACCTGGAGTGCGACCTAGTTTCGGGAACGGCGACTGTAGGGATTGCCCCTAGTTTGCCTGTGGAAAGGGTTGACCTGCTCCTAGGTAATGATCTGGCAGGGGTGAAGGTGGTAGCCCCCCCAGTAGTGAAAGAAAGACCGCAGGAGGTCAGAGAGACAGCATGGCGGCAGGAGACGGTCTCCTGCAGAGTCCCTGAATGTGTAGTGGGTCAGGCCTTGATCAAACCAGCTCCCTCACAGGAGACTGCATTGACACTGCAGGCAGATGACCATGACATGTGCCTGTCTGAAACTTTCTTTGGATAGTTAGGAGACCCAGGGAATTAATTAAATGAATTTTCCCTAGGTGAGGCTCAATGAGTCGACCCAGTATTGCAAGGGTTAACACAGGCTGCCCAGTCTGAAAGTGAAGCAGAGGGAGTCCCTGACTGCTACTATTTAAAGAATGAGGTACTGATGAGGAAGTGGATTCTCCTCACAGACCTGAGGGCAAGGAGTGGACAGTAGTTCACCAGTTAGTGGTGCCACAGAGGTACCAGAGAGAAATATTAAGAAGGGCCCACGAGACTACAGTGGCTGTACATGCCGGTATACGAAAGACCTAAACCCGCATAAGGCAGCAGTTTGACTGGCCAGAACTCCACAAAGATGTGGTGGAGTACTGCAGGAATTGCCACATGTGCCAGGTTGAGTGGAAAACCCAACCTACAGTTCAACCTGCACCCCTAAGTCCTGTACCTGTGTTTGGAGGACCCTCCAGCACAGGACTGGTGAACTGTAAGGGACCCCCGCCGAGACCAAAAGGGGACAGGCAGGAACATGGCTGGCAAAAGTTTAGAAAGAGAAGGGGAAAAGTGACCCAGAGGACGTTAAAAGGAAGTCCGGGAAGAATCCCGAATGAAAAGCCCTACCGCCTGGTCAACCAACCCAGAAAAACGTGAAACGTTAGACCATACATCCCCCTATGTAAATGTAGACTCTAGAAGCACCCCACCAGAGTTGCTAACAGCATTTACAGGAACCTGCAGAGACAAGGAGACCTCAAAGGGCGGCACAGTGGCGCAGTGGTTAGCACCGCAGCCTCACAGCTCCAGGGACCCAGGTTCAATTCCGGGTACTGCCTGTGTGGAGTTTGCAAGTTCTCCCTGTGTTTGCGTGGGTTTCCTCCGGGTGCTCCGGTTTCCTCCCACATGCCAAAGACTTGCAGGTTGATAGGTTAATTGGCCATTATAAAATTGCCCCTAGTATAGGTAGGTGGTAGGGAAATATAGGGACAGGTGGGGATGTGGTAGGAATATGGAATTAGTGTAGGATTAGTATAAATGGGTGGTTGATGGTCGGCACAGACTCGGTGGGCCGAAGGGTCTGTTTCAGTGCTGTATCTCTAAACTAAACTAAAAAAGGGGCAGAGAAACCATGAGGGTGATGCCTCACCTAGTCAAAGGGTCACTGGAAAATGGAGTTAAGTCTGCCCAAATACCTGCAGGTAGGAGTGTCCCAGAGAACAAAGGGGCTGAATAACAGACTCCTCCCCCACAGTCAGAGGAAAAGGGAACCACCCATCCTCTGAAGCCAAAAGTCTTTGCATGAATCATGGAGTTCAGGATAGACCTGCCCCCCTACTAATGCTCCTGAAAAAAAAGGGGGGGGGAAATTAAAGTAGCCCTGGCCCCCCAGAACAGACCACTTTTAATGAGCTGCAAGAGTGGTGAATGATTTGTAAATGAATGAGAGAAATGCATGGTTTTCTTTCTGTATCTTATATTTCTCTTAGACGCTAATAAAATGTGCCATTTTCTTCAAATCGCATTTCATTCCCCTGGGTGTGGAGGTGTCAGGCAAACCCCACCTGCTGACTGAGGCACACATTAATGTTGTCACATGAACATTAGAACTTTAAAAATTGCAATTTCTGACTGGAAGAACATTTGCAGAAGTACAAGACAACGTGGAAACAAAGGGGAGCCAGTCCCTGTTTTCCAATACATAGAAGTGGTCAAACCAGTTATACTGGATGTTGAAGAGACTGTTCCATACAAGGCGCTAGTTACATGACTAACGTGCTGCAGACCCTTGGAGGTTTTTGAATTTGAACTCCCAAACAAAGGACTTACCAGTTAGAACGCCATGTTCTTCCCTGGAACTAAGAACACCACCTGCCTGACTATCTCTCAGGGAATTGACACCATTGAAGACACGTGAAACTAAGAGACAAAGGTTTGCCACTGAACAAAGTTTTATGAAGATTACTGGGCCCCAACGAAACACAAGAATATAACTTCAACCAAGAACTACAGCGAACCCGAGAAACAATAACAAGATCTTGCCTCAAACTGTTCTACTTATCTCTTCTACTCTTTTCTGTCCCTATCTTGCATGTTGATATCACGTGTGTACGCTATCATGAGCGCATTGTATATCCAAAAGGCATGAACCGTAACTAGAGTTAAGTTTAAGGTTTAATAAATTTCATCTTTCTGCTTTAAACCAAAGAAAACCTGTTTATGCTCAGTTATTTGCCTGTTGATTGGAAACTGAACACAGATTTACAAAAAAAGGGAGCTCAAAACAGTGTTTAAAATTACACCCGGTTACAATAAGACAGGTGAAGACAGCAAGAGATCCGCTCGACACATTGCTCACCTAGTCATAATATGCTATACTGCATCACTACAGGATACAGAGGGAATACTGGGGGGGGGAACTTGATAATTAACCCACACTAACTGCCTCTGCCACAAATTCCCAGGTCTATCATGGATAGCTTTGTGATTTCAGTGGCATTAGTTGCTACTGTGACCAGTTTATGCAGCATCTTTTTGTGCCATATAACTAATTATACAATAGTAAGGCTGCCTTGAGGGCCTGAACGCGATAGCTATGATTTTTGCATGTGTGTTTCTTCAATTTCTGTGGGAAAATGATCAAAAAATTCAGAAATGTGACATTCCCTTTCCTCTTTCATCATGTGTGCAGGTCCAATATATAGTTACTTGCAGTTACCTTTTCTCTTACAGGCTTTTACATGGAAGTGCATTATTAAAAAGATGCAGTATTTAAAAGACAGAGGCTGCCTCAGAAAGGGTTTCTCATCCTGAGTCACCTGCTGAATCGCAGTCTGCAATGACCATCTTCGGTCAATACTGCTTTCTCTATTTACATGATTTACATGGTCCATCTCTGACACTTCCCTCCCTTCCTCGACTTCTCTGTCTCCATCTCTGGGGATAGGTTGTCTACCAATATCCATTATAAGCCCACTGACTCCCACAGCTACCTCGACTACACTTCTTCACACCCTACCTCCTGTAAGGACTCCATTCCATTCTCCCAGTTTCTCCGTCTCCGACGCATCTGCTCTGATGATGCTACCTTCCATGACGGTGCTTCTGATATGACCTCCTTTTTCCTCAACCGAGGATTTTCCCCCCACTGTGGTTGACAGGGCCCTCAACCGTGTCCGACCCATTCCCCGCACCTCTACCCTCACCCCTTCCCCTCCCTCCCAGAACCGTGACAGGGTTCCCCTTGTCCTCACTTTTCATCCCACCAGCCTCCATATCCAAAGGATCATCCTCCGCCATTTTCGCCACCTCCAGCGTGATGCCACTACCAGTCGCATCTTCCCCTCCCTTCCCCTGTCAGCATTCCGAAGGGATCGTTCCCTCCGCGACACCCTGGTCCACTCCTCCATTACCCCCACCACCTCGTCCCCGTCCCAGGGCACCTTCCCTTGCAATCGCAGGAGGTGTAATACCTGCCCATTTACCTCCTCTCTCCTCACTCTCCCAGGCCCCAAACACTCCTTTCAGGTGAAGCAGCGATTTACTTGTACTTCTTTCAATGTAGTATACTGTATTCGCTGCTCACAGTGTGGTCTCCTCCACATTGGGGAGGCCAAGCGCAGACTGGGTGACCGCTTTGCGGAACATCTCCGCTCAGTCCGCAAGCAGGACCCTGAGCTTCCGGTTGCTTGCCATTTCAGCACTCCCCCCTGCTCTCATGCTCACATTTCTGTCCTGGGATTGCTGCAGTGTTCCAGTGAACATCAACGCAAGCTCGAGGAACAGCATCTCATCTACCGATTAGGCACACTACAGCCTGCCGGACTGAACATTGAGTTCAATAATTTCAGAGCATGACAGCCCCCCATTCTACTTTCATTTTTAGTCATTTTTAGTCATTTTTTCTTCCTTTTTTTTGCATTCCTTTTTACATTTTTTACAATTTTTTTTGCATTTATTTCATTTCATCTTAGTTTGTTCAGTTTGCTTACCCACTGTTTTTTTTCAGGTTGTTTTTCTTCAGGTTTGCACTTGCTGATGTTCAATATTCAGTATATTCACACCTAATCTGTACTAATGCTTTGTCTTTCAACACACCATTAACATATTGTTTGCCTTTGCTCCGTGACCTTTTGGTCAGCTATGTGGCCTGGTCCAATCTGCACCTTCTCCTTTGTTATCTCTTGCCCAACCCCCACCTCACTTGTTTATAATCTGTGACCTTTCTAATATTTGTCAGTTCCGAAGAAGGGTCACTGACCCGAAACGTTAACTCTGCTTCTCTTTCCACAGATGCTGCCAGACCTGCTGAGTGAATCCAGCATTTCTTGTTTTTGTTACTGCTTTCTCTATGGCAGTTTAGTTAATGGGCGCTCACTGTTTACATACCAGAGAGTATTATTAGTCCTAAAGAAAGTAATGGTATCACTTCCAGCTCTGTACTGTAAAATGACTTGGAAAAGTGTTCCAATTTAACTAATGCTGTCAGTTTGGGAAAGTGCAGAAACAGCTATTTCACCCATATCTGTGAGTCATAAGTAATACTTTTAAATCTCGTGATGATATGTAACATTCCTGCTCTGCTAACCCAAGTCCAGTGTTGAACTTGCAAATTCATTCATGCCATTACAAACACAGGAATCCGAATTATTTGTCATCTATTGACATGATTTTAACTGCCACATCATATTTTCATCATGTCAAAATGAAGCTCTTACACTGCTAATATCTTGCTGGAGATGGCCCACAAACCATACCTATCCATTGAGTCTTTGTTTACATATTAGTGTTTGTTCACTTTTACACAAGCTGGTAAACTTTCTCCTGACTTCATCTGTATATTAGAGTTTGATAGACTGGTTTGATTATTGCATAAACACTTGCCAAAGTCACTGGCACCTGCTCTGAATAGTCTTAAGATTAATTGTGCTAAACAAGCCACCTTCCTTTCTAGGCAAACATCTAGGTGTTTGATAGACACCTCTCTTGTTTTCTCCTGTGTAGCTGGGAGATGGTAGACCTTGAATTGTTCTTAGGCATTGAACATACACTGCCATATTAGTGAAAAACATGGCTGTGAGAAATTTATCTGTCTGCTATTTCAACAAAGGGGTTGAAGTGGTTTAAAATTAATGTGTTAATATCTTTGTGAAAATAGCAAAGGAATTTCATCCAAAGTCATTAATGTGTTTGTAACTCATATTATCCACTGCAATTTCAACTGCAAAGTGTATGTTTTAGTAGGACTGACTTCACGTTTCTTTAGAGGATTAGATATGTCACCTTCATTCCAAGCAGACAACCTCATGAAACTTGACAGCAAGGATTTATAGCATAAAAGGTGATTCTTTTTCCAAGAGCAATGTAAGTAATAAAGTATGAAAGACTATGGAAGCACATTCGTCTTTTTGTCAGGCATGTCATTGCCCCTCAATATGTTTTACAATGGGATAATAGAACGAGATGCTCCTTAATAAGAACATCTTAAGAGAAAAAAAGTTCAATCCCATAATTAATACATCTTTTTAATAAGGCACTTCCATTTAAAAGCCTCAAAAGAAAAGGTGACTCAAACCTTCCAGAGTTGTTTTTGCTTTTTTTGTATGTCATATAAAATGAACTCTATTCTGATGATCAGCTATTGTTGACTGTTTTATTTTGTTCATGGTTTTAAGCTGCGAACTAAATAGAGCTAATTTTTCATTAAAGGAGCCACACTGATATAGACAATTTACAGCCAAACATTTAAAACTTCTAGCAATGGCTGTGTCTAAACTCAAAGTTAGATTATTCTGTCTTTTATAGGCACTAATTGCACTCTCGTAGCTCACTTTATTCCAGGTATGAGATAGTAGGCAATTTCACAAGCATTTGCCATCACATATTTGAGCCAGCTGCAAGACTGTGTGACAACAGCCAGGGTGACATGACTCATGTGTTTCATACCATATGAGGATGGAAAAGGGAAAATGGCTAACTTCTGCTTCACGTCTCCTAATAGCACAGCTGAGACTGGCAACTAATTTGTAGGATCATGACTGCAATCTCATTTTCTATCACTTCACAACATAAAAGTCAGAGTGCAAAAGTTATGTGTTCAAGCCCCATTGAACATAAAATCTCGGCTGACCCTTCAGTGCAATACGAGGAAGTGCTGCATTGTCAGAGGTACAGTTTTTCAGATGAGGCATGAAACAGAGTCCCATCTGCCTGATCAGGTGGATGTAAAAAAAAAGTCATGCCATGATGTATAGAAGAGCATCTTGATGTATTGGCCAATATTAATCCTTTGACTAACACCACTAAAACAGAATAACTGGTCATTTATCTCATTAGTGTTTGTGGGACCATTCTGTCTGCTAATTAGCTGCTGTTTGCTTGCAAAACAATAAGACTACACTTCTACAATAATTCAAGAGCAAAATACTGTGGATGCTGGAAATCTGAATTAAAAACTGAAAATGCTAGAAATACTCAGCCGGCAAACAATGCCAGACCTGTTGAGTATTTCCAGCATTTTCTGTTTTTACTACCAGAATAATTAATTGGCTGCAAAAGCACTTTGGGACACTCCAAGGGCATAAAAAGGTTGATATTTAAATGCAAGCTTTTTCTTTGTTCTTTCTATAAAAGAAAATATAGTATAACACTGAAAATATACACAATTTCACTTCAAAAATTAAATCTTTTTTGGTAAGGGAAACTATGTTTAGAAAATGAGAATTTGTGAAAGGTTATTCACCAGTATAGCCACTGTGGAGATGGAGGACAAGCATAAATTTGCCAAATATGTGGAAGCAAGATCGGAAGCATTCCATCTGACACGAGTTAAAGACCAGTTTTGGTTCTCTAACTAAAATATAATTTCCCTGTTTCTGCATAGTTCCAAAACAAATATTTTTTGCAAGATAGTAAGAGGCAGGAAAAAAACAAACATACAGTTAAGCCCTTATATCTCCAGTGAATGCAAAACTCCCTGATTTTTGGAGCACTTAGAAAAAAGCACGAGCACTTCTCCAGAGGCCTCCCACCATTTAGAGAAATGTAACGACATCATGGTGTACAGATGCTGAAGAACATATAAAAGGCAAAAGAACAAAGAAGGGAGAAAGACTCCATTGGGAACTGTTGGCACTTTGAAGGTTGGGCAACAATACTTAAAGTTTAAAATAAAAATGTGAAATACATACTCCAACCTCCAAACCCTTGGATTGATGTGAAGTAGCAGCAGAGACCAAGAATTTTAAAGGGCAGCAGAGGAATCAAAAAGGTGAGCATCAGACTAAGGAAAAGGGCAGCACTAAACAGAAGTAAAATTTAAAAAGCAAGGGAACTGAGAAATAAAAGATGAAGGGAAGCACCTGAGTGAAGCAAAATGTTCTGGTTCTTCAAATGTCCAGCCCGTTATTGCAGCCTGGACTCCCAGGTAGCACCCAGTACCACCATTCAGCTGGTCAGTACATTGGGTATACTGCCACCAATGTTATGCAGGATCCCCCTGAGAAACGAGATATGGAAACGCCTGGTCTTGGGACTCTTCGCTCTATCAGTTTGTTCCGAAAACTGATGTAAGGTCAGGGTTTGGAACATCCCAAAAATTGAATTAGTGCCCTCAAAGTTCAACAAATTTTTAAAACTGCTAGTCACACCAGGCTTCACACCAAGATGTTTGCTCCTCCTTATTCTCCCAGTGGATACCCGAGAGATACCATAATGGTGAAGATGTCTGTTAGCAGTCGGGAGCTAAGGTCAGAGGCGCATGTAGGGTAGAAGAATAGGTCTGAGGAATTTAAGCCCCAATGAGGTTAACATAAATGAGATGAAATTCCTTGAAAATGTAAAAAGGGCTTTAAAATAAATAACTTATCAGGAATAGATTACCCCAAATTACTGGAGACAGATGACGAAGGATATTTCTGAGGCACTGCAATGGTCACGATTGAACAGACAAATATGTAGATTGAAACAGATCAACATGATGCCCATTTAAAAAATGGGGACAAAGCAACTTCGGTCTTCAATATCATTCAAATAATGAAACAGTATCAGATGTAAACGTGAGGATAATCTGTACAATATTAACCTAGTAAACATAGTTAACATGGATTAAGGAAAAAAGGACTTACAGGCCAACTTCAGACTATTTTTTGATGAATTGGCATTCCAAAAATAACTGAAATGTCCGATAATGTCATATACCTAAATTTCTAAAAAACATTGAACAGAATTACACACAAAATGCCATTAGTTAAGTTAAAGCTTTGAAAATACAGGGATAAAATAAAATTTGGGACATATGAGAAATTGTCTGAATGGACTACTGATTACAGTAATGTTGGGAAGGGGGATGTACAGATATTTGCACGGTGAACAATACTATCAGTGATGGGCGATTAAAAACATGTCACAGAGCCGCCGCGATCTTCTGCTCAATTGCTCATTTAAATAGCCAGGACGGGCTGCCCCCACCCAATCACGTGGAGGGAGCAGGCTATCCGTCCCCGGCAGTGGCATCAGCTGCCTATGCGCAGGCGTGACACCATTTTTAAAGGGCTGTCTGTCTGCCCTACTGGGAAGTTTAAATATTTAAAAGATACAGTAAATGAAAATAAATAAAGGCATTTCTTCTGCCCTTCTCCCAGCCCCCAATAACAATTATTTACCCTTCCCCCCCACCCAAAACATTTACCTTGCCCATGTTCCCCCCCCCCCTCCAAAACTGCACAAACTTTACACCATCACCTATATCCATGATGTTACTTTGACCCCGTTTCCCCACTCCCCCCCCCCCCCAACGCCCCACACTGATAGTTACCTCCTCCAGCCCCCCACTAGTGTGGTGCCTCATTTCCCCAGATGGGAATCCGAAGGTACGGGAATGCTGGCCAGTGGACCGGAGATTGCATCGGAACATCAGGCAGTGACGCAAGTGTCATTAATTAATTCATTTTAATTTATTTAAATATTCAAATTGGGGTCCTGACACTGAGCAGCGGGGGAGCCGCCATGAGGCCTCACCGCCACTGGTAATATCGGGCCAGGCCCTCCCGATGTTGGGATGCGTGGCGGCCCTCTCCCAGAGGCATCTTACGGGTCCACCCTCGCCACAGAACAAGATGCCTGAGGGAGATCAAAATCCAGCCCACTGTTTCTAATTTACTTCAATGACTTGGACTCAGAAGCTCAATGCAAATTGGTCACATTTATGAATGTTACCAAGCTAGGATGGGAAATTGATTCTTAGAAATCACAAGGTCAGTTTGACATTATATCTGAGTGGGCTGAACAATAGCAAATCACATTTAATATGGACAGATGTAAAGTTGTGCACATAGGAAGAGAAAATGAGCAAGATTCTTTCTCCAATGAAGGATCAACTACTGTTTTTCCCTCCACAGATGATGCCAGACCTGCTGAGTATTTCCAGCATTTTCTGTATTTATGCTTACTCGATGAATAGTGCTGAAGTAGATAAAGATGAAATTGAAAAAGATCTAGGAGTTTTCAAACTCAACACAATACAACCAACCACTGAAGAGCAGCAATCAACAAAGCAAATAGAATGCTGAACTAAATCACCAATGTTGTGGCCAGAACGCACTTTGTCTGCTGTGTAGACTTCACAGTAGACACAAGGTCAGCTTTCATGCATTGGAGAAAGTGCAGTGAATATCCTCTTTTGGTAGAGGGCTGAGTTATGAGGAAAGAAGGAAGAAACTGGAATTTTGCCATCTGGAAGGTAATCTTACACACATATAATACATAGTAAATCTAGAATATTACTTCAAACTGGATTGTAAAAGTAGAACAAGCGATACAATTTCACATTATTAGGATAAATTTAGAACAAATGTCAAGAGGTTCTTCACACAATGCGGATCAATGCATAGAATAGACTTACTGGTACAGCAGTGGAGGCAAAAAGCCTGCAATTATTTAATAAATGCACTCAAGTGCTGATTAGGAGCAATTTTTGTGGGGCAGTAGATGTGGCTCCATACATTCACTTCCACTGAAGGTGTGGAGTGTGCTAACACCTGCAGAGCATATTATGCTGGCTAGGGATTGCGAGAGAGGGTGCACAGGTTCTCAGATAGGGCACTGAAGATCCTGATGGGATAGGTACAGAGTAGGATAGATGTTCTGTGCCCACAGAGGGTAAGGTGCCCAACTCACTCTCTGGTCCCTCTCTCCTGCAGTAGAGAATGCTGATCTGCCTAGCCTTATATCCTCCACCCCTTTCTCCTCCTGACCAAGCAGATCCCCAGCAAAATCACTACCAAGCTCTCCTGTTCTTTTGGTAATGCCTGTATGATCTCTAATAAGGTAAAGTAGCGCAACACTCACTTCCTTTAGGTGAAGTCCTCAGAGAATTTCAGAGGAAAGTGTTGATGGAGCCTTGACAAAATGTCTTGACAAAGTGGCATGCAGCCACTTTAATGTCAATCAAAGCCTTAATGATCCTTAGGGAGGTCGTTCCTGGAGCACACTTGAACTCCTTTACAAAGATGGCATCTTGCACTAAAGGTTGGCCAAATCAGCGCTGCAGTACAAGATGCCATCTTGCCCACCTTGAAGGCTCTTCAGTAGTATCCAGGGAAATATAACCCCGAGGGTTTGTTTTTCCCAGTTGAAGAGATGATTGTTTAACTTTGTTAACACTGCTGAGTACTTCCAGCACTTTCTGGTTTAATTTCAGATTTCCAGCATCTGCAGTAATGTTGCTTTTATTTTATTGCATAAAGCAGTGTTGTTTTATGAGCCAGCCCTACTAGTATGGTCTAATATAATACTGTAAAGTGCCTAACATTCCTGAGTTTCATTTTCTTTCACCATCTCTGCTTAGTGCTGGCCATCTCAAATATATATTGTTGACTCCAAAAGATTTTAAGATGCTCTCATGTCTCTGTCTCCCTTTCCCAATGCTGCAGAAGTCAAAGCAAAAATGAGAACATTATTAACATTACTCATGTACTTCAAAACTTTGCTTCTGGCTAAGCATGTTTTTCTTCTGTACCATAAACTTCATCTAAAACAAAAAAAAACTTATTTATGGATGTACTTACACTCCAGCTACTAGTCTGAGACAGATAACTACAGTTAGGTTTCAGCCAGGCATTCCAAAATTCCCCAGATTTTGGAAAGATCTCAGCGGATTGGGAAACCACAAATGTAACACCCCTTTTCAAAAAAGGAGGGGACAGCAGAAAACTATAGGCCAGTTAGACTAATATTTGTCATAGGGAAAATGTTGGCATCCATAATTAAGGAAATAGTAGCAGGACTTTTAGAAAATCATAATACAATCAAGCAGAGTCAACATGGTTTTATGAAAGGGAAGTAATTTTTGACAAATTTTTTAGAGTTTATTGAGGATGTAACAAGCAGAGTGAATAAAGACAACCAGTAGATGTAGTGTATTTGGATTTCCAAAAGGCATTCAGGAAGGTGCCAGGTAAAAGATTACTGCACAAGATAAGAACCCATGGCATTGGATGTAATATATTAGCATGGATAGAGGATTGGCTAACTAACAGAAAACAGAGTCGGGATAAATAAGTCATTTTCAGGTTGGCAAACTGTAACTAATGCAGTGCCACAGGGGTCAGTGCTGGGCCCTCAACTATTTGCAATCTGTATTAATGACTAGGCTGAAGAGACCGAGTGTATTGTAGCCAAATGTGCTGATAATACAAAGATAAGTGGGAAAGCAAGTTGTGAGGAGGACACAAATTGCCATCGGGCTGAATTTTACCAGTTCACTGGAGACAGGCTGGGAAGCAGGAAGGGTGGTAAAATGGCAGCAGTAGGTGTTGGGAGGGGAGCCCGATGTGTTCCCACTGCCACAAAATATTATCAAAGGTAGGAATGGCCATGGCTCAGCTGCCCACCAACCGGAAGCAGGTGGGCAATTCAGGTAATTAATTGGCCCATTGATGGCTGTTTTACAACTTCACTGGGAATTTGTCTGCGTTGGATTGGCTCCCCACCATGTGGTAAGTCTACCAGCTATATTGAGACAGCCTCCCAGTGGTTTACTAGATGGGGGTCTTCCTTTCCGGAGGCTCCAGGCCCATGCAAATGGCCCACCAGTGGCAACGGTTGCCCCTACAGCTCCAGCACTGCTTCTGCAGGGTTCACCCTATCTGATCTCTATGGCCTGTCTAACTAGACCCAGCCCATAAAAAAAAAATTCACGTACCTACGAGGACTCTTCAGTATGGAGGCACTCTCTCTTCCCCTTGCAGCCTCAGCAGCCAAGCTACCAAGGCTACAGATCTGCCAGCCCTATTATTGGGAGCATAGTTTCAGAATTAGAGGTCGTCCATTTAAAACAGAGATTAGGAAGAATTTCTTCTCTCAGATGACTGTGAATCTTTGGAATTCTCTACCTCAGGGAGCTGTGGAGGCTGAGTCATTGAATATATTCAAGCATGAGATGGGCAGAGTTTTGAACTACGGGGTTGCAGTTAAGCGTTATGGGGAAAAGGGAGGAATGTGGAGTTGAGGCTAAGAGCAGATCAGCCATGATCTTATTGAATGGCGGAGCAGGCTCAAGGGGTCATATAGGCTACTCTTCCTCCTATTTCTTATGACAACCCATTTACATTTGTTAACTCCTCTTCAGTCTGAACTATAACTGTCTTATTTAGAAGACAGCTCTGTATATGCACTTAGCACTGTTGCAATGCTCACACCCACATCTCACAGTTTGCATACATGACCAGCTATTCAACCGTGACAGCTGCATCACTCATATGCATTGCACCACACTCACGGACACACTTCTATCTTGCAGGACAATTTTGTACATAACAGGAGGCAGCAGAAGCTATATAGCAAGGGACAGGGATGTCTGCATGTCCTTACCCCCATAGAGGAGACAGTGGTCACCATCATTGGAGAGGCACTGACCAGCAGTGGGGCTGAAACTATCGAAGATGAAGGTATCATCATACCAAATCTCCTTCTCACATCCCACTTCCCCATCATCACACAATCTCTTCTGATTTACAAGCTGTACCTCTTGTTTCCATTTCCATTTCCACCCATCTTCCCCCCCGCCCCCACTCCTCTTACCACAACCCTAACTTTGTGCTTTTCTCCTTTCAGATACCCAAAAACAGCAATCTGGCCAGGCATTTGTGGAAGAGCAGGAAAGTAGTGATGAAGAAACACCAGGGTGAGCAGGTTGGGATTTTGACATGATTCTGCCCTCTTCCAGCTTTCCCCAGGGCAAGAATGAAGCAGAATGGGGAACACCCTTGGATTGTTGGATAAGTAATTAAGTAGTTATTGAGGTTGTTAAGCCAATTATGAGGCATTTTAGCACATAAGACCCTGAGAGGCTTGACAGGGTGGATGTAGAAAAGATGTTTCCCCTTGTGGGAGAATCTAAAACTAGGGGTCACTGTTTAAAAATAAGGGGTTACCGATTTAAGACGGTGAGGAGAAATTTTTTTCTCAGAGGGTCGTGAGTTTTTGGAATTTTCTTCCTCAAAAGGCAGTGAAAGCAGAGTCTTTGAATATTTTAAAGGCAGAGGTAGATAGATTCTTGATAAGCAAGGGCGTGAAAGGTTATCAGGGGTAGCTGGAAATGTGGAATGATCAGTTCAGCCATGCATTTATCAAATGGTGCAGCAGGGTTTAGGGGCCGAGGGGCCTACTACTACTCCTAATTACTGATATTGCAATCAGGTGAGTAGTTCATGGACGGCCCGCTGAGAAAGGGGCTGATTAGGTTGCTTCCTCCTTTCTTCCTCCTGCTCCTCCTCCTGCTCCTTAGCTGGTTGTGTAAAATAGGTGGCAAGGACTGTACTCTCACAATGCTGAGGTTGTGCAGCATGCAATTTTTATCACACACTCTGCCGAATACTGCAGGGCTTCCAGCGCAGTCTAGAATGCAGGACCATTGTTGTCAGCACACCAGTGCTCTGTCCATTACGTTTTGAGTGTCAATATGGCTTTTATTGTATGCATGTTGCCCATACATGCATGGGTTTTGCACCGGAGTCACAAGCTATGTTGCCAAATGATAGCCCTTATCAACCAGTAGCCTCTCTCTCGTTTGTCATAGTGGCTCAAATGCAGCTGGCATAGCAGACTACTGTGAAATGAAGGCATCATGACTGCTGCCAGAATACCAGGCATGGACCTGCATGCTTCTCTGTAAATGGTCAGAAACCAGTTGGATGTTGAGGGAGTGGAATCCTTTCTGGATGCTGTTCATCTCAGAATTGACAGACGGTGCCTGCAAAGTGATGTGTGTGTAGTCAATGGCATCCTGCACCATGGGAAAACCTGCAATTCTTGTGAAGTCATGTGCTTGCTTGGCTTGCTGCACTCTCACATGTAGTCAGTTCTCTTGGAAGATAGAGCTTTTGTGACCTTACTTATGCAACAGTAAATGGTATACTGGATATAGAAGCAAAATACTGCAGATGCTGGGAATCTGAAATAAAAACAAGAAATGCTGGAAATACTCAGCAGGCCTGGCAGCATCTGTGGAGAGAGAAGCAGAGGTAACGTTTCAGGTCAGTGACCCTTCATCAGAACTGTCAAATATTAGAAATGTAAAAGGTAGTAAAGCGGGCGTGGGGCAAGAGATAACAAAAGAGATGATGTTGATAGGACAAGGTCACAGAGAATAACTGACCAGAAGGTCATGGAACAAAGGCAAACGGTATGTTAATGATGTGGTAAAAGGCAAAGCATTAGTACAGAGAGGGTGTCAATTGACTGTAAAATGAACAGCCCTGGCTCCAAGCACAAACATTCAAAAAACAGTGCGTGGACACAGTAGAAACAAACTAGACAAACTAAAATAAAATAAACAAATAAAAAAGAAAAAATAACTAAAAGTTAAAAGGAGGGGCCGTCATGCTTTGAAATTATTGAACTCAATGTTCAGTCCGGCAAGCTGTAGTGTGCCTAATCGGTAAATGAGATGCTGTTCCTCGAGCTTGCCTTGATGTTCACTGGAACACTGCAGCAATCCCAGGACAGAGATGTGAGCATGAGAGCAGGGGGTGCGTTGAAGTTGCCAGCAACCGGAAGCTCGGGGTTATGCTAAGGACTAAGTGGAGGTGTTCTGCCAAGCGATCACTCAATCTGTGTTTGGTCTCCCCAATGTAGAGCAGACGAGCTTCCAGTTGCTCGCCATTTCAACACCTGCCACCCCGCTCTAGGGGGGGAACAAGGGGTGATAAATGAAGCTCCTTGAATGGAGTGCCTACTTCTATATGACCATTCACTATCATAGCTCGCATTGGCCAGCTGCACTTCACCACTACCACTCTGCAGAAGGCTAATGGTATGTTAGCCTTTATCACAAGAGGATTTGAGTACAGGATTAGGGAAGCCTTGCTTCAATTGTATAGAACCTTGGTTAGATCACACCTTAGTACTGTGTGCAGTTTTGGTGCCCTTACCTTAGGAAGGATATTATTGCTGTAGAGGGAGTGCAACAAAGGTTCACCAGACTTGTTCCCGGGATGGCGGAACTGTCCTATGAAGAGAGATTGGGGAAACTGGGCCTGTATTCTCTAGAGTTTCGAATAATGAGAGGTGATCTCATTGAAACCTACAAAATACTTAAAGGGATAGAGAGGGTAAATGCAGGTAAGATGTTTCCCCTGGTTGGGGAGTCTAGAACCATGGGACATAATTTCAAAATAAGGGGGAAGTCACTTAGGACAGAGATGAGGAGAAATTTCTTTACTCAGAGGGTTGTGAATCTTTGGAATTCTCTACTCCAGAAGGCTGTGGAAGCTCAGTCATTGAGTATGTTTAAAGCAGAGCTTGGCAGATTTCTAAATACCAATGACATAAGGGGATATGAGTATAGTGTGGGAAAAAGGCATTGAAGTGGATGATCAGCCATGATCGTATTGAATTGCGGGGCAGGCTCAATGGGCTGAATGGTCTATTCCTGTTCCTGTGTACCTATGCAGGAGAGCAGCTAGGTGTAGATTATTGACATGCTATAAGGCCAAGGCTAACCAACTGTTGTCCTACGCAGCAGACATGTTGACCTCCAGAGTCACACAACGATGGTCAAGGCCTGCATGGACTCATTTAATTGCCACGATTGATGATCCATGGAGTTGGCCACTCGATCCATGCAAGAAGACATCATCAGAATGCCCTGCTTGAAGCAGTTTCCCCCATTTGCTCTGAAAAAGTGGACAGTGCGCTTGGAAGGCCTGTCAGTACATCACACGTTCTCTGCTTCTCTGCAATGATTATCCATTTTATCAACGGTCCCCAGAGTACAGAACGTATATCCACCTGAGCAGAGCTCAGAGAGGGCTGCACCCTCTTTCTCACTTGTGAAGTGTGATTCACCAGGTGAAAACCCAACTATCTATCTAACTGCACCCACCAAAGTGTGAGTATCAGAGCTGGTGCAGAGTAAGCATGAGAGGTGGTGCAACCTCCAAAAGACTCAGCTCCTCTGAGGAAACATTATCAGCCACCTCCACCTGCTTCTGCTGCATGCGTAAAGGTCCTGTCAGAGATAAAAGACATGAATTATTCCTGGAAAGATAAGAATAAGCTGGAAGTTATCTTTATGAAGATATTCATATTTCATTAGCTGTTGAAACCAAGTCAACATAACTGAGTGCTGTATGGCTTATATTTAGTTGTATCACCAGATATCTGTGAGCTCCCCATCTCCCCCATGTTTGACAGCTAGGGACGTTGAAACTCCATTGATCTCCAGTGCCTCTTCCTCTGCAGCTGTTAGTTGCAAAATGTGTGGAGGGCCACCTCCAATTCACTCCCACTCCCTGGTGTTCTGTGTTCTTTTAGCCTGCATGGAGAGAAAGGACAGACCTACGAGTTAGTGTAATGTCATGTGTTCCGCCAATGGGTAGAAAGCATTGGTGAGAGTGACTATGAAGGACAGGCATGAAATTTTATAAGGATGCGGGTGAGTGGGGATAGTGGATGGATAGATGGTGATGTGAAGAAATCCACAGAGAGAGAGAAGGATGGGTGCACCTGTAAGATAACTGGGTGTGTGGAGTAGGCTTGAAAAGGTAGGGCTGGATTTTACAGTCCCCCAACATTGGGGGTCATGGCCACTGGGGGGCGGGAACAGAAAATGCTTCCGGGAGAGACCCATCATGGGTGTCAACGCTGGGAAGGCCCAGCCTTGTGGCAGCCCCCCACCCGCTGTTCGGTAACGGGAGCAAAATCTGCATATTTTTTAAAAAAGCAAATAAATGAATTAATTATTTACTCGTTCCCGCTGTCCATCCTGTTCCAATATTGATGCCGATGGCCAGCACTCCCGCGCCTTTGGATCTCCATCCAGAGATCCAAGGTGGGACACTAATGGGAGGGGTGAGCAGGTAGGTTTCTCTGTGCAGGGGCGGAGGGAGCAGCATCAGAGTAATTTAATTGGTCTAGGGGACGGTGGGAAGGGGTAAAGTTTAAGGTTTATGAACTTTTTGGGGGGATGGGGAAGGTCAGGTGCATCAGGTCAGTGTTTAGTGGGGGGAAGAGAGCATGTACTTATTCCTGTGGTCATTGGGGGGTGGAGTGGGATGGGTTAGGATCAAGTTATTGAATTTTATAATAACAATGTCCCTTTAAATTTTAAATTGCAATGTAAGGCTCGAAGCCCTTTAGAAATGGCATCGGCACCTGCCATCCCCTGCACCGTCATCGTCGGTGGGGGGGGGGGGGGATGGTGGGTACTGCGGTCCACCCTGGCCATTTAAATGAGCCACCGCGTTTAATATTGCGGCAGCTCCACTAAGTAGGGCCCACGTGTGCGGCGGCAATATAAAATCCAGCACGTAGAGTGAGGAGTTGGGCTGATGTGCATTCAAGGAGGTACGTCACAGAATCACAGCACAAAAGGAAGCCATTCGGCCCATCGTGTCTGTACCATCTTTCCGAATGAGCATTTCACCTAATGCCATTCTACCGCCTTCTCCCTGTAACCCGGCACATTCTTCCTTTTCATATAACAGTCTGATTCCCTTTTGAATGTTTCAATTGAACCTGCCTCCACCACACTCTCAAGGAGCGTATTCCAGACCTTAACCACTCGCTGCGTGAAAAAGTTTTTTCTCATGTCGCTTTTGCTTCTTTTGCCACTTACTTTAAATCTGTGCCCTCTTACTCTCGATCCTTTCACGAGTGAGAACAGTTTCTCTCTATCTACTCTGTCCATGCTCCCTCATGATTTTGAAAACCTCTATCAAATCAGCTCTCAGCCTTCTCTTTTGTAAGGAAAACAGTCCCAACTTCTCCAATCTATCTTTGTAATTGAAGTTCCTCATCCCTTTAACCATTCTAGTGAATCCTTTTTGCCCTCTCTCCAATGCTTTCACACCTTTCCTAAAGTGCAGCACCCAGAACTGGATGCAATACAGCAGCTGAGGCCAAACTAGTGTATTATACAAATTCAACATAATTTCCTTGCTCTTGTACTCTATGCCCCTATTAATAAAGCCTAGGATACTCTATGCTTTATTAACCGCTCTCTCAACCTGAAGTGCCACCTTCAATGAGTTATGCACATATATACCCAAGTCCCTCTGCTCCTGCACCCGCTTTAGAGTTGTACCCTTTATCTTATATTGAGTCTCCATGTTCTTCCTATCAAAATGAATCACTTCACATTTCTCCGCATTTTACCTCATCTGCCACTTGTCCACCCATTGCATCAACTTGTCTATGTCCTTTTGGAGTTCTGCACTGTCTACTCCTCACTGTTCAAAATGCTTCCAAGTTTCATATCATCCATAAATTTTGAAATTGTGCCCTGTACACCAAGGTCTAGGTCATTAATATATATTTGGAAGAATAAATGCCCCAATACTGACCCCTGGCAAACTCCACTACAAACCTTTCCTCCAGCCCGAAAAACATCCATTATTCACTACTCTCTGTTTCCTTTCACACAGCCAATTTCATATCCATGTTGCTATTGTCCCGTTTATTCCATGAGCTATAACTTTGCTTACAAGCCTGTTGTGCGGCACTGTATCAAATGTCTTCTGGAAATCCATGTCCACCACATCAACAACATTGCCCTCGTCAACTCTCTCTGTTACCTCTTCAAAAAACTCCCTTGACAAATCCATGCTGGCTTTCTTTAATTAACCCGCATATGTCCATGTCCCTATTCTTTGTGAAGTTTGTAAAATTCGTCACCATCCTTCACTTGCTTCATGATGATATGCGAGTGATGATCCATAACAACAGATCCATTACAGACACCTTTGAGGTTAAAACAGGAGACAGGTGTCATCGCCCCAACTCTTTATTCAATCTTCCTCGCAGCCATGCTCCAACTGACTACAGACGAGCTTCTTGCTGGAGTGAGCTTATTTATCGAATGGACAGTAAACTATTTAATCTTAGGTGACCCCATCAAAAACTAAGATCACTCAAGCTTCAGTCATTGAGCTCCAATACACTGATGATGCTGCAGTAAATGCTATGTCAGAAATGGATCTTTAGAAAATCAGTGACATATTTACTGAGGCATATGAGAAGATGGGACTTACACTCAACATTCAGAAGTCCAAAGTGCTCCATCAGCAAGCTCCAAATGCACATGCCCCAGCCCCATTGATTAGGATTCATGATGAAGGCCTGGAAAATGTGGAACACTTCCAGTATCTTGGAAGTTATCTTTCACAGAAGGCTGACATTGACGAAGAAATCCAGCATCGCCTGAAATTTGCTGGTGCAGCCTTTGGCCACCTGAGGAAGCCAGTGTTTGAAGATCGCAACATCAAAACTGAAACTCAGCTCATGGTCTACCATGCGGTCGTGATCCTTACCTTACAGTACAGGGCTGAAACATGGACAATGTACAGGAGGCACCTCAAAACACTAGAGTAATTTCATCAACACTGCCTGTGGAAGATCCTACATATCAAGTGGGAGGACAGGCGCACCAACATTAGTGTCCTCTCACAAGTAGGCACCACAAGCATCAAGGCTATGATTATCCACCATCAGCTTTGTTGGGTTGGTCATGTAGTTCAGATGTCAGATACCAGACTCCCAAAGCAAGTCGTCTTCTCCCAGCTCAGTCAAGGCAGACGCACCAGAGGAGGACAAAAGTAGGGCTTCAAGGATGTGCTGAAAGCCAACGTGAAGAAATGCAACATTGACATCAACTCCTGGGAGGCCATCTGGGAGACCAGATGGAGGCAGAGTCTGTGGGAAGGATCCCAGCATTTTGTGACCCAACAACAAATTGAAGAGAAAAAGCAAGAATGGGAAAAGAACAAGCCATGACCTGAACTAATAATACACAACCAGACAAACCACATGACAACAAATGCCCTACCTGCCATAAGGTCTGTAGATTCCGAATTGGCCTCATCGGCCATCTACGGACTCAGGGAAGACAATCATCCTCACCTGCGAGGGATGGCCAATAATAATAATAATAATAATTAATTTTGTTCCGAATTATTGTTTCTAGAAGAATGTACAACTTTACTCCCCTTTCCTGATGCACTCAGATCATTAAATTGCTTCCTGCACTGAATCCAAGGACATGGCATTATGCTCATGCTGCTAACTCCCTGTGCCACCTTCAACCAGGGCGGCACTGTGGCGCAGTGGTTAGCACCGCAGCCTCACAGCTCCAGCGACCTGGGTACTGCCTGTGCGGAGTTTTCAAGTTCTCCCTGTGACCACGTGGGTTTCCGTCGGGTGCTCCGGTTTCCTCCCACAGCCAAAGACTTGCAAGTTGATAGGTAAATTGGCCGTTGTAAATTGCCCCTAGTGTAGGTAGGTGGTAGGAGAATGGTGGGGATGTGGTAGAGAATATGGGGTTAATGTAGGATTAGTATAAATGGGTGGTTGTTGGTCGGCACAGACTCGATGGGCCGAAGGGCCTGTTTCAGTGCTATATCTCTAAATAAATAAACCATGCCTTTTTGGTATCAGCCCTGGGTTTCATCCTTCTGTTGCTGAGGAAGGGTATTTCTCTGTGGTTCCTCACTGCCCCTGGCAGTACATCAAGGAGTGTCATTAAAGCAGAATGCAGACTTCGACCATCCTGAATAAATTTTCAAAGTTCTTGCTCTCATGCTTCTAACTCCCATCTCTTCCAAATTCCATCGTTAAATACTAGAGTTGAAATCACGTCATGCAGGTCTGCACCACACCCGCAGCCAATACAGAAGTAAAATGACAATGCTGTGCCTGCTTTAAAATGCCACAGACAGACTTCTGGGTGTCCCATGTGATAGCAGAGCGACCCCTTCCCACAGCCCCCCATGCACCCCCCCCCCCCACCCCCGCTACCTGCTCCTAATGTGCTTCAGAATAACATCCAGGCTAATGTTTTAAGCTTGTAAATAGGCAATTCAGTCAGTCATTATAAAGTACACTGAAAATAAGGCTACCTTGCATAATTCCAGATGGTGCCTTTCTCAGGTAAATGGCCTGGAGTTTCTGCTAGTTTGCAATGATATTTTCAGCACAATTCACCCATAACTGGCAAAAGCAACATAAAGGATCAAGGAATTTCAAACAAAAATTATATATCCTGTAAATTAATTTTTCACGGTCTTTTGCGCTACTTTAAGAAAGATCATGCAGGAAGTCAGCCCTGTCCCCCAAAACTGGCTGTTTGAATTAATCACCATGCAAGTTGTACCCATTTGAGGGCCTTTGAGGAAGATCTTAAAATTAAGCTTTTTTAGGTGCAATAGCACTAATAAGTACCTTTTTAAAAGATTTTAATTCTTAAAGATAAAAATATTTGCTAAAAAATTAACAACTGTACACCAATGAAAATATTAAATGGCTCTATACAGGTTTTAAAGTCATTTTCACTGGTTTGAAATTGGGTTACTCACAGGTGGTGGACATTAAGTTGCATTAATCAAACTGCACTAGGTTTCTACTGTTAAATACATCAAGGAATATATTTTTAATGCACAAAAAATTGCATTTTAAAACACTGCCCTGGTTCATGGTAGATTTTACATTCAACATTTGCAAATAAGTTTGAATGGAAATTTGAGCAAAAAAATCACTTCAGGAAACGAGTGTAATTTTGTGTGCACTTTGAGCCCAGATCACTGATTGCACGCAAAGCGGAAACTCTAACCCAATGAATTTAGCTTTATTGGCAGCATGTCTGCAATAACTGATTGTATTTCAGAAACGAGATTTAATGATAAAATTGTTAGTATTTGTGAACTGTCTCACAAGAATCTGATTTCTAATTTATTTTCATCATTTCATATTCATTCTCTTTTCACGACATCATATATCCTGTCTTTTTTTTGCTATTGAAATATTTTTTAGCAGGACTTATTTGATATTCTATAAAACGCATATTAACTTCATATCTTTCTTCAATTTTTCCCTCCTATCATCATCCTTTTTTGTATTTTACAACTTGATTTTTCATATTTTATTTACGTACTTGCTGAGTATGTGAAAACGACTGTGAAGACACAGTTTAAGTTATTGCTGCCACTTTTAAAATTTGTATCAAAAGCAAAGCAGATTTCATTTTGCATAACATAGGATTTTGTTCTTAGCAATGGCACACATTACTGGCAAAGTTGATGGGAAGGATCAGCCATAATTTTATTTGGACCAGATTTGGAGGCCATATGGCCTACTCCTGCTCCTATTTCTTATGTTTGTATATTACTAAGCAGAAGCTCCATCATGTGGAACAGTTATGTTCAGCAACCATCACTGTTGCTGATCAGAGTAAAAAGTCCAGGTATTACTGTAATGAATTTATAAAGTGTGAATGAAATTACAACAAGGGGACTCCTTGAAAAAGTTACATTAATATTGTTTATATGTTTGGACACTGAAATGTATTACAATAGATGGTTTTAAAGCTGCAGTGCCTTACAGTAGGCGAGGAATGCATGCAGACGTGGGAGATAGGGATCGACCTTTCATAAAATAAAATTCCTTCATTATCAATGAGATATAGGAGAATTAATATTAATCATGAATTATGACTTTTATTCAATGATTCATAAGGATGCAATAACTCACCAGCAGTGTAACCATGACTTGTGTCAGGAATCATCAAATACAATACAAAAGCCAAATTTATCATTTAACGTTTTGACGTTTTTTGTTAAATGTTTTTAGGTTAGAGTATAACATCTTTTAAGATAGCATTTGCTTATTATTTATGTTCATTGTCGGCCAAATTAATTCCTTGCTAAGCAATTTAGGAATTAAATCAGAATGCACTTTTTCTCACAGAGGGTCACAGAAATCTGGAATTCTCCCTTTAAAAGTTTTGAATGCAGGACTGAGATAGATAGACTTGGGATCTGGAACAAAAGTAGGAATTGCAGTTGAGGTATAGATCTGTGAAAGAATCCGGCCATAAAGAGGGGTTATAAGGTTAAAATAATTATTTTCCTATGAAAGGGATTAAAACATTAAAAAGGGCTCATCTTCTTAAAAAGTTAAAAAAGGTCATCTCTATAATACTAGATGGATGTGAGCCCCTGAGTAAAAAAGCTTGCATCATCTTAGAACCATAAAGGCAACTTCTAATAAAAGGGATTCGCTCCGAAAGTCATGAGCCTCGCCTTAGGGAAAAACATTGATAATATAGTTTTGCAAACTGTCACAAAAGCTGCCACAGTGTAATATTTGATAAGATGGTTTTATGCTGATAGCCCCAACCCAATAAACTGAATTTTTGACAAAGCTAACTAAACCCAAAAACTAGATTCTAATCTTGAAACACAGTTAAATGCCTAATGAAAAATCAACCATCATGAGGCTCGCAGCTTGCTACTAGCCTGGTTCTCTTAGCAATCAAAGAGGATGGACCTTACCTAGAAATTAACAATTATACAGCATTATTTGGTAAATAAAGGAGGGGGGGGTGCGAACTTACAGTTGAGGTAACACCCCCATATGTAAGAAATTAGTTATTCAACTTTAAAAAACAGTATAAATAATGGTCTCAGATTAGGTTTTTAGATTCGCTTAGGTTTGCTGGAGTGAATCTCGTTGGCTATCAGAGCAAGATGAACATGATCCTCCCCTTAACTGGGACAGAGACATCTTGCCAGCTCCAAAGCCTCCTACTACTCGAGGATTAAAGGTACATGCTACTTTAATAAGTGATGGATATCCTACTACTAGTTCAAAGAATGTTCTACTGTAACCGTATTTAGATTTAAAAGTTGGATTCTCTACTAGAAATAAGGTCATCTTTATTACTTTTCCTAAGAACTGATAATGTTGTGATTAATAGGCTCACCAACTGTAAATTGCATGTCAGTTCTTTAATAAATTTCTATATATCTTAGAACTTACATTGTCTCACATAGTCTTCTGTATCACTAACCCATGAACCATATCTCCGTAAACACTCTGGTGAAGAGGTAGATTACTAAAGAGAGACCCCCACCGGACCCTTATGATATCCTGGAACTTGCTAAAAAGATCTATCTGTAGAATGGAAATATTCTTGGTTTGTTCCGTTCCTTTGGGGAGTTACACCAGACCTTTAGACCCATTCAAGTGTCTTTAGGATTTGGTTATCTTAACCTTAAATTGAAAGTGAACATCTGAGAAGTATGCCTGATCTGGAGTAGTCCTAAAGGAGCGATGATTATAATCCACCACTGATTAGCCATGATCTGAGAACAGACAACAGGGGATGAATGGGCACTCTTGTTCCTATGGAGGTAATTTTCACCTCCAAAAAAGGGTGGGTTTGTGTAAAGTGGGGAGTTAACATTTTTAAAACATCTCAAACCAACACACCTCCAATCCAACCACTTCCAGTTTTAACAGAGATGGGCTGGGAAATGGGGGGTGGGGGGGAGTTATTAGGAGACGGGTCAGTTATTGAAAGCTTTTAAGAAGGCTGCATGCCTCTACTTTTACAAGCCATCTATTTTTAACTCATCTTGGCTGCATTACTTGGGCCTCAGAAATCTGGCAAGTGAAAGGAGGCATGCAGGGCTAGATCCATAATGTAGATGCCTTTTCAGCACTGCTTGTGCGCCTGGAGGAGCAAGCGTGTTCCCTCCGAGTCAACAAGCCCCCACCATTATCAGTCCGACCTCCACATTCTCTGACTCCCCGATCTACCCCCTACCCATCACTGACCCACCTCCATGCTCTCTGATCCCCCCCTGAGATTTCACACCCCTGCCCCCACCCCAGTGACTACCATCTCACCTCAACCATGTTCTCCCCCGGCATCCTCCTTCTTAGCCGCCCATGATCTCTCCTCCGCCTCAGTGAATTCCTCTGATTAAACTGCATTAATCAAACTGCACCAGGTTTCCACACTTAAATACTTCTTAGTGTTTACCTTAGAGGATGTTATGGCAAGCAGTCTGACAGCAAAGAAACAGAGGATTAGTTGAGGGAGGTAATAGAGATGCAGAGATTGGTGTCATCTCTGTATATGTGAAAGCTGACCCCATGGCTTTTGATGATTGATTTGCATCATGAATGACCTGTTCTAATTTAGTATATTAACCCAGAATTACCTTGACCCAATTTATCTCTGGAGGATCACTGAGCTCCTATGATTTCTTTAAATTTAGGTTATCGCAGGCACAGGATCCCTTGGTTTATTCAGAATCCACTCTCTCCAGGTATGGCTCGCAATTGGAATAAAAGGAAAACCACTGCAAGGTATCATTACTTTTCTGCTCTTGTATTTCAGTTTGCCATTCAAATACCTAAAGTGCTGTTGGCATTTTTATGGTTTCATTTGCCTGTTGATGACTTTCAAGGAAATATATATTTGAACTCCTAAGTTTCTGTTCATCCAAGCTCTTCAGTTGTTCTTTCCTCTCATTCCTTGTTATCTTCCCACAATGCATTATCTTACATTTATCTTTTTTTTTTATTCGTTCATGGGATGTGGGCGTTGCTGGCAAAGCCAGCACTTATTGCCCATCCCTAATTGACCTTGAGAAGGTGGTGGTGAGCTGCCATCTTGAACCGCTGCAGTCCTTGGGGTGCAGGTACATCCACAGTGATGTTAGCAAGGGAGTTACAGAATTTTGACCCAGCGACAGTGAAGGAATAACAATATAGTTCCAAGCCAGGATGGTGTGTGACTTGGAGGCTGGTGGTATTCCCATGCATCTGCTGCCCTTGTCCTTCTAGGTGGTAGAGGTCACGAGTTTGGAAAGTGTTGTCTAAGGAACCATGGTGCATTGCTGCAGTGCATCTTGTAGATGGTACATACTGCTACCACTGTGTGTCAGTGGTGGAGGGAGTGAATGTTTGTGGATGGGGTGCCAATCAGGTGGGCTGCTTTGTCCTGGATGGTGTCAAGCTTCTTGAGTGTTGTTGGAGCTGCACCAATCCAGGCAAGTGGAGAGTATTCCATCACGCTCCTGGCTTGTGCCTTGTAGATGGTGGACATGCTTTGGAGAGTCAGGAGGTGAGTTAATCGCTGGAGGATTCTTAGCCTTTGACATGCACTTGTAGCCACAGCATTTATATGGCTACTCCAGTTCAGTTTCTTGTCAATGGTAACCCCCAGGATGTTGATGGTGAGGGATTCGGCAATGGTAATGCCATTAAATGTCAAAGGAGATAGTTAGATTCCCTCTTGTTGGAGCTGGTCATAAAAAGATACAGCACTGAAATAAGCCCTTTGGCCTACTGCTTCTGTGCTGACCAACAACCACCCATTGATACTAATTCTACATTAATCCCATATTCTCTACCACATCCCCACAATTCTCCTACCACTTACCTACACCAGGGGCAATTTACCACAGACAATTTCCCTATCAACCTGCAAGTCTTTGGCACCGAGTCTGTGCCGACCATCAACCACCCATTTATACTCTTCTTTGGCCTTCTTATCTCGAGAGACAATGGATACGTGCCTGGAGGTGGTCAGTGGTTTGTGAAGCAGCGCCTGGAGTGGCTATAAAGGCCAATTCTGGAGTGACAGGCTCTTCCACAGGTGCTGTAGAGAAATTTGTTTGTCCGGGCTGTTGCACAGTTGGCTCTCCCCTTGCGCCTCTGTCTTTTTTCCTGCCAACCACTAAGTCTCTTCGACTCGCCACATTTTAGCCCCGTCTTTATGGTTGCCCGCCAGCTCTGGTGAACGCGGGCAACTGACTCCCATGACTTGTGATCAATGTCACAGGATTTCATGTCGCGTTTGCAGACGTCTTTAAAGCGGAGACATGGACGGCCGGTGGGTCTGATACCAGTGGCGAGCTCGCTGTACAATGTGTCTTTGGGGATCCTGCCATCTTCCATGCAGCTCACATGGCCAAGCCATCTCAAGCGCCGCTGACTCAGTAGTGTGTACAAGCTGGGGATGTTGGCCGCCTCGAGGACTTCTATGTTGGAGATACAGTCCTGCCACCTGATGCCAAGTATTCTCCGGAGGCAGCGAAGATGGAATGAATTGAGACGTCGCTCTTGGCTGACATACGTTGTCCAGGCCTCGCTGCCATAGAGCAAGGTACTGAGGACACAGGCCTGATACACTCGGACTTTTGTGTTCCGTGTCAGTGCGCCATTTTCCCACACTCTCTTGGCCAGTCTGGACATAGCAGTGGAAGCCTTTCCCATGCGCTTGTTGATTTCTGCATCTAGAGACAGATTACTGGTGATAGTTGAGCCTAGGTAGGTGAACTCTTGAACCACTTCCAGAGCGTTGTCGCCAATATTGATGGATGGAGCATTTCTGACGTCCTGCCCCATGATGTTCGTTTTCTTGAGGCTGATGTTAGGCCAAATTCATTGCATGCAGCCGCAAACCTGTCCATGAGACTCTGCAGGCACTCTTCAGTGTGAGATGTTAAAGCAGCATCGTCAGCAAAGAGGAGTTCCCTGATGAGGACTTTCCGTACTTTGGACTTCGCTCTTAGACGGGCAAGGTTGAACAACCTGCCCCCTGATCTTGTGTGGAGGAAAATTCCTTCTTCAGAGGACTTGAACGTGCCATTTATACTAATCCTACATTAATCCCATATTTCCTACCACATCCCCTCCTACATTAATCCCATATTCCTTACCATTCTCCTACCTACATTAAGGGCAATTTACAATGGCCAATTTACCTATCAACCTGCAAGTCTTTGGCAGTGGGAGGAAACCGGAGAACCCGGCGGAAACCCACACGGTCACAGGGAGAACTTACAAACTCTACACAGGCAATACCCAGAACTGAACACTGGTCGCTGGAGCTGTGAGGCTGCGGTGCTAACCACTGCGCCACTGTGCCGCCCCATGAGATATGCCAGGCCATGAGATTACAGATTGTGGTTGAGTACAATTCTGCTGCTGATGGCTCACAGCACCTCATGGATGCCCAGTTTTGCATTGCTAGATCTGTTAGAAATCTATCTCATTTAGCATGGTGGTAGCGCTGGACCATACGATGGACTTTGTCTCCACAAGGACTGTGCGGTGGTCACTCCTACCAATACTGTCATGGCCAGATACGTCTGCGGCAGGCAGATTGATGAGGATGAGGGCAAGTATATTTTTCCCTCTTGTTGGTTCCCTCACCACCTGTCACAGACCCAGTCTAGCAGCTATGCCCATTAGACTCGGCCAGCTCAGTCAGTAGTGGTGCTACTGAGCCTCTCTTGGTGATGGACATTGAAGTTTCGCTCCCAGATTACATTCTGTGCCCTTGCCACCCTCAGTGATTTCTCCAAGTGCTGTTCAACATGGAGGATTATTGATTCATCAGCTGACGCGGAGGGGGTGGTGCGGGGGAGGTGGTTGGTAGTAATCAGCAGGAGGTTTCCTTGCCCATGTCTGACCTGATGCCATAAGATTTCATGGGGTCCGGAGTCGATGTTGAGGACTTCCAGGGCAACTCCATCCCAATTGTATACCACTGTGCCGCCACCTCTGCTGGGTCTGCCCTGCCGGTGGGACAGGACATACCCAGGGATGGTGATGGTGGTATCTGGGACATTTTCTGTAAGGTATGATTTGGTGGGTATGACTATGTCAAGTTGTTGCTTGACTAGTCTGTGGGACAGCTCTCCCAACTTTGGCATAAGCCCCCAGATGTTGGTAAGGAGGACTTTGCAGGGCCGACAGTGCTGGGTTTGCCATTGTCGTTTCCGGTGCGTAGGTCGATGCTGGTGGTCCGTCCAGTTTTTCTGTATTGATTACAACTCCCACCTGACTATATCCTCTTAAAATGTTTCATAGACCTCCCCAAAGCAAGCCTCATACAATTGCTGATGCTCCAAAGGGGAAGGAAAAGGCCATAATTGGACCAACAAAGTACATGCTTTTTTAAAATTGCCTCATCTCAAAAAAATAACAACTTATATTTATATAGCACCTTTCATGTAATAAAACATCCCTAGCGAGCATGATAAAACAAAATATGACACCAGTCCTCATGAGGAGATATTAGGTCAGATGACCAAAAGCTTGATCAAAGAGATAGGTTTTAAGGAGTATCTTAAAGGAGGAAAGCAAAGTAGAGAGGTGCAGAGGTTTAGGGAGGGAATTCCAGAGCTTAGGGGCTAGGCAACTGAAGGCACGGCCAGCAATGGTGGAGCGATTAAAATTGGAGATGCTCAAGAGGCCAAAATTAGATAAGTGCGGATGTCTTGGATGGTTGTGGGGCTGTAGGAAATATGGAGGTGCGAGGCTATGGAGAGATTTGAAAACAAGGATGAGAATTTTGAAATCAAGACTTTGCTTGACCGGGAACCAATGTATGTCAGCAAGCACAGGGGTGATTGGTTAACAGGACTTGGTGCGAGTTAGGACACGGGCAGCAAAGTTTTGGATGACCTCAAGTTAATAGAGAGTAGAATGTTAGAGACCAGCTAAAAGTGTGTTGGACTAGTCAAGTCTAGAGTTAACGAAGGCATGAACGAGCTGAGACGGGTGAAGTCGGACAATGTTATGGGGTTGGAAATAAGAAATCTTAGTGATGGCACCAATATGTGGTTGGAATCTCATCTCAAGGCCAAACATGACACCAAGGTTGTGAACAGTCTGGCTTAGTCTCAGACTGTTGCCAGGGAGAGGGATGGAGTCAGTATCTAGGGAATGGAGTTTGGAGCAGGAACCGAAAACAATGGCTTCAGTCTTCCCAATATTTAACTGGAGGAAATTGCTGCTCATCCAGTATTCAATGTTGGGATAAGTTAGCAACAGTGAAGGATTCGAGAGAAGTGGTGGTAAAGTAGAGTTAGGTGACATCAGCGTGCATATGAAAACTAATGCTGTGCTTTCCGATGATGTCACTGAGGGGCAGCATGTAGATGAGGTATAGGAGGGGGCCAAGGATAGGTCCTTGAGGGACATCAAAAGTAATAATACAGGAGCAGGAAGAAAAGCCATTTCAAGTTATACTATGGCTATGATTAGATAGCTAAGAATGGAACCAGCTGAGAGCAGTCTCACCCAGTTGCAGGACAGTGGAAAAGTGTTGGAGAATTCACTTTGGACACCTGACTTCACTCGTCATTGTAAGATTCAGTGTAACATTCCACCTGATGTCTTGTCTTACTAATTCATAGGTCTGAGAGTCTAATGTCAGCAAATTTAATACTTTATTAATGTGAACCCTGATGTCACATGTTCAATCTGCCCCTTGACACCAGGGCCTGGATTTTCAATACAGAATTGGGAACCCAATGCCTGGAACGTTTTTGGGTCCTGACCCTGCATTGCCTCAGCGTCAGTGACATGACGTGATTTTAAAATGCAAAAGGCCTCATTGTCCTGGGGGTGAGTTTGGTGCCCAATTAGCAGTGCCAGGAGCTGCCTGGAGGCAGGAGCTAGAAATGGAGGGCCCTTTGAAAAGGCGAGCAGCAGCTATGACAGAGCTTGCATTACACTGAGGAGATGGCGCAGGAGGCTTCACAGAGGGCCAGCGTTGGCACAGTCAGGTGTCCTTAAGGACAAGCTTTTTTTATGTTGTCTGATGCAACATAAATGAGATGTGAGGAGTTCAGTTGATTGAAGATATCAAACAGGTTTATTAACAGAGAACAAATATATGGAATGCTGAGCTAACTATTTACAGGACTTGCCCCTTGGTGTTACAGTCACAGAGTGACTCTGGCTCCAAATCACATGACTATGTCCTGGTATTTAGCTCATTAGCATACTAAGATCTTAAAAGGACATCACCCTTAAAGGCAATCACTCAACAGCGTCCACAGGCGGCCCCGAGGTTCTCAGATACCTTTCTTAAGGCATTAACCGAGGCAGTTGCTGAGAGGCACAAGATATTATTCCTGGCATCCGGCAGAAGCAATCCACCCAGATATACCAAAAGGGCTTGGATGGAGATGGTGATGGATGTCAGCAGTAGAGGAGTGACCAGAAGAACCTGGTCCAGTGTCAGAAAAAGCTTTGGAAAGGTCAGTAGCAAGCGACCCCGAGGCGATAGATCTCTAACTCGCTATGCAGCAGCATGCAGACAAGCTGAGCAGACAGAGTGCCCATAGTTCTCCCTAACATTGTCAGATCAAATGGCCAGCTGCATCACTGAGAGGTCAGCCACCCTCATATATGGGGAGCAATTGAGAAGTGGGCATCACTAAGGAGCACTACAGCTCTTGTCAATGTCATGCTGTAATAGGAGACAGACGCCAGCCTACTCATATGTCATTCTCTCCTCATACAGCAGGAAAGGAGCTCACAACAGTCGCGAGATGTCTCGTGCGGGTAGTGGTGTGGTGAACCTGCACAATTTGACAGCGATAGAGGAGGCCACATTGGACATTGTGAGAGTGCCATCGCAGCAGGCTGTGGGTGATGGCGAGATGGGAAGTGGTGAAGAGCAGAGTCATTTGATTGCTCTGTTTTCAGGTGAAGGGCATGGAGGCAACTCCTGCCCAATGCGTGCTGTGGTTCTTCGACCGCTGTCACCTATTGGTTTGGCTGTACTGATGCACCTGCTGAGTAGCCCGAGTTCTCATCACCACCTTCTTGTGTTTCCCACAGGGCCAGGAGTGGAGCGGGAGCAGAGTTTCCCAACACAGCTGCTGCCAGTCTCCTCGGCAGGGAGAGATGTTCCACATCCCGCTGTGTCACATCATTCCTCCGCACCTTCCACCAGCACAGACACACATTCACCTCAGTTGGGCCTCAATCAAGATCAGAACAAGGAGAACTGGGTAAGCCGCACATCATCCAGGGAGTGGGAGGAGGAGATTGAGGCAGAGTGGGCTCTGGACAGTCCTCCTCCTCAAACCACAACAACAATAACTTATTTTATATAATGCCTTTAATGTAATAAATGTTTAATGTCGCAAGGTGCTTCACAGGAGCATTATAAAACAAAGTATTATACCGAGTCACAAAAAGAGATATTAGATCAGATGACTGTAGGCTTAGTCAAAGAGGTAGGTTTTGAGGAGTGTCTTAGAGGAGAAATGTGAGGAGGAGAGGCGGACAGATGTAGGGACGGTATTCCAGAGCTTGGGACCTAAGCAACTGATGGTGGAGCGATTAAAATCAGGTATGCACAAGAGGCCAGAATTGGATGAGCGCAGATATCTTGGAGATTGTAGGGCTGAAGGAGATTACAGAGACAGGATGGGGCAAGGTCATGGAGGGATTTGTAAACAAGGGTGAGAATTTTAAAATCGAGATGATGCTTGACTGGGAACCAATGTAGGTCAGCGAGCACAGGGGCGATAATGGTACCTGGTGCAAGTTAAGACACAGGCAGTAGAGTTTTGGATGACCTCAAGTTTACGGGAGTAGAATGTGGGAGATCAGCCAGGAGTGCATTGGAATATTCAAGTCTAGAGATAATGAAGGCATGAATAAGTGTCTCAGCAGCAGATGAGCTGAGACAGGGATGAAGTCGGACGATGTTATGAAGGTGGAAATAGACAGCCTTAATGATGGTATTAATATAAGGTTGGAAGCTCATCTTGGTGTCAAATGTAACACCAAGGTTGAGAACAGACTGGTTGAATCTCAGACTGTTGCCAGGGAGAGGGATGGAGTTGGTGGCTAGGGAATGGAGCTTAGAGGTGGGACCGAAAACAATGGCTTCAGTCTTCCCAATATGTAATTGTCGGAGATTTCTGCTCATCCAGTACCGGATTTCGAATAGTCAAAGCAGTTTGATAATTTAACAACAGTGGAGGAGTCTAGAGAAGCAGTGGTGAGGTAGAGCTGAGTATCGGCAGTGTATATGTGAAAACTAATGTTGTATTTTTGGATGATGTCGGCAAGGGACTGCATGTAAATGTGAAATAGGAAGGGCCCAGGATACATCCTTGCGGGATAGCAGAGGTAACAGTGAAGGAGCAGGAAGAGAAACCATTGCAAGTGATTCTATGGCTATGATTGGATAGATAAGAATGGAATCTGATGAGAGAAGTCCCATCTAGCTGCACGACAGTGGAGAGGCGTTGGTAGAGGATGGTGTGATCAACCATGTCAAAGGCTGTAGACAGGTCATGAAAGACAAGGAGGAAAAGTTTATCCTTTGTCACAGTCACACAGGATGTCCTTTGTGACTTTGATAAGAACTGATTTGGTATTGTGGCAAAGGCGGAAACTTGATAGAAGGGATTCAAACTTGGAGTTCCAGGAAAGATGGGAATAGATTTGGGAGGCAGCAACATGTTCAAGGACTTTGGAGAGGAAAGGGAGTTTGGAGATGGGACGGTAGTTTGCAAGGACGATGGGGTCAAGGGTTTTTTTTGAGGAGAGGAGTGATGATGGCAGATTTAAAGGACACAGAGACAACACCTGAACAGAGAGAACCATTTACAGTATGGGCTAATGTGGGGCCCAGGAGGGAAGTTTGGGTCATCAGCAGTTTAGTGGGAATAGGATTGAGGGAACAGGAGGTGGATCTTATGGACAAGATGAGCTCAGAGAGGACATGAGGAGAGATAGGAAAGAAATTAGAGAAAGATGCAAGTTCAAGGCTAGGGCAGGGGGTTAGCATTATAGGATGCAGAACAGACACAGCCATGCTTTGCTGGGTGAAGATGCTGGACCTCTGGTGGCACACACAAGGAGGGTTTTTCTGGAGCATCAGAGGCAGATGAGTTTCTGAATGTTGGAGATCCCTGAGGCATTGTGGAGCCATGGGCAGGCAATGGAGGAGTCCATGCAGCACATATGCACTGCTATTTTAGACCTGGTAATGTGCAAGGAGACAGGATTAATTAATGACCTCATAGTAAAGAGCCTCTAGGGAACAGTGATCATAACATGATAGAATTCCACATTCAGTTTAACGGTGTGAAGTGTGGGTTTAAGACTGGTGTCTTAAGCTTAAATAAAGGCAGATACAAGGGTAGGAGGACAGAGTTGACTGAAGTGAACTTGGAAAATAAATTAAAATATTGGACAGCAGAGAAACACTGGCAGACATATAAGGAGATATTTCATAACTCTCAGCAATGATATGTTCCATTGAGAAAGAAAGACTCTATGAGAAGGATGTGCCAAACATGGCTAACTGAGGAAGTTAAGGATACTATCGAATTGAAAGAAAAAATGTACAATACTGCCAAGATTTTTGGTAGGTCAGAAGATTAGACAGATTTTAGAAACCAGCAAAAATGACTAAAAAAAGAGAGAAAAATTAGAGTATGAGAGAAAGCTGGCTAGAAATATAAAAACAGATAGTAAGAGTTTCTACAAGTATTTAAAAAGGAAAAGAGTAACTAAAGTAAGCATTGGTCCCTTAGAGGGTGAGACTGGGGAATTAATAATGGGAAACAAGGTAATGGTGCAAGCAATGAACAGGTATTTTGTGTATGTTTTCAATGTAGAAGACACAAAAAAATCCCAAGAATATTTGAAAATTAAAAGGTAAAAGGAAGAGAGGAACTTAAAACAATCACAATCACTAGGGAAAAAGTAATAGGAAAACTATTACAACTAAAGGCTGACATGTCCCCTGGATCTGATGGATTGCGTCCTAGGGTCTTAAAAGAAGTGACTGCAGAGATAGTAGATGCATTGGTTATGATCTTCTAAAATTCCCTAGATTCTGGAAAGGCCCCAGCAGATTGGAAAATAGCAAATATAACATCACTATTCAAGAAATGAGGGAGACAGAAAGCAGGAAACTATAGGCCAGTTAGCCTACCATCTGTCATAGGGAAAATGCTTGAATCCATTACTAAAGAATTAATATCAGGACATTTAGAAAGTCATAATACAATCAGGCAGAGCCAAAATGGTTTTGTGAAAGGCAAATCATGCTTGACTAATTTATTAGAGTTCTTGGAGGAAGTGGATAAACGGGAAACTGTCGATGTGTACGTGGATTTCCAAAAGGTGCCACATCAAAGGTTACTATACAAAATAAGAACTCATGGTGTAAGGAGTAGCATATTAACATGGATAGAGGATTGGTTAGCTAACAGGAAGCAGAGAGTAGGGATAACTGGGTCATTTTCAGGTTGGCAAGCCGTTACTAGTGGAGTGCCACAGGGATCAGTACTGGGGCTTCAACCAATTACAATCTCTATCAATGACTTGGATTAAGGGCCCAGATGTATGGCAGCTTAATTTGCTGATGATACAAAGATAGGTAGGAAAGTAAGCTGTCAAGAGGACGCAGAGTTTACAAAGGGTTACAGTCGGTTAAGGGAGTGGGCAAAATTTAGCAGGTGGAGTACAATGCGGGAAAAGGTGAATTTGTCCATTTTGGCAAGAAGAAAAGAACAGCATTATCTTATTTGAATGGAGAGAGACCGCATAACTCTACGATACAGAGGGATCTGGGTGTCCTGGTACATGAATCACAAAAAGTTAGTAAGCAGGTACAGCAAGTGATTAGACAAGAAAATTGAATGTTGGTGTTTATTGCAAGGGGAACGGAGTATAAAAATAATGAAGTGTTGCTACAGCTGTGCAGGGCTTTAGTTAGACCACATTTGGAGTACTGTGTACCGTTTTGGTCTCCCTACTTAAGAAAGGATATAATTTGCATTAGAAGTAGTTCAGAAAAGGTTCAGTCAACTGATTCATGGGATAAAGGGGTTATCTTATGAGGAAAGGTTGAGCAGGTTGGGCCTATACCCATTGAGGTTTAGAAGAATGAAAGGTGATCTTATTGTAACATACAAGATCCTGAGGGGATTTGACAGGATGTTTCCCCTTGTGGGGGAGTCTAGAACTAGGGGACACATTTTAAAAATTAGAGGTCACCCACTATAACTGAGATAAGGAGAATTTTCTTTCTCTCAAAGGTTTGTTAGTCTCTGGAATTTTCTTCCCCAGAGAGCAGTGGAGGCTGGGTCATTGAATATATTCAAGGTTAAGATAGATTGATTCTTAATCGAAAAGGGAGTCAAGAGTTATGGGGGTGCTGACAGGAAAGTGGAGTTGAGGCCACAATCAGATCCGCCATGATCTTATCGAATGGCAGATCAGGCTTGAAGGGCCGAATGGCCTACTCCTGCTTCTAATTCTTGTGTTGTGTTCTTGTGTTGAGAAGAACGGTGTGGTCAACTGTGTCAAGGGCTGCAGACAGGTCGAGAAGGATGTGGAGCGATAATTTATCCTTGTCACAGTCACAGAGGATATCATTTGTGACTTTGATTGGAATTGTTTGGATACTGTGGCAGGGGTGACATCTTGATTGAAGAGATTCAAACATAGAGTTCCAGGAAAGGTGGGCATGGATTTGGGAGACAACAACACGTTCAAGGACTTTAGAGAGGAAAGGGAGGTTGGAGATGGAACAGTAGTTTGCAAGGATGGTGGGGTCAAGGGTTGATTGTTTGAGGATGGGGTGATGATGGCAGATTTATAGGGGAGAAGGACAACACCTGAAGAGAGAGAACGCTTACAATATGGCTAACGTTGGGCCCAGGAAGAGAACTTGGGTGATCAACAGTTCAGTGGGAATAGGATCGAGGGAACAGGAGGTGGTTCCCAGGGACAAGATGGGCTCGGAGAGGGCATGAGGGCAGAGAGAGAAGCTAGAGAAAAATGTGGGTTCAGGGCTAGAGCAGGGAGGAGCTTTACAGGAAGTTTGGCCAGGTGGACTGGTAAAAGGGAGGGACACAGCAGAGGCAGCTGATCAGAAGAACAATAGGGAAGGCTTTAAAGGTAATTCAACTTCTTTGTGATCAATTGACTATGTGGTTGCTCAAGGGGAACAGGCAGCATATAAGCTTAAAGGTAACATTGTAATTGTAGGAAATTCCGTTGTTTGGCAGACAGAATTTTATGCAAGCAAGAACAAGCGTCCAAATTTGGAACAGATCTTAGGGTTTGGGACTTGATGATGTCTGTGATTAAGAATTTAAAGTGGCAATGTGAATCAATATGTAGGTAAGTGCAGAATGATGGTTCTAAGGGAATTTCAGGAACACTGGAAAATATTGAAGAAGAAGGCTTCCAAAGTAATTACCTCAGGATTTCTCCCTGTATCATGCATTTAGCATATGAGAGAGAGAGAAAGAAAAAGATTAGACAGGCCAATATGTAACTCAATACATGGACCCTGAAATTACCCAGGACATGATTTAGGCCTGCTGGTGCTCTTGAATGCTGATGGTGTCAGAGTTGGTGGGTCAGTGGAAGGTCAACTCATTTGCACAGAGACAACATGGGCAGATCATGGCACCCACCACGGCCTCGCTGTCAGAAGTACAGTGCCGATTGCTGTCATGGGTGAGGGGGAGGGGACCAGGTGTGAAACAATATATGCACTCACTTTGGCTTCATTTGTGAGGCATTTGACATTTTCTTAATTTATAAACCAAACCTTTTCTTCATGATTCTGGGTTGTTACGCAACATAGAGAATGCCTTCATTTTCACTGCTCCTGCACGCCACTTCAAACAAGCACTGGAAACGTCCATGTGTGAGGAAAGAGTTCAAATTCTTAGCCCACTGCAGGAGGAATAGAAGTTGGACTATCAGGATGAACTTCACTCAAACTAAGAAGGCTTATTCACTCTGTCAGATTTTAATAAATGATCTTTTGATTGTGATTTAAAGCAGGGAAGCAGAGGGAAAGGGATAACAGTGTGGGCCAATTAATAGTAAATTGAAATAAGTCAAATGACTACAGCAAGCAGAAGAAGGACTGATCTGCAATGTATTTTACATGAATACAAGGATCGTGAGAAATAAAATGGATGAGTTAGAAGTGGCGGTAATTAGAAAGTTAATATAGATATTGCTAATACTATATAGAAAAATAATTTAAGAAAAAAAAATACTGGCATTTACAAAGCAGTTTTCATGACAACAGGACGGCCTAAAGCGCTTTACAATCAATGAATTGATTTTGAAATGTAGTCATTTAGGGAAAAATTGAGTAGAACAAATCTGCAAGAATATGTGTTTCAGGAAGGATAAAGAAGGAAAGAAAAGGTGTCGAGTTGATGCCCTTTATCAGTGAAGCTTAAATAGTGCAAAAAGGAAGGAACCGGAAACTGGCAGAGACGCTTTGGGTGGATCTGAAAGCTGGAAAGGGAGAAAAGTTAGTGGCAGGAATTTATTAGAGGCCACAGCTAAATATCAAAAAGAGCATGATGTAATACTCTGGAATTTCATTGTGAAAGACTAGTGTTAAGTCTGTAGTTGTAATCATCAGGGATTTTAATGCTCTTAATTTAGATTGAAAATTACAGTGGGAGCAGTCTGCATGTGTGAGAAAGTGTATTGAGGTACTTCAACAGTCTTTGCTTTGACAGCAGGTATGGGAAGCCACAGGGGAAAGACAATATTGGATTTGCTTGTAACTAATGAAGAGGGAGTCATATGGCAAATTGAAATAAGGCAATATCTGGGATCAAGACTTCATATTTTAAAGGTTGAATTGAGGCCAGATAATAAAAACTATTTAAGAAACTGGATTTCAGGAGTGCTTACTTTGAGGACATGAAATATTGCATGAAAAGAATAAGATTGAAAGAGCTATTTAAAAGGAAGATATGAAGGAACAGTGCTGAACCTCCAAAGACTTTTTAAACATTACAGATGTAGCTTATCCCAGAAATGAATCAAGGACAAAACAGTGTGAAAAGAAAAGTTTGGAAGGCATCAGGGAGAAAAAACACTTAAAATTCAAAAATCTGCACTGAAGGAAAAAGCTATGAAGTTACGCAGAGGAATATCAGAAACCTGAGACAATAAGCCAAGAGGGAAACTGGGAAGAATAGAGTGTAAAATATACAGCACTATAATGAAGCATGCTTTAAGCATGTCAGACACAAAAGAAGTGTATAGACAGGTGTTGAACCATTCAGCAGTGCCACAAGGAAGTGACTGGAGTATTACAATATTATTTTGTGGCTATTTTTACTACTGAAAGGTTGGAAAATGGGTGGGCATGAGTTAGTGTGCCTGTAATTGCAGGCTTATCAAGATGTCTGAAGCATGCAGAGAGTAAAAAGCAAAAGGTGAAGAAGAGGGAGGACGTCATTGTGAGGGCAGAATTGGGTGTTGAGTGTCCAAGTGGAAGGAGGAGGAGAAGCATTGAACTGTACTGCTGTAATTGGAGGAGGAGCACAGGAATTGGGAAAGGGAAAGATTGATAGTGCTGAAGCTAAAGTATGGTGGTGCACTGCTGAGCACAGGGTAACAGGGATGTGAAGTGGAGTTTTACCTTAGCAGCTGTGGTGAGGCATCATAGAAAATCATAGAAATTTATAGCATGGAAGGATGCCATTCAGCCCATCATGTCCACACGCTATCCAACCTAATCCCACTTTCTAGCTATTGGTCCAAAGCCTTGTGGGTTATGGCACTTCAAATGCAGATCCAAGCACTTCTTACATGTTATGAGAGTTTTGTCTTCTACCACCCTTTCAAGCAGAGAGTTCCAGATCCACACCACCCTCTGGGTAAAAAATATTTCCCTTCAAATCCCCTCTAAACCTCCACTAATGGTGGATGCAAAGATGTTGCAGATGTGGACTGCTGCACAGCAGATGAGTGAGGGTGATGTGTGGCGTGCAGAGCTAATATCGGTTCCTATGGAGCAGAGAGCCTTTCTCTGATAAGCCACTGCCGTACATCCCTAGCTTACTGATAGACCTGCATGCACAGCCTGGGTGACATCTGCCCTCCCATGCGCCTTTCCTGTTGTAGGTCCTCAGCGTCCTCATAGTCGATGAAGGAATTCTGTTGCCATCTCTCCTCATCATGCCAGCTTTCCCCCTATTGGGTGCGTAGTTGTGCAAAGCACAGCGAGCAGCAAAGAAAAGAGCTGGCCTTTTCAACCTGTAGTACAGGGCATCACTCTATCTATTCAGGCATTGGAAGTGCTTTTTCAGCATGCTGGTCGCCTGCTCAATCGTGTCTCTTGTAGCTCAGTGGCTGGAGTTGTATCTCTCCTCTGCAGCAGTAGCGGGGTCTCTCACTGGTGTCGGGAGCCATGTCTGCAAGGGATAGTCCTTGTCTCCAAGAAGTCACCGCTCCATCTGAGCCAGTTCACTGAACAAAGGTGACAGCTGGGACTGGCGAAGGGCCCAGGTGCCATGGCAGTTGCCTAAGAAGCGGCTACAGATATGCATGAAGTACCTCCGTTGATCATATACCATCTGCACCTAGATTGAGAGGATTCCTTTATTTGGTAACATCTGCAGGTGGTAGCCTGGCAAGCGACTTGATGGCCACATGGGTGTAGTCTATGATCCCAAAAACCAATGGTTCTCTGGCAATGGTGCCAAAACTGATGGCCCTCTGGGCCTGGCTGTGAGAGTCCGTCCTGAAGCGCACATACTCACTGGCCCTCCAGTGCAGGGCATCGGTGATCTCCCTGATGCAGTGATGCCTTGCTGACTGTGTGACCCCACAAAGGTGGGCCCCTGAAATGCTGCACAGTTGTCACGCTTAAGAACCACTGACACTATGAGGACTGCAAGCATAGCATAGTTACCCAAAGCCCATGGGCTGCAGGTCATTGTTGAGCAGGGCACAGAGACATATCACCACCCTCTCTACATGTGCAATCGCCTCTGAAATCGGTGCTCTGACATCCGATGGCATGTCATGTGAGGCCTGTAGATGCACGGCGACCATAATGGCGATGTCCCTTTGGGAGCTGCTGCTCACGACTGGGGGCCTCTACGTGGACTGCACCGACCTGTTAATTTTGCCTCTGGCACATATGGATCCTCAGGAGAAGCGGATCACACAATCTAGGATGAGCCATACCCATTTCCATGTGATAAATCAAGTTGTATCCTTCATTTATTCGAAGGTTCCTAACTGGGCAGGGATTAATGTTGATGGGTGCATCAGGTGCTTTCATGGATTAACTATGTGGCATGCCATGGCATTACCCATCTTGGCTAACATTCAAGCATGGCACAGCATAACCACATCAAGACCCTACCAGCTGCATCAATTGCCTCCACCATCTATATAACCTTAACGTTCCTACCCTTTCTGGCATCCTCCCCTCACACAGGGTGACTAGAGTGCCATTGCTCCTTCACACACACAAACAAATGCAGAATGTTCCCTGCTTACGTAGGGAGGGTACACAGTACCTCCCTTCATGCCTTCAGAGCTTTCCCTCCAGTAATCCCACACCCCCTCCCTTCTCCCTTTAAGAATGTAGAGCTCAGACCCCTGCAATCCCCCCTCCCTTACAGAATGCAGAGATCCCTGTAATTCCCCCCCCCTCCTCCCTTCCAGTATGCAGAGTTCAGACCCCTGTATATCTGGACTTAGCTTCACTGTCCAGACTCCTGTTTCTTCTGTCCCGTTCGGTTTTCTACTCGTGAACGGGATGGCATCTGACAGCCAATCGCTCGAGGTAAAATGAGGAAGTGTTCATGGAGAGGTGGTGGGCTGCATAATTTGCAGAGGTAAGTACCGTTTTACACATTCTAATAGGGGTGACACCGCCGGCAATATGCGGTGGGCTCTTCTCGACGTCGCATTTTGAGGCGGGCCTCTCCGTGCAGAATTTTACCTGCCCCCACGCCGCGACCTGCAGTGTCAAAGGGCGGGAAAATTCAGCCCAAAGTATTCATTAAAGAACCATGCCAGTGCCGTCCACACACAGGTGACCTTTATGGTCCCTAATGGTCACTACTCTTTCTTTAGTCTTTCTTTACTCTTGCTCTTTATGTATTTATATTTTAAAAAAATCTTTGGTTTTTCCTTGATCTTATTTTCCAATATTTTTTCAGGCCCTCTCTTTGCTATCCTAATTTCCTTTTTAATTTCTCCCCTCCACTTTTTATACTCCTCGAGGTTTTCTGCAGTATTGAGCCCTTGTATCTGTTTTAAGCTTCCCTTTTTTTTGATTCTCACCTTTAAAACACTTAACATCCAGGGGCTCTGGATTTGTTAGTCCCACCCTTTTTATTTAAGGAAGCATATTTACTCTGAACCCTCACGATCTCTTTCTTGAATGTCTCCCATTGATCTGGCACTGATTTTTTTTATTCATTTGGGGAAATGTGGGCATCGCTGGCAAAGCCAGCATTTATTGCCCATCCTGAATTGCCCTAGAGAAGGTGGCAGTGAGCTGCCTTCTTAAACTGCTGCAGTCCTTGGGGTATAGATACACCAACAGATTTACCTTCAAGTAGCTGTTTCGAGTCCAGTTTAGCTAAATCACATCTCAGCTGAATAAAGTTAGCTTTTCCTCAATTCAGAACTTTTATTCCTGGCCTGTCTTTGTCCTTTTCCATAACTAGCCTAATTCTAACTGAATTATGATCACTTCCACCAAAGTGCTCCCCAACTGATACCCCTTCCACTTGCCCAGCTTAATTCCCTAAAACTATGCCCAAAGCTGCCCCCTCTCTTGTTCGCATTGATGCTGGGTTCTGGGAGCAAAGCTGTTTGTATTGACATTGGCAGTTACCTTTTCTGTGCTATTTGTCGACACCTCATCACTGTTATTCACCTCCTACAGGCACCTTCATAGCACTATGTGGCTGAAATCATCTTCTCCAGTGAATTTGAAAACCCAACTGCAATGTTTTATATATGTAAAAGTGCACCTCTTCCTTAAGAGGTCCATCGTCCATGCTTCCCTCCCATGGCTATTCTACTTCCTGTTTACAGTTTACAGTCCTCTTGACCCATCTTTTGTTGTCCCATTAGGACCCACTTTTGCTTTGCACCATCATCATATTTGTCATCAAATTATTCCTGCCCTCCACTTCATCATAGGCCTTTCCCATTGTTCTTTCAAGCCTCCCTCCTCCCTTTTCCATGGCTTTGTACTTGCGTTAAACATGTTAGGCATCAAAATTTGGCTCCATAACACCCATTGGTTTGCTGCTCCAGGTGTTGCTTTTGTGCCAAATTAGTATCTGTGCTATGAATATATACTTCTGGTGTGGCTCCTGCCAGATGCCATTTTGGTGAGGGCAATAGCGCAGCCATTAGGAATATGGGCCAGAAGTATGCAGAGCAGGCAGACCATAACGTCAGCCAGCGAGTAACATTGATTTGACTCTAGTGCTACCATTTTCAGCCTCGCTGCTCCAGCTTATGCCATCTCTCAAACACACATAGCTGAACATTTGTTCCTCAGCAGGAAGGCCACCCACCAGTGCTATTTAAAGGGATTATGAACTGCTTTCAGGTTAGTTCCCAATTGATTTCTACTGTCTCTGTTTGAGTTTGTACAGGTGTTGTGAGTTTCCCATTGTTGCTTAAAGTTAGTGAAGGTAACAGGAACTGATGCTGCATGTGGTGAAGGCTTTGGTTCTGACTTCAAGGTTTCTGGTCAGACCAGTTGCTGCCAATTATGGGTGCTGTAGTTGCCATCCCCCTTGGCTTGCAGCATGAAAGGGAGATCAAGCAGAGGCAACACAGAAGAGGTCAAGCTGCTCACTGAAGGAGGATGAGGAGGAGAGAAGAGATCTCAGGAGGAACCCTTATCCATCTAGGATCTTCTGGGAGCATTTCTCCTCCCTAATCCTAAATCAGGAAGAGTGGGCTGAATTTAGTGAGCCATTTGGAGCGGAATTAGAGGCATGGGGGACCGGAGAATAGCATCACACTTGTCCACGCGCAAATCTAACATTGTGATGTCAGTTCCAGATTTAGTCAGTAGTGGGAAAGCAGCAAGGCGGCATCACTGCGCTGTCACGACGGGACTGGCATTTAAGTTGTAAAACAGTTAGGTTTAATACATTTGTATGTAATTGATCGCAGTTCAATGGAGTGGGTTGGGATTAAGTGGATGGCGGGCGGCCCCGTGTGCTTTCAGATTCCTGTCCATTGAAAGGTGGCGCCATTGAGGCGGGGCCTCAATGCTGCGATGGCTAAGCAGCCCTGTCCTGCATTGGATAGGGGAGTGGGGGGAGGGAGGCCATTGTCGGCCTGCAGTGCTGTGCACTCTGCACAGGTGGGCTTGGTCTTGGTTGGTCGGCACAGGAGGACTTGGGCTTATGTGGTCTGGATGGGTGGACATCCAAGAGGTGGCCAATGCCCTGTTCAAGAGGGCTGGTGACTATGTGAACAGTCAGGCAGAGAGGGCCATCAGATTCGGGGCCATTGCTGAATTCCCCCTGGTGCAAGGTGTGATAGATTGCATGCATGTGGCCATCACGGCTCCAACAGACCAGCCAGCTGCCTTCATCAACAGCAAAGGCTTTCATACCATCAATGTTCAACCAGTCTGTGACCACTCAAAGCGTTTCCTTCAGGTGTGTGCCACTTCCTGGGAAGCAGCCAGGACGTCTACGTACTTTTCAGGCCCCCTTGCTTGCCTTCATGGATGGATTCTTAGGGATAAAAACAGAAAATGCTGGAAATACTCAGCAGGTCAAGCAGCATCTGTAGAGAGAGAAGCAGGGTTAACGTTTCAGGTCTGTGACCTTTCATCAGCACTCCAGCATCTGCAGTATCTTGCTTTTATTATGGATTCTTAGGGACAAGGGATACCTATTGAAGACATGACTACTCACACCTGTGAGGAACCCTCACACTGCAGCAGAGGAGAGGTACAACACTTGCCCCAGCTCCACATGAGTGACCATCCACAGGAGACTGGGGCTGTTAAAGTGAAGATTCTGGTGCCTGGATCAATCCAGTGGAGCCCTGCAGTATGCCCCAGTGAGACTCTCATGTTTCACGGTGGTCTGCTGTGCTGTGCACAATTTAGCCCTGCAGACCGGGGAGGCTTTGCCTGAAGAGGACATGATTGATCGCCACCCCTCAACTGACGAGGAGGATGCAGAGGAGGTTAATGAGCAGGCAGCACTGGATGTTAACACCGTGCACCAGAGGCCAGGCAAACTGAGCGACGAACCAAGGAGGCAAGAAACAGTCTCATACTTACCTGCTCCAGCCACCATGATGACCTCTCAGAGTAAAAGCAATAAAGATTTACCTAAAAGCATTCAGTCTGTTGCTTCCTTTCTACTTGTGCTCTGTGTCTAGCTTAACCATGCGCTCTGGCCCATGTGAGCCGCTTACCAAAGGAGGGTTGTACCTACACTGGCAGCCCACTAAGGGAGAAGGGTGAAGTCAGCATCTCCCAATTAAGGCATGAAAGAATAAGCATTTTACACAATGAATGTTAACTTCAATAACGAAAAACTTTGTAACACAAAACAAATGGCAAATGTCAATCATCCTTTAAACCCCATGTGCGTCTAGGTGTTTATTTTTATACATTTACGAGTACTTCTACAAGGTGTGAACCCTGTGCTAGCAGTTGCGCTGGAAGCAGGCTGCAAATCAGGCGACCCCTTGGCCTGTGATAACTTTAGCGGCATTCCTTTGGCTGCCTGAGGCCTGGAGGGCTCCGGCTGCCTGAAGGTTTCCTGCACAGCTGCAGGACTGTCCTCAGGCATCGTGGCTACTGAAGCTGGGCTCACTGGCTGAGTGGTTGAGGAGCCACTGTCCACACTCAGAGCGCTCTGAGAGGAGCCTCCAGCTATGGAGGTCAGCCTCTCCTCCTCCAGACACCTCATCCTTCTCTTGCCTTGCCACTGCTGCATTGAGCTCATGGCCAAGGTGATAGTGTGCAGTTCTGCACACATCTATGGGATGAGGGTTGCCAACCTCTCGATGGAGGAAGCCATGCGCTCACACGTCTGAGACGTGGCAGCACTCATGGTATGGATGGACTCCTCCATCATCTGCTCATGTTTGCTCATGGCCTCTGGCATCCCTGCAATTCCAGTATTTCCTGTGCTGTCGACACCAGAGGCTCATCGTCAGCCTGGGCCTCAGCATTGGCCTGGCCACCCTCAGTCCTCCAACTGTCAGAGGCCTTGGTGGTTTCAGCCTCAGCCAGCTGCTCAGGTGCGTGTGCAATCCTCTCACCAGCTTGTGTCTAAGCCGAGTGTAAACCCACCGAGGTGAAAGTATCTGCGCTGGTGAAAGATGCCGGAGAATCTTGTGACAGTGCATCCTCTGCCTGCTCCTCCGAAGAGGTTGACTGATGGAGTCTCTGATGGAGTCTACTGTGGATGCCGACCTGCATGAGAGCACATAAACATATATGAAGTTGAGGCTACATTCAGATCAACCATGATCTTACCAAATAGTGGAGCAGGCTCGAGGGGCCAAATGGCTTACTCCTGCTCCTAATTCACATGTTCATATGTATGTATCTCATCATGATAACCATGTGTGATGTGGCTATCCAGAAATGTGTTGGATGTCGATTGAAGACAATCCTCACTCTCTTGCGCAGAGACTCCAGTCTTACCATCCGCCGTTGAATGACCGCCCTCAGCCCCCACTAACTCCTGTGCTTCATTCTCAGCTGCTGAGAGAGGCCGTATGCCTGCAATTCCTCTGCCAGTCCACAAGGTCTCCCTGTTGTTATGGGCTGCTTGTCTTGCAAGTGGAAAGAGGAAGATAGTCATACTTCACAGGAAGAGCTACAGGACAGTTGTGGTAATGGCAATCCCTCATTCCTCTGGGGTTTCCTATATGGTTCATCACCATGTCAGCTCTTAGGGGAGGTGGTGTGGGTGAGGTTCCTTAGCAAATGGCCTGTGGCCGTGATGCAGCCATGCATCTGGCAGAATGTGGTGATGCCTAACCCGCTTGCCAGTGTCTCAGTGGTGCCTCCCTCCCCATGTCGTGCTGCCTCCTGTGTAGTCACATGCAATCCCCAAAAACAAGAGTGGTATGGAGCACTCACCTTAGCAGAATGAATGAGGTCATTGATTCTCTTCCTGCACTATACCCACGTTCAGGTGGGGGATCCCACGGCCGCTTACCTCCTCTGTGATCGCCATCCAGGCAAGAGAACCTCTTCTTGTCATCCCTTGCAGCCTGGAGGAGAATCTCTAGAGGGGCATTGCTAAACCGTCAGTTCCTTGCCTCTGCCATACTGTAGCGTCCATCTCCAGGCGGGTGGTGGGGGGAGGGGGGTGATGGTGCGTCCAGAAGTCACTCCAACACCAGTTCATCAGCAAACAGCAAATGACTCAAAGACAACAATGAAAGCAGGGCTGGCAGGGCTTTCAAATGGCGCCAGCACCCACTCTGATGCTGCGTTCAGCGCCTCAAATCCTGCCCCGTAACGTAATTGTCCGTCCACCATGTGACTCTAGTGAGCCCACCACACACATGACAAGTGGCAATGGCGCTAACTTCCAGGTCCACTGCCGGAAGCCACGACAAGAATATTAAATCCAGCCCAGTGTATGCACCATCTCTGTTTTACAAAGGAGCTGCTCACTGAAATCTGCCACCTCTTACTGGCCTCAGCCTCAGACAAGGGCAAGGACGGCACTGCCAGTGGTTGTGAAGGCGACTGTAGCCCTGAATTTCATTGTGCGGATCCTTCCAGATTGGAGCAGCCAACATCTTTAACATCTTCCAGTTCACTGTCTACTACTGCATAGAGATGTGACTGATGCTCTTTATGCCAGGGGAGGGGAGTACATTGTGCTCTCTCTGACCAGAGAGAAGCAGGCAGAGTGTGTATGTGGCTTTGCCAGAATAATAGATATTCTAATAGTGCAGGGTGCCACCAAATGCACACACATGGCTTTGTGGGCACCATATCTAAATGCAGAGATGTCTTACTACTGCAAAGGTTTCCACTTCCTGAATGTGCAGTTGGTGTGCAACCATGCTCAGCATGTTATGCAGGTGAATGCTCAGTATGCTGGGAGCAGTCATGATGGCTTTATTCTGCACCAATCCGCTGTTCCCTTTGTATTTGAGCCACCATGTCAAACCAGAGGGTGGGGGTGCTGGGCACCAAGGGTTATCCGCTGTCCACCTGGCTCATGACTCCAATGGGCAACCCAACCACATGTGGCCAGCATGCATACAGTGAGAGCCATGCTGCCACATGAAACATCCACAAGTGTTGCCTTTCAGCCTCTGAACACATTCAATCTCTCACACTCATAGGTCTCTTCTTTCTCTCCTTGCAGGAGAAAAGAGCTCAAACAGCACAGAGAGGCAAAGATGGCCCACCAGCCATCTCCACTTTGACAACTGCAGAGGAGGCTGTGCTGGAGATAAGTAATGTCTCAGCATGCCTGGCCATTGGAGATGGAGAGATAGGGATCTCCCAGCTATCTGGTGACTAAATTAAATATCACACAGCCACAAGGCATACAACACTCATTCATATTTATTTGATGTCCACAGCCACTGATAATGTGCACAATGATAATTTAGCATCCTCTTTCCTTATAGTTCTAATTCATGTCTTTCATCTCCCGCAGGCCCTTCAAGCATCCCTCAGGAGGTGGTGCAGAAGGTGGATGAAGACTCTTCAAAGGATGCCACTCACTCAGAGGATGTACAGGACTTGTGCACATTTCACCAGCTCAGATACACACACCTTGGTGGGACCGACAAGACAGGCAGTTGAATTCTCACAGGGTGTCTCACATTTCACAAATGAGCAGGGGCAAGTAGTGGAGCAGGTACAGTCGTGGAGCTCCCCATTGCAGGGTGCAGGATGCTTCAAACTCTGTTGAGCTGGTCGCAGATGCTGAACCTCGGAAGCCGTCGTGCAGAGGACAATTCTGGAACTGCACTGCACGTGGTTGGAGCAAGATTGGCAGTGCCGATCTCTAGCACGAGTGCCATGATATCTCAGGCCTTCGTGCTGATCTATGTCCACGTAAAGAGTGGCCACCTGCATGGAGCGACAGACTCGGCAGGCAACCAGGTGCATTCTGGCCCGTACCAATGGCTGCACACTCAGGCTACCACCTTAAACAGAATTGATGAAAATATAGCAATGACCATTCAGTGCCTCACTGAAGTGCAAAGTGCTCTGCAGTTCATTGCTAGCAGGAAAGTGCAGGTGGGCCAAGAGAGGGAAGATGGAGAAAGGAGACATGGAAGTGGGACTCTGTTCAAATGCTTCCACTTTTCTTACCATTTGCCCTCCCATCGCTCACACCCTCTCCCACTCAGAGCCCCACATGCTGTCTCCTTTCCTGATGGCCAGATCTGCCCCTGCATAGGTGCAGGTGGGGCAGTCTTTGGTGGGGGCTTCACAGGCTCCAAAACCCAGACTGTGACCACGGTCATCTGAGCACTTAGAGCAGGGATCAGAGCAGCCTGCCTTGATCTCTGCTGAAGCCACAGGGGTAGCATCAAGTAGGAGGATTCAGAAAAAGAAAAGTACAGAATTGTAGTTGCACAAGGCTATGCACATGGTTGTTTAACACAATGTTAAATTGTTCATTTCTGTTCAGTTTTTCTGTACAGTCACATTTATTTGTTTGCTTCATTTTGCCCTATTAACCATTTTTTGCCTGCTGCCTGGCAAATTACCCTCTGCCTTGTGAGGAACGGTAATTAAAGAGTTGCCGACATTGCAACAGTGACTACACTTCAAAAGTACTTCATTAGCTGTAAAGCATTTGGGACGTCTGGCGATCATGAAAGATGCGATATAAATGCAAATCTTTCTTTAAAGATGAGCAATGGGTGTCTGTGAAAGGGATGAATTGTTGATTGTGGGACTGCGTTGTTCTGGGATTGGGGGGTAGGTGGTGCAGGTAGTTTCAGAATTTGGCTACCTGACAGCAACAACTCAGTCTAAGTGAAAGGTGCCTGAATCCAATTGTCTAGGGCAGTTATGTATGCAGCCACTGGTGCCCTCGTCTTATCGCGTTCTTCCTCCTGCTTCTCATGTTGCTCCTCCTCAAAGAAGAAGAGCTGAGAGGGCTGGAACTGGACCTGCGAGGAAGCAGCTAGATCTGGGAGAGAATAAATACAGTGCCAGGTTCAGGGCCTGCACTAACCTTCGGGAGCTAAGAGGACAGGAATCAGACCTGCGAGGAAGCTCCTCTTCAGGAGTTGGCGGCGCTGGCTAAGTTTGAATAAAAATTCAAACAGTGACATCACAGGAAAGCTGTAAGGTGATTGGTTGGTGAGTAACTTTTGTTAGGCAGTATCTGCAAATAGTACTGTTAGGGCGCATGTGTAAATAGCTACAAATTGGAAAAAAACTTATAATTAAAATTTATCTAACTACTTTATAATTAATTAAGGCACACAAGCAGAAAGGAAAAGCTGGTGAGTCTACTGTTCTGTTTTATTTTAAAGCAGTAAGGTTTATTATTGAGGCTATTACTACTATTGGTAACATTTTAGTATTGGTAGGTTATATTAATAGTGATAAGTTAGATTAGTTTTGCTAAGTGGATATCACAGGGAAGCAGGTAGGTGATTGGCTGGGTGAGGCTTCGGAGCTACAACAGTGTGAGAAGCGAGAGAGAGTAGCAAGGCACAGGGAACTAGTATTTTCTTACTCTCTTATTTTTGTTTTTCTGCTTATTTTTATTTTTTCTCTAACATTTAAGTCTATCCGCTAATTAGAATCTAAAATACCAGCAGTCGGTAGGTAGTTACTCATCTGTTCATTCTACTTATAACCATTTTATTGTGTTTATTTAACTTGCAATTTTAGTGTAGGAAATAAATAATTTGAGGTATGGCAGGGCTGCTCACACCTGTCGAATGTAAGTCCTGTGCCATGTGGGGACTCCAAGATCATATCAATGTTCTGGACATGTGCTAATTACGTGTGCAGAAAGTGCCACCAAATGCAAAAATTCCAGCACCGAATCTTGGAATTCGAGGAGCAGCTGGTGTCACTGAGGTGCATTCGCGAGGATGAGAGATACGTGAGTAGCACGTTTCAGGAGGTGGTCACCCCACAGCTTAAAACCGCAGGTTCAGACATTTGGTGTATGTGCTTGGCTGAGGAGCCAATGGTGCGAAGCTACCATCTGTGGGATTATGACTGAACGCCTCCAAGTCAGAATCCCCCCTAAGGCAGAGAGGGACTGGGTGACTGCCAGACAGACAAGAAGGACAAGGCAGGTAGTGCAGGAGTCCCTGGGGGGTATCCCACTTTCTAAACGGTATTCAGTTCTGAGTACCAATGGGAGAGAGGGTTTTTCTAGAGAGTGCAGTGAGAGTCATGGCCAGAACACCATGGGTGACTCAGCTGTGTAGGGAGGGCGGAGAAAAGACAAGAGAGCAATTGTGGTAGGGGATTCTATAGTTAGGGGAGCGGACAGATGTTTCTGTGGTCGCAGACGTGATTCCAGGATGATATGTTGACTCCCTGATGCAAGGGTCATGGATATCACTGAGCGGCTACAGAGCATTTCAGAGGGCAAGGGTGCACAGCCAAAGGTCATGGTCCACACTGGTACCAACGATATAGATAGAAAAAGGGATGAGGTCCTGCAAGCTGAGTTTAGGGAGTTAGGAAAGAGATTAGCAAAGCAGGACCTCAAAGGTAGTAATCTCCAGATTACTCCCAAGGCCACGTGCTAGTGAATATAGAAATAGGAGAATATATCAGATGAATGTGTGGCTGGAGAGCTGGTGCAGGAGGGAGGGCTTCAGATTTCTGGGGCATTGAGACCAGTTCTGGGGAAGGTGGGACCTGTTCAAGCCGGGCGGTCTACACCTGAACAGGACCAGAACAAATATTCTTGTAGGAAGGTTTGCTAGTTCTGTTGGGGATGGGAATCTGAGAGCAGTTTCAGATAGGACAAATTCAGAGCAATGAACAGGAGGCAGAAAAATAGCGAGTGATTCTGAAAGACAGAAGAAGCAAAGATAAAAAAGTGTGCAGCACAGGAATTGGGCAGTGTTAATAAGTATGTCTTTAAATGCAAGGAGTATAGCAGATAAAGCCAATGAGCTGAGGGCACTGATAGACACATGGCAGCATGATATCATTGCTATAACAGAAACTTGGCTTAAAGAGAGGCAAAAATGGCAGCTCAACATCCCTGGATATAGAGTTTTCAGGCAGGATCCAATGGGGGATAAAAAAGGAGGAGTAGCATTATTGGTTGAAGAATGAATTACAGCTGTGAGGAGGGATGATGTGCTAAATGAATCATCAAAAGAGGCCTTATGGGTGGAGCTCAGAAATAAAAAAGGGGCAGCCACACTACTAGGAGTATACTCCAGACCACAACATAGTGAGAGGGAGATAAAAGAACAAATATGTAGGCAAATTTCTGAATGCAAAAACAACAGGGTAATACTAGTTGGGGATTTCAACAACCCTAATACCAACTGGGAGACAAACAGTGTGAAGGGCACAGAGGGCACAAAATTGTTGAACTGCATTCAAGAGAACTTTTTTAGCCAGCACGTAACAAACCCAATGAGAGGGGGCACAATTCTAGATTTAGTCTTAGGAAATGAAGCTGGGCAATTGGCTGAAGTAGCAGTAGATGACCATTTTGGAGACAGTGCCCATAATACAGTTAGATTTAGCGTTATTATGGAAAAGGACAAAGATAGAATAGGAGTAAAAGTTCTAAATTGGGAGAAGGCAAATTTTACGAAGCTGAGAGGTGATCTGGCAGAAGCCAACTGAATACAGATACTTGAAGGAAAATCATTGGCAAACCAGTGAGAGGCATTCAAAAGTGAGATTCTACAGGCACAATGTAGACATGTCGCCACAAAGAAAAAGGGTGGTATTGCCAACTATAGAGCCCCCAGTTATCTAGAAGCATACAGGGTAAGATAAAGCAGAAAAAGAAAGCTTATGACTGTCACAAAAAACATAATACTTTGGAAAGCTTAGAGGAGAATAGAAAGTACAGAGGTGAAGTACAAAATGAAAATAGGAAAGCAAAGAGAGGACATGAAAAACTATTGGCAGGTAAAATCAAGGAAAGCCCAAAGATGTCTTCTCATTACATTAAGAGCAAGAGGATAACTAAGAAAAGGGTAGGCCCTATCAGAGATGTACAAGGTAACTTATGCACGGATGCAGAAGATGTGGACGGGGTTGTTAATCAGTAGCTTATCTTCACAAAGGAGACAAATGATGCAGACATTGTATTTAAAGAGGAGTGTGAAATATTAGATATGATAAGCATAATGAGAGGAAGTACTAGAGCGTCTGACATCCTTGAAAGTGGAGAAATCACCAGGGCCAGATGGATTATATTAAATCATGCTCACATCTCTGTCCTGGGATTGCTGCAGTGTTCCAGTGAACATCAACGCAAGCTCGAGGAACAGCATCTCATCTACCGATTAGGCACACTACAGCCTGCCGGACTGAACATTGAGTTCAATAATTTCAGAGCATGACAGCCCCCCATTCTACTTTCATTTTTAGTTATTTTTTCTTTTTTTTTTTTCTTTTTTACATTTTTTACAATCTTTTTTTTGCATTTATTTCATTTCATCTTAGTTTCTTCAGTTTGCTTACCCACTGTTTTTTTTCAGGTTTCCATTTGCTGCTGTTCAATATTCAGTCCGTTAACATCTAATCTGTACTAATGCTTTGTCTTTCAACACACCATTAACATATTGTTTGCCTTTGCTCCATGACCTTTTAGTCAGCTATGTGGCCTTGTCCAATCTACACCTTCTCCTTTGTTATCTCTTGTCCCACCCCCACCTCACTTGCTTATAACCTGTGACTTTTCTAATATTTGTCAGTTCTGAAGAAGGGTCACTGACCCAAAACGTGAACTCTGCTTCTCTTTCCACAGATGCTGCCAGACCTGCTGAGTGATTCCAGCATTTCTTGTTTTTATTTCAGATGGATTATATCCCAGGCTGTTAAAGCAAGCTAGGAAGAAAAAAGTGGATGCTCTGAGGATCATCTTCAAATCCTCACTAGATACAGGCAAGATATCAAAGGATTGGTGGTCTGCAAACGTTGTACCATTATTTAAAAAGGGTGCAAGGGATAGGCCAACTAATTACAGTCTGACCTCTGTGGTGGGCAAATTATTAGAATCAATTCCGAGAGATAGGATAAAGTGTCACTTAGAAAGGCATGGATTAATCAGGGATAAGTCAGCATGGATTTGTTAAGGGAAGGTCATGTCTTACTAACTTAAGTGAATATTTTGAGGAAATAACAAGGAGGATTGATCAGGGTAGTGCAGTGGATGTGGTCTACATGGATTTTACTAAGGCATTTGACAAGGTCCCACATGGCAGACTGGTCAGAAAAGTAAAAGCCCATAGGACACAGGGGAATGAGGGGAGTTGGATCCAAAATTGGCTCAGTGACAAGAAACAAAGGGTAATGGTCGACGGATGTTTTTTGCGAATCGAAGGCAGTTTGCACAGGGCTGAGTGTTGCTGTTTGTGGTATATATTAATGATTTGGATTTAAATGTGGGAGGCATGATTGAGAAATTTGCAGCCAACACAAAAATTGGCCGTGAAGTTGATAGTGAAGAGGATAGCTGTAGACTCCAGAATGATATCAATGGTTTGTTTGAGTGGGCAGAAAAGTGGCAAATGGAATGTAATCCAGAGAGGTATGAAGTAATGCATTTGGGAAGAGCAAACAAAGCAAGGGAATATGCAGTAAACGGGAGGATATTGAGAGGGGTAGAAAAAGTGAGAGACCTTAGAGTGCATGTCCACAGGTCCCTGAAGGTGGCAGGACATGTAAAGTGGTGAAGAAGACATATGGAATGCTTTCTGTTGTTGGCCGAGGAATAGAAGACAAAAGCAGGGATGTAATGCTGGAACTGTATAAAACGCTGGTAAGGCCATAGATGGAGTATTGTGTACAGTTCTGGTCACCACATTACAGGCAAGACATAATTGCTCTGGAGAGAGTAGAGAGGAGATTTACAAGAATGTTGCCAGGGCTTGAAAATTGCAGCTATCAGGAAAGATTGGATAGGCTCGGGTTGTTTTCCTTAGAACAGAGGAGGCTGAGGGGTGACTTAATTGAGGTGTACAAAATTATGAGGGGCCTAGATAGAGTAGACAGAAAGGACCTGTTTCCCCTAGCAGAGAGGTAAATTACTAGAGGGCTAAGATTTAAGATGATTGGTAGAAGGAATAGAGAGGCATGAGGAAAAATATTTTCACCCAGAGGATGGTGGGTATCTGGAATTCACTGCCATGAATGGTGGTAGAGGCAGAAACCTTCAACTCATTTAAAATGTACCTGGACCTGCACCTGAAGTGCTGTAACCTGCAAGACTACGGACCAGGTGCTGGAAGGTGGAACTAGATTGGGCGGCTAGTTGTTTCAGCCGGAGCAGACACGCTGGGCTGAATGGCCTCTTTCTGTGCCATAACCTTTCGCTGGTTCTATGGTTCTAAGAGGCAGAGCACTCAGTGCCTTCCTTCTCCTGGAACTCAAGTCCTTGCTACTGTGCAATATCGTGCAAGATGCAGCAGACCACTGTCATTCTGGATATGCTGCCTTATGCATACTGAAAGGTGCACCAGATTTGTCCAGGCACCTAAAGCGCATCTTCAGCATTCCATTGCTTGTTCTATCACAGCTCTGGTGGTCAGGTGACTTCTATTGTACCTTTGCTTGGCATCATTGTCAGGGTTCCTCACAGCTGTCATCAGTTATGTCTTGAGAGGATAGCCCTTGTCTCCAGGAGCCATCTGCTAACTCTGCTTCGGGGTGTAAAGATCTTAGGGAGGCTTGACTGATGCAGGATGAAAGAATCATGACAGCTCCCTGGGAATTTTGCACAGACATACATAATGATCTTTTTTATGGTTGCAGAAGAGCTGAATATTGGTGGAGTGGAATCGCTGTCAGTTGACAAAGTTTCCAGGGTGACCTGGGGTCACTTTGATTGCCTCATTTGTGCAGTCGATGACTTGCAGTTGATCATTTCAAAATTGATAAGGAGGAGGTGTTGGATAGGCTGTCTGTATTTAAAGTGGATAAAACACCAGGGCCAGATGAGTTGCATCCAAGGATACTGAGGGAAGTGAGAGTGGAAATCGCAGAGGCACTGGCCGTTATTTTTCAGTCTTCCCTAGACTCAGGGGTGGTGCCAGAGGACTGGAGAGTTGCAAACATTAAACCCTTGTTCAAAAAAGGTGTAAAAATAAGCCCAGCAACTACAGGCCCCTCAGTTTAACTTTGGTGTTGGGGAAACTTCTAGAAAGATTAATTCAGGACATTAGTTATTTTGCCAAGTGTGTGTATTTTCAAAGATTTGTTTGTTTTTGAAGTTGTATAGTTAGTGTACCTCTAAATAGTTTATTTAAAAAATTAAAAGGGGGAAGCAGTGTGATGTATTCCTATGTTATGAGCATCCCCAGTATGTGTGATAATGTCATTAAACATGTGATCTGGCCATCTTGGTGTATGTCTTTCTTAACGTGCCGCACCTATGGCGGTATTCTTAAAGAGGTTATTTGCTGTGGTTAGGGTCACAGGCCTGTCTACCTGGTTACCTGCTTGGGCATCCTTTTCTTGGCTAGCCTTGTGCACTCCTACAAAATTAACTGGCTTTCGCTTTAACTTCCAGCAGTCAGCTTTCCAATGCCCTGTTTTACTGTAATGGGAGCACACAGGGTGGCACAGTGGCGCAATGGTTAGCACCGCAGCCTCACAGCTCCAGCAACCCGGGTTCAATTCTGGGTACTGCCTGTGTGGAGTTTGCAAGTTCTCCCTGTGTTTGCGTGGGTTTCCTCCCACAGCTAAAAGACTTGCAGGTTGATAGGTAAATTGGCCATTATAAATTTCCCCTAGTAGAGGTAGGTGGTAGGGGAATATAGGGACAGGTGAGAATGTGGTAGGAATATGGGATTAGTGTAGGATTAGTATAAATGGGTGGTTAATGGTTGGCACAGACTCGGTGGGCCGAAGGGCCTGTTTCAGTGCTGTATATCTAAATCTAAATCTAAAAACATTCCTCCCCTCTGCATTTTCTTTCCTTACTAGTGAAGGGCTTCTTGCATTCTCACCTTTTGTTTTCCGATCACTAGTACACCATCTCTTATCACTTTCCCACTTTCTGTCCTTTCCAATTATTATGGAAGGATTTTCCTTGTGAAAAGGGTTTATGAGTAGCTCATAGTCTGTCGGCTTCACCCGCCCTTGTAATTCTTTGCTCCTCAATATGGGTTCTTATGTTAATTAGGATGCTATTTTTAAATTTTTCTAATAGAATTACCTCTCAAATTTTCATACGGGAGGTCTAACTTGAGAGATTGTATTTTTTTTTTATTCTTTCATGGGATGTGGGCATTTATTGCCCATCCCTAATTGCCCTTGAGAAGGTGATGATTAGCTGCCTTCTTGAACCGCTGCAGTCCATTTGGGGTAGGTATACCCACAGTGCTGTTAGGAAGGGAGTTCCAGGATTTTGACCCAGCGACAGTGAAGGAACGGCGATATAGTTCCAAATCAGGATGGTGTGTGACTTGGAGGGGAACTTGCAGGTGGTGGTGTTCCCATGTATTTGCTGCCCTTGTCCTTCTTGTTGGTAGAGGTCGCGGGTTTGGAAGGTGCTGTCTAAGGAGCCTTGGTGCATTGCTGCAGTGCATCTTCTAGATGGTACACACTACTGCCACTGTGCGTCGGTGGTGGAGGGAGTGAATGTTTGTAGATGGGGTGCCAATCAAGCGGGCTGCTTTGTCCTGGATGGTGTCAAGATTCTTGAGTGTTGTTGGAGCTGCACCCACCCAGGCAAGTGGAGAGTATTCCATCACATTCCTGACTTGTGCCTTGTAGATGGTGGACAGGCTTTGGGGAGTCAGGAGGTGAGTTACTCGCCTCAGGATTCCTAGCCTCTGACCTGCCCTTGTAGCCACGGTATTTATATGGCTACTCCAGTTCAGTTTTTGGTCAATGGTAGCCCCTAGTGGGGAATTCAGCGATGGTAATGCCGTTGAATGTCAAGGGGAGATGGTTAGATTCTCTCTTGTTGGAGATGGTCATTGCCTGGCACTTGTGTGGCACGAATGTTACTTGCCACTTAACAGCCCAAGCCTGTCGAGGTCTTGCTGCATTTCTGCACGGACTGCTTCAGTATCTGAGGAGTCACGAATTGTGCTGAACATTGTGCAATCATCAGCGAACATCCCCACTTCTGACCTTATGATTGAAGGAAGGTCATTGATGAAGCAGCTGAAGATGGTTGGGTCTAGGACACTACCCTAAGGAACTCCTGCAGTGATGTCCTGGAGCTCAGATGATTGACCTCCAACAACCAGCAATCAAAAGCCATATGATTAATTCTTTCAAATTCAATAAAAGTCTGGGCAGGTCTTTTCCTGGTGTTTCTAAATTTCTGTCGATAGGCTTTGGGTACTAACTCATACACATTTAGAATTGTAGTTTTATTTTCTTTGTAGTCAAAAGAACTCTCTTCTGACAACAGAGAAAGAGCTTCATGAGCCCTACCTACCAATTCGCCTTTCAGGAGGATAGTCCAATGTTCTTTTGGCCATTTTAGTCCAGTAGCTAATTTCTCAAAGGAGGTAAAATAAGACTCAATCTTCTCCTCATTAAAATTTGGCATTCGTCTTGAGTGTCTCAAAATGTCAAAGTTTTGATCTGATTCGGGGATTTGAATTGCTGGTGGCATACTTACCTTGTGCTTCCAGCCTTCCTAACTCAAACTTTTTTGCTTCTGCCTCTCTTTCTTTTTTTTGACCTTCTGAAACTGCACCTCTTCTCTTTTCAATGGTATTCTAGCTAGGACTATTTTTTTTTTCAGACTCAGATTCCCTGCTTGCTTCTTCTGATTCAGGGGCAAGATTAAAATGGCTAGCTAAATTCTTCACTATTTCAGGTTTTTTTGCCTTTTGCCTAAAGGTGACTCCCACCTGGGCAGCTAGGGTTTTTAAATCTTCACTATTTAATTGATTTAATTTATCATGGGATATGTCTCCCTGCTCGACAAACTCCTCAGCATTAAATGTGGCCATGTCTTTTGTAGAGAAGAATACAAGGAATCCTAGTTGTTTCATTTTCCACAGTTTTAGAGGTGAATTTTCCTCCCATTTCCAAATGTCTCATTTAATGTTAATGTTCCAAAATCCTGGCTCAGAGTCCCAGTTTGTTATGGGCAGGTGGGAAATGGGGTGGCTGGCTTCCATTTTCCACTCGCAGGTAGAGTTTTGTTTAACTGTGTTTCAACCTCTGTGTTTTGTTTGTCAAATAAACAGGGACAAGTTTTCTCATAGGTTTGTAACAGAAGATTAAATATTTACTGAACAATAATCACCTCAAATGATTGTGACACCACCCACTCATACATTCACTCTCGCATGCACACTCAAGAAAAGATAAATAGAAAGTAAAGGGTAAGAGGTGTTAAGCGTTCAAGGTGTAAAAGTCTGATGTTTTGAGTGAAAACCTGTGGGATCCTCTTGGAAGGTAAGTTTTTAAAGTTGCAGGGCTGTTTGCTGGTTGTCTTGCATTAGCTGGGATGTTGAGGTCTTCTGGCAGCTGACACTTCAGTTTGAAGATGGTGCTGGTATTTCTCGTTCAATTTTCACAGGTGGAGGAGTTAGTTAAAAGTTACCCTCTTATTTCTCTGCTGCAGTTGGTTGCAAACTCGTCACAGCAGGGTTCAACTGTCTTAGCTGGAATTAATCTCTCTCTGAAACTTGTGCTGGAATTTAAGATGGCTTTCAATGTTCTCTCTGAAACTGGAGATTTATGGCTAATGTCTTGATGTTCTGATGTTCTCCTTTGCTCTCCAAAAAGGTTGTTAAAAGCAAAACTCCATAAGTGTTAGTTTCGCCACGTGGCTTAGGTTTTGGTTCCTGAACGGCTATACAATAGCTTCTGATGGCAGCCCATTTTGATAAGATTGATAAGTATTTTCACACTTTATTGTAGTAATTGTAGCTGGAGACAGGGCGTCTGCCAATGTCTTTGTTTTAGCTCGTTTTTGTGGGTAGCTCACATTCAAGTGTGATGAGCTGTTTACAATTTCAATGCAGATGGGCTGAATGAGTTTTAGTTCTAGCAAGCATGAATTTGTATTTCAGTGCAGGAAAAGGTGGATGTCATGTGACTTTGTCCTCCATGTTGTTGAAGACAAGTGTACCAGTCTTTTAAATCGTTTTCTTTTTTATCACTCTCCAGTTTATTTTTGCATTTCCATCGTTGCACTTCCCATGAGCCTGATGACCGTATTATCCCTTAGCAGCACTGACTGCTTCAACACTGGTTTCCAAGCAGGCAAACAACTCTATTAGCTGACAGTGTACCAGCTACTTTTCACAATTGAATAGTGTCATGCTGGGCCCCCACCTGCCAAGAATGAGGCATATACATTTCGCCATTCAGACATTAAATTTCAAATTTTTGCTGGGAAGAAGAGAAGGCCTGTTACAAGGGCTGCCAGACACTTGACTGGAAGATATTTGCATACCAATAGGGACAAAAGAGGTTACTTCCCTTATCCAGTTATCCTAAAATGAACTTTGATCACCAGGTATTGAGTGTAAGAGGAGATATTCCAGGGTCTGCTAGGACAAGAGAATCCACAAATACAGAAGTGGTTACACCAGTTGGTCACATGACTAACTTGCTGGCCAACTTGGGGACATTTAAAAATTGTACAGACAGTTTGAACTGATAGTGACTGTTTGCTCCTGGACTGAGAAGACCTCTTCTGTCAACTCCCATCTCTTTCTCACAAGCCTCTGGACCCACTGAAGAGACGTGAGCCTCAAGAGAGAAAAGTCTCCGACATCGAACATGATTTAAGAAGAATACTGGGCCCCAACAAAAAGCAAGACCTACTTACAATCAAGGACTCTACAGCGAGCTCGAAGAACAGTAACCAGAACCATATTGTCTCAAACTTTTCCACTTCATTTCTTCTGCTCTTTTCTGTCTCTGTCTGCATGTGTATACCACATATGCACGCTAGCATGGGTGCATTTTGTATCTGTAGGCATTAACCGAATTAGAGTTTAAATTTAATAAAATTCAACCTTTGTTCTTTTAACCTAAAAACCTGTTTGGCTGACTTCTTTGCTTTACAATCGGAAAGCAGTGAACAAGGATTCACCAAGGGGGAGCTAAAAACACAGTGTGTTTAAAATTAAACCCTGGTATGGTAAGACCAAGTGAAGGCTGAGAAGGAACCCCGAGACTCCTTTCTCATCTGGTCATAAAAATATCAAAAAGGACTCGCGGTTTTATTTTCAAACACAGATAAAAAAATCTCAACAAGAATTTTGAGATAAAATCAATGAAATATTATAGAATAAATTAATGGAATGGAAACCAAATGATTTGTGTTTTTACTTCCTGTACAATTAATGCTAACATTTACTCATCTAGAGCTCAGTGAAGTGAAAATTCCTTATCTTGTATTTTCTATTCGATTTGTTTTTTATTGATTCTGCATACTTTGTATTTATTCTGCAAAGTAATAAAGCCCAAAGGAAATAGACTATGCAAGAATTGATTTTAGAAAGAGATATCCATATTGATATATTATATCTTGACAAAAACAATCACATGCATATATGAGTTGGACAAGCTAGCTTTAATATAGCAATAAAAAATTACTAAGTATTATAAAGTATTTACAGCACAGAAACTGGCCATTCGGCCAACAGATCCATGGCAGTGTTTATGCTCCATGTAAGCTTAACCCGTCCCCATCTCAACTAACCCCATCCACATATCCCTCTAAGCCTTTGTCTCACATATGCTTATCTCGCTTTCCTTTAAATGCATCTATGCTATACAAGGGGTCAAAAAAGTAACAGAAAATGCTGGAAGTACTCAACAGTGTTTATGTTTTCTGTTTATATTTCAGATTTCTATCATCTGCAGTATTTTGCCTTTTGCATCAAAAAATATCAGCTGAGTTTAAATCCATTGAAGTATGACACAAAATTCATCTTGGACTGTCACTGTTCAGTAGTCCAGACCTTTTGGACTCGATATGAGGTGTCAGGGGAAATGCAAAGATTGGTATATCCATCAAGAATATACTTTGAGGAGCAGATGGTGGGCTCTGTTTTTGTGCTGAGTTAAGCTGTATGTTGCCTACTAAATATGCTCCATTTGTTAAGGAATTTTTTTAAACTTTGGTTGTAAAAAATATGCTAATGAGCTATGCTCAGATGGACTGGAGGAAGCTGGTTTGTAAAATATTGGGCAGATTGGTGCTATTTCTGACTGAAAAGATCAATATTATATTTTTCGTCATTATTATGGTCTTTCAGAAACAATCTAAACTATATTCTTATAACATATTCTGCTGGGCAGAGTCATACCTAGCACAAAGGAAGATGGTTGTGGTTGTTAGAGGTCAATCATCCCAGTCCCAGAACATCACTACAGGAGATTTTCAGGATGGTGTCCTAGGCCCAACCATCGTCAGATGCTTCATCAATGACCTTCCCTCCATCATAAGGTCGGAAGTGGCGATATGCGCTGAGGATTGCACCATGTTCAGCACCATTCATGACTCCTCAGATACTGAAATAGCCTGTGTCCAGATGCGGCAAAACCTGAGCAACATCGAGGCTTGGGCTGATAAGTGACAAGTAACATTCACGCCACACAAGTGTCAGACAATGACCATCTCAAACAAGAGAGAATCTAACCATTTCCCCTTGATGTTCATTGGCATTACCATCACTGAATTTTGGGGGTTACCATTGTCTAGAAACTGAACTGGAACAGCCACATAAACATCGTGGCTGCAAGAGCAGGTCAGAGGCTAGGAATTCTGCAATGAGTAACTCACCTCCTGACTCCCCAATACCTGTCCATCATCTACAAAGCACAAGTTAGGAGTGTGATAGAATACTCTCCACTTGCCTGGATGGGTGCAGCTCCAACAACACTCAAGAAGCACACCATCCAGGACAAAGCAGCCCGCTTGATTGGAACCCCATCCCACACCTTAAACATTCACTCCCTCCATCACTGATGGACAGCGGCAGCAGTGTGTACCATCTACAAGATGCACTGCAACAACTCACCGAGGCTCCTTCGGCAGCACCTTCCAAACCCACGATCTCTACCACCTAGAAGGTTAAGGGCAGCAGATGCATGGGAACACCACCATCTTCAAGTTCCTCTCCAAGTCGCACACCATCCTGACTTGGAACTATATCGCCGTTCCTTCACTGTTGCTAGGTCAAAATCCTGGAACTCCCTGCCTAACAGTACTGTTGGTGTACCTACACCCCAAGCTCTGCAGCGGTTCAAGAAGGCAGCTCACCACCACCTTCTCAAGGACAATTCGGGATGTTCAATAAATGCTGGCCTAGCCAGCGATGCCCACATCCCATGAATAAATAAAAAACATTATTTTGTAGTGGTATAGTTAAAGCTACAGTGCAAGAATAGCATACTACTTTTGTTTAATTCATTTTCTCCTTCCACCTCATTTCTTCATATTAACCACTACTAGAGAAGAACATGCTACACTTATATCGCGCATTTCCTGCCTTCAAGTTGCTGCAAAGTGCTTCATAGCCAAGAAATTATTTTTGACGTGTAGTCACTGTAATATTGTAGAGGAATTAGTTTAAGTAGCTGTGGAATTGCAGGTGACAGTGTACCAGACTCAGATGTATTCATTGACAGAGCTAGCTATTACTGATAATTATCTTACAACACTCTCCTAAACCCTGTAACAAAAATGAAAGCCTACACCAGAAGCATCTGTGCCCATTTGGCACTCTAGCCTGAAGCAAAGTACAGAGTTTTAGTGAGTTTTTGCTGCATGTTTAGCATTCATGCTCAGCCTATTCCAGGTTTGTATGGATTTTGAAACAGCTGTAGAAACAGAGCAATTTATTAACATAAGTACATAGGCCAGAGTAAGTAATTCACTTGTCTTACAGAACGTATGACTTGTCACGCTGCAGGCAATTAACTTTTCACCCAGCTGCGCACATGGTTCAACAAGACCCGATACTTATCTTCGAGCTAAGCCCTGCACCAGCCTAATTCAAATCCAATTAATACTCCATACATGGATCCTGTAGTGCAAGATGAGCTGTCCATTCTTAGTCAATGCATAGAAATGTAGCCCACGGAGAGTTGGCTTTTTGTGCAGGAGAGCAGGAAGTATTATATTCCTGTCAGTACTTCAATTGGGTTTTCATGAAGCTACAGACACCGCCTCCAGAAAGGCCGAATAAATAAAACCAGTCCTTCTGATTTTCAAATCTTATTTTTTTCTTGCATCAGGTTCAAATAAATCAGATAAGTCTAGCTGTGAGAAAATCTTTTTTATGAGTCAGAAATAAGATAGGAATTCAGAATAGAAAAACGATTTTGAAGGAAAAATGATTTTGGAAGACTAAACAATAATTGCTCTCAACTGCTGGGAAGAGGAAAAGTGAACAGGAGAGGAAAATAGTCATCCAACTTAATTGGGTTTAATGCTAAAATCAGAAAACCCATTTGTTTTGCTGCCTTTAAGTTGCTGTCAATGTGATATTTCTGATGAAGAGTCTGCATCTGAAACAAGAGTGTAATATCATTGCAACATGCCAGTATGGGGAGGGGAGGTGGGGGTCAACATCCTGCATCCAAAGGACACTTGGAAGTGATCCTACCCAATAATTTTAACAATGAGGGGTAGTTGTCCCTACTTTGGGAACCATTCTTTTATGCATCTCTGTACGACAGTAATCCTGTTAGCACTTCAAAATTGCTGGTCTCCCTTGTAACTATCATCTACAAACTGACAGCAATTCTCCTGATAACCCATTTCATTTTTGAGCTACCTATTAATAGAGGTGTGGTACAGCAAGAATTCTGCACTTTCCCTGGAAAAGTGAAAAGTCGCACTCATTTTCCACTACCTACTAATATACACAGGACTGAATTTTACTGGCCCCTCGATGCCGCGGCTCGTGGCGTGGGGGCCAGTAAAGTTCTGCGGGGAGAGGCCTGCCTTGACCTGCGATATCGAGAAGGGCCCGCCGCATATTACCGGTGGCGGGGGAATTTGCTGTGGCCCCCACGCCGCCTGGTGGCAGGCCCTTCATCTCCATATGTAGATTGCCATTAAATATATTCAAATTGACTTACCTGCTATCCCACACCAATTTTACGGCTTCCGTTCAGCCTTTGCGCGCCTTCGGAACTCCGAGTTCCGAGGCGAGAACCTGGTGGGGAGGAGAGAGTAATAAAATTTCAGGGTGGGAGAGGTGGAGGAGCGAGAAATCAATTTTTATTGGATGTGGGGATGATGGGAAGGGGTTGAAGGGCAAAAGATTGAAGGTTTGGGGGGAATGTTTGGGTATTTGAAATATCAATTGATAGTCATTTTGGGCAATGAAATGACCATTATGGGGGTTGGGGCAGGGCCTCCATCACATAATTTTATAGTTAATACAAATCAGTAATGTTTTCCGCTAAAAATTTAAATTAATTCTAAGGGCTTAAAGCCCTTTAAAAATGGCACCGGCGCCTGCGTGGTGGCACCGGACGCTGTTGCCAAGGATGCGGAGGCCACCCCTACATGTTATCGGGGGCGGACACTCGCCCCCACTATTTAAATGAGCCCCCATGCGAAATATTGCGGGGATTCCTCGACAGCCACTGAATGCGGGAACTCCACCGAGTTCAAAGGGCGCTGCCGTGAAATTCAGCCCACAATGTGTAATAAAGATTTCTTAATAATTATCCATATCGCCCATATCTGTCACTGATTTAACCTTTCATTCATGTATTTTCAGGAAAGCACAACAGTATAGGCTTTTTTATTATCATTTATATGGAAAATGTGAAAAAGGCACTCCTTTCTCAAAAACATATTTTTAACAGACCTTTCTAAGCTGCATAGAATATTAATTATACTCAAGTTATATTTGAAAATATGTAGTTCACTCTCCTCAATATAATGCCCTACTTGGAAGCCAGCCAAACTATATAGTAACCTAGGGTTCAGTGCAGCCTTTGCTGTTTTTATTCCATAAACTCATATTTAGAGCAGTGAAAAATATATAACTTTGCTCAAATCATTGGCAAATCACACACACTTTTAATAAATCTCTATTATAACCTAACCCAATTCTACTCTTTAACAGTGATTGAACTGAATACTCTTTCTACCAGAGTGAATTTAGGTTTTCTTTTATCATTTCTGCCTTGCCACACATAGAAACATAAAATGGTACAGTACTAGAAATGACGACTTAGCCTATCTAGCTAATTCCAGACACTTTCTTTATCACCACTCCCTCATATGTCTATACAATTCATCCTTACATTTTTCCAAAATATCTGCCTATAATCCAGCCCATTCCACACATTCACTGCTCTCTCTATAAAGAAATTCATCTAAAAATATGATTACACTGCAATCACTTTACACAGAACTAAGAACTCAATATAGCAGGTGACATGTGCCCACTTATTCCACAGTGGAAATGCACCTCCTGCTACAACTGCTCAGTACATGTCCATGGCATTTGCTGGAAGGGTCCTAAACATATTGCAGAACCCTTTTGTGAAATTGGTCAGCTCCAATGCATGGCATTAACAGGCAGCAAGGACCCTGCAGCAACACTTTTTAACGGGCTCATCCATTCCATAAAGATTTGCTGCTGGTTTATCTATTTACTTGTTGGAGATTTTTCACCGTTCCACAAGTGAATTCTGGGGATAACTTTTTGCTGCTGGCTTTTAGCTGCTTTGGAGTTTAATTGCAGTCATGAGCACTCTGGAAAGTTCAGAATGGCTTTGCAGCTTTCCATCAGTTTATATATACAATGGGCTGGATTTTACCAAGCCCCCGGGTCGTGATCCATGGCATGGGGGGGCCTGAAGGTGGGTCCGGAAGAGGCCCGCCACAGACCTCGATGCTGGGAGGGCCCGGCCCAATCCTCCTGGCAGCAGCGAGGCTCTGTGACACCACCCCCCACCCACCTCCGCCGCTGGACAATGGGACCTGGATTTAAATGTTTTAATTCAAAAAATGAGTACATTTAAATGGACTTACCTGCAATCTTGAGGGCCCACCACGATCTTCAGCGCACCGGCTGGCACTCCCACATCTTCAATTCTCAGCCTGCGGAAAGGCGGCGCGACACTGGTGGGGAGCGAGGAGATTTTCAGTGTGGGAGATGGGACAGGGTCAAATAAATGTAATGAGTGTAGGGGATGGTGGGAAGGGGTGAATGTCAACTTGGTGCAGTCGGTGGGGGGAAGGTCACATTTAAAAGGTAAGTGTTTTGGGGGGGTGGAAAGGGCAACTAGTTAATGTCATTGTCATTGAGGCGCGGGAAAGGGGTATTAGAAATTTAATTAAATTTTGGGGGGATATTTCTTTGATAATTTAAATATGCCTGCAGGGCTGGCTGCTCTTTAAAAATGGTGCCAGTGCCTGCTCACAGGCGGCTGATGCCATTGCCAGGGACGGACAGCCCGTTCCCTCCACGTGATTGGTTGGGGTGGGGGGGGCGCAGGCTGCCCTGCGCAGGCAGGCCGCCATTCTTTGAGCTCACCACCAAGGTCGGCGACGGGCTCTTGAAATCCAGCCCAATGAGTTTATTTCTCTTCAAGTTAGAATTAGCCTGATTAAAATCAAAATAAAACTAAAAGTACCACACCTATTTGCAGTAATTGAATATAGCAATATATATCATCAGACCTTTCTTGTGAGTTGAGATTATTTTCAAATACTGTAATTGCTTTCATTTAATTTTAAGGAAATAAATATTTAGTAATGTGGCTTTGGCTTCTATTGGGTATAGAATACTAAATGTGTTCATTTGTGCTTTCACATATTATTTGTTTGTATTTTGATTCACCAATAGTTTGGCTGATGTGGAACGACAAAAATGATAGTAAATTGACCAATTCCGTAAGTATGACCAGCAGTGTTTAAAGGCAAGCCAGGAGTACAGAATGGATAAATACAAAAGATTTTTGATAGTGGGCTCCACTATTTTTGGTTTATGAAACATGTCTTTGTATTGTTTTGTTTGTAAGTTAGGAGGTTGCAGTTTTTATTCATTGGTCCACACAGAGACTATAATTTCAATCGGTACTGTTGCCATGTGAACATATTGCTAGACAGGTCTTTCTCACAGTTGCAAATAAAGGGATGCAACGCAAGTTGCTTTCCTTGCTCTCATTTGTTAAATAATAAAAAAATGGCAGTATCAGCAGCACTTAGTAACAAGATGCTTTTAACATGATGTGTACTGAAGCTACAGGTTTCCAGATTCACCAATCACAGTGAAGAATTGAGCACCGAATAATTTCCTGTTTTTGACACAAACACCACACTCACAGGGCTTGGCAGAGTTTATTCGAATACTTAGTAGTCTACTGAGACACTGTCACCCTCTGGCGATACTGAAAAGCACCCTCTGGAATTGCTTTTAACAATGTCCAAGCATTTGACGTCCCTGACTGCAGCTAAGGGTAATTTAATGCTCCATCTATGGAACACCTTTGCTTAACATCCATCTGTAAATGACCGATGTGCTTATTGCTATTTATAGATAGGTAATAATTCCTTGGTTCTCTTCAAGGATCCACTGTCAGTAAATAAATTAATGCTCTCATCTCTGAGTTGGAAGGTTGTGGGTTCATGGACCACTCCAGAAACCTGAGCACAAAACACATCACTGGCATCTTTTGTTGCAAGGCGTTAAGATAGCACCCACTTCATCTGCTCCTTGCTCACCTTTACCCAGGTCTTCCTTATCATAATGATGACATAAGACCCTGAGCTACAGGCATTCATGAAACTCCTGTCTGTTTCTGTTGGACGCGTTGACCACATAAATAAAGTGCATGTTAAAATGGCGACTGGCAGGAAACCAGTGGGAACGTGGCTGTAAATGCTTCAAAACAATTATCAACTGCAAAAAGTTATATTGACAAAATAAGATATTATACTTTTCATAACACTCAGTGATAATAAGCTTGTTTGGTCAGTGACAAAAAAGCTTTAGCACCCACTTATTAAATAGGATCGTACCAGAAGCATGAACTTATGGTTCCCAGTTATTTAAGTGAGGAGCAGCAGTGTCAGCATCCCACACAGTTGTTTCTAACTCCAGTCATTGCTTCTCAGATGCCAGAATCTATACAACAGCTTTGTAGTCTAGCTGTATAAATATGAGCACAGCAATGCTGAAAATATAAGTATTATACTTCGCCATGAATTTAATTGGAAGTGAAGTCTTTGGAACTGAAATGCATTGGCAGAACTCTGATGACATCAGTATGCTTTTTATCACATTTCACATGACATTCAGACTGCCTTATCTTTCTCCAGTGCGAACATAGTCAATTTGCATAACCACTCATCATAATCCAAGTCTTCTTGCAATCATACTGGTTGTCTTCATCTGTATCTTTCTAATAACTTCAATAGACCTTTTTTGTTCTGTAATGACTAGAACTGTGCACTGTATTGTAAGTGCCAATGATTTATAAAATGGCAGGATTGTCTCACTAATTTGTTCTATAATTGACCTTTTAGCACATTCCAATATTTGATTTGCTTTACTCACTGCTGCCAAACATTGTTATGATAGCTTCAATTTATTGCCTATCGGGACCCCAGACCACTTTCAATTTCCATGCGCATTACTTACCTTCCGTTAAAGTAATAAATCCTTTGTAGAATGTTTTTGACCTCATGTAAAGCAATTCTCTGCATTGAATTTCATCTGCCTCCTGTCTGCCCAATTCCCTAGTACATTAAAATCCTTCTGGAGCTTATCCTGTTCCGTTTTGGAGTCCACCACCTTCATTAGCTTTTTATGCAATGGCATGATTGCAGAGAAAGACCAAGAGTGAAGGAAGTAATGTAAGTGTTATGTGAGGGGACATGCTTATGAGAAAGTTCTCAGCATTAGATTTCTGAAATTTTTTTGGTTGGTTTTAATCTGACTGCCTTGTAATTTCTCAGGAGTCTCTACTTCAACCTCTAGCAAATCCTTCTGCTCCTTCTCTGCCTGCTTCACTTCATCCACAATTTGGATGCCTGCATTAACCATTATATTGTGGAGCATGAAGCATGCCCCTATGATTCTTGATGGCTTTTATGGATTATATTGCAGGACACTCCTGGAAATTGCTTCAGGTTGCTAATGGCATTCTGAATGGCATTCTGAATGGTAATACTTGTAGAAGCATGAACTTCATTATATCTCTGCTTCAGTTCATTTGATGAAGCCTGCAGGTGTGTCATTAACAATAGCAACAGTGGATGGTCAAGGTCCTTTAGCAACAAGCCTTTTCATCCTTGCCTTTCTTTAAACAAGGATAGAATGGACAATTGTCTGAAGATGAAGGCATCTTACAAGCTGCTATGTAACCTGACATTCACCTGCAAAAGTTTGTACTAGTGATTGCACACGAGCTGGACATCCTTTTTGATTTATTTACGGGGTACTCCTCTCCATGGGGGTACACAAGATCATTATGGGTCTCATCTATCACGTCCTGCAGTTTGGTCAAATCAGCAAGTCACTCGAGTCAAGGGCATGTATTTGTTTCTTGCTGGCCTCCTTGGAGAAGATAACGTACTGATTTGACCTAGCTAACAAGGGACTAGTGACCTGGTGAATGCAACCAACTTGCTTATCCATGTGCTACTCCTAGTAGCCCTCTAAAAACCGCCAGTGGGATAGAAATTGAGTGTCATGGTGATCTTGAGTGGTCCAGAGAATGTGGTGGATACTCCTGAATGGGGTTGCATGTCCTTTCCCAGGAGGGGACATAAATCACTGGTTAACTCCTTACTAAACTGAAGCCTCTGGAGACATTGTTCTTCACTTACATCAGTAATGCCTATCAGAATCTTTATAATTACCCAACTAAATACCTTCAGCTTTGCTGCTGTGGTGCTGTCTCATCCACCACAATTCTTGCTCATGCTCCTTCTTCCTCCTTCAGAAAAAGGTGTAAATAAGGATTCTAAATGGGATCCTCATCATGCACCTTTCCTCGTGACTGCATCTTGACTTGGTGGGAAGGCTTGTGTGCTCCTATTACCCTGAAAGCTATGCTTAAAGAAGTGTAATTCATGGTAGGGCCACCCAAGCCAGACAGGTTAAGAGAGGAGCCACACTAAAGGCAATCCACCAGTCTTCCTGGTGGTGGGTTGTAAGTCAGTCAGACCAACAGCCTTTCCAAATAAAAATGCCTTGGGTTACAGAAATAACACTGAAACAGGTTAAGTCTGATCGAGACTTACAGTTACAAACATCAACTGTGGAAAATCCAAATTTTCTGGATGTAAGGCAGGATGATACTCCTATGGAGTCAAATATCTTGCTCTGGATAGACAGCAGTGAAAGGATTGGATTGCCTTACTTCCCTCCCAGCACAGGAGACATTAACTATCTAGGGGGAATTTAAACTCCACCCTAGCCCCTCACACCCGTTCCCCCCACCCCATGACAGGTGAGTGAGGGTTGGTGGGAGGGGGTTTAAATTGATAAAAATGTGAAACCCAATCCCAACCTGTCATCAACTTGCCTATCATCCATTTAACCACGATGGATATTGGGGCTCTGAGTTACCCACTCTGGAGAGGACAGCTGGGGGCCAAGTTTCCTTGGGCTTGAAAAAGCTGGCAGCTGAAGGGAGGTGGGAGCCGTCAGATACCGCTTTCCAGTGCTGCTTGTGGCCAAAAGGAGGAGGAGTGCTTCCCTCCAGTCTCACAAGCAAACCTGCCATGATCTCTGTGTCCCCCAATCCAAGTGCAATCTCTGTCCCCAATGATTGCTCCCCCTTCAATCACCCTCCCCTGATCTCTACCCCTGCGATCTCTCTCTCTCTCTCTCTCTTTCTATCTTTTCCCCCACACTACCACAGCCTGCTTCATTGATTGCAGGGGACTATCCCCACCAGTCCCTGGTTGCTGCCTTGTACCACAGGCATTCCCTCTCAATCTGGCTGGCTACCACGCTGGAAACGGAGTAAAAAAATTCTAATAAGGTCCTGCTGTTAAACTGGGCAGGCCCTCTGTGTTCCCAGTATTTCAGGGCTTCCCAGCTGCTGGCACGCACCCCTGCTCCCTCCCCATCTCCCCATAAATACTGTGGACACCTAGTAAATAAGTAAGTAACTAACATATCATGCAGCTTTAACAGGTCTTTTCACTACAGCCAGAACTCACAGGAAACAAAACCCCTGTACTGGATAGATTAGCAAACAAAATACAATTAAGTTATATGTTCCTCTACCTCAAAATGGTTCCAGACACCTATCTCAGTGCCCTCTTTTTATATGGCCAGTTGACATACGACTGGCAGAAATTGGTAAACCCAGAAGTTGGTTTACAGGTCAACGTGAAATCATAACTACAAGAGGAAGTGTGGTGTTCTCAGGACTGAAGTGAGGTTTGGCCGAGTTTAGTAAGAGATATGAGACAGATACAGCATGCTCTGGAAACAATGGATTCTTCTTTATTCTCTTTTTACTTCACTTTCCAGCCCTCTACAGGCATCTGTGTGTATAGCAACCTCAGGTGAACAAAATGCACAATGCAATTTTCAAAACACTACACGAAAGAATTGCTTTAAATACTGACACCTTCTTCTGGATGTGAGTCTTTAAAAAACAAAACATATGTCAAGAAATTTGAGGGCAGTACTATCAGAGTGGAGATCAAGTAATATGGGGTGCTGCCCCTATGTCAGGTGTGCTGCCCTGTTCCCACCAGTCTTCCATGGAGTTTAGCTAGGCTAATAGTCTGACATTTTCAAAATGGACGTCAGCTAGCAATTTCCCAGCAAAAGATATTGGGCCTGATCTTGTTAGAAAAATAGCGACATATATGTTAAACACACGTGCCATTATCAATGTGCAAATCGGCTGGAAAATTCAGAGAATTAAGAGATATGCTATGAACTGCAAATCTCAAGAACTTGCTGGTCAATTTATGCTGCTCCATCATTTACGTTGCACAAACAACATCCCGCCCTTAGCCTCCCTGTTATTTTTATTAACTTGTAGATTTGCACACTATTTACCCATTAAACTTGCCACAGACAGTTAGGGCTGGAACTTAACATTGTAAGTACCTTTTGAATGACATGATCATTGGTACTGCAATTCTAATCAATCTCTCTGGCTGAGGAAAGGAACAATTGTAACTGCTTAATCTCATTTTTGCATATAGTCCATTGTTATTGATTTTGAAAGTGTCAAATGTTAGATTATTTTTCTTCTTAATTTTCCTTTGTCTCTTTTTTTTTACCTCTCTCTTAATCCACTCTTTCTTTCCTTTCTCTTTCTGTATCCAATAGGGTTACTTTACCCATGCTAATTTACGTTCTTTCTCTGCTATCCATCTGTTTCTTCCTCATTCCTTAAATCTCATTGGTTAAGGAGATACATGGAGCAGGATTTTCCATTTTGGGTCAGGATCCTGATGTCGGCATCAAATGCAGACCCCGACCCCGCACTGTGTTGGTAACTGTCACCTAACATCGGTTTTGCTGAATGAGACAATTAGTGGCCTGAGGGCGCGCTCATCATCTAATTAAGGTCCTCGAAGCTGGAGGGTCAATAGGAAGCATTGCAGGTAAGGGAGAGAGAGGGCACCTTCACTTTGAACATATTTAAAATAAAAAATAGTCACAGCTGCCAGGCCACCATTGTGGAGGGGAAATTCCTTGACAGGGCATCCTGTGGCCACAGCTCGGGCCAGGTAGGTATGACGACTGCGCAGTGGCCTGAAACTGATCCTGGAGCATTGCCCCCCCACTCCCCCGCCACCACACCCTCACCCCCAGTCTGACACTGGGAGGCCGCCTCCGGGCATCTGCCGTGATCCTTATGTTGCGAGAGGCACACGGGCCGACTGGAAAATTCCAGTTGGCCTCGATTTAATGGCCTTTTCATTACCTTAACAAGTTACCAGCTGCTTGCCAGTGGGTAGCCTTTCCTCGCCTGATCCAGCCTCCAGGAAAATGGCCGGGAGTGAAGATCATGTTGTGGAACCGGCTTGTTGGCCAACATCGGGAAACTCTGTTCCTGTCCCATTTCGGGGCCAAAGTCCTGCCCTCAGTTGGTCCTGCCTTTTACCAAGGTCCCAAATGTCCCAATGCACTCTCAACACAATTATAAATTAGGACTTTCAGCAAGATACAGCACACAGAAACTTCCAGCTGAATGGTGCAGGTAAATGTATAATTAACACCATACGTCATGATATGCCTTGCGCCAGCAACATTTGGGCCTTTGTTTCTGTAGCTTAAATGCAAAATTGAGTTGTCTAGTTTGATGTCACTATGGCTTTTTGAACAATAACTTATAAAATTGTAGATTCTTTATAGATAAATGCACTTGTTAATCTGCACAACAGATTCATGAAAATAAATGCCCAAATTATTAAGGTGAAATTCAAACCGAATGCCATTTTATCCATTATCAATATTGCAATGTTATTCTGAATTATTACTATTGTGAACATATGGCAGGCGGGGGGGGGGGGGGGGTGCGGTGGCAGGGGGGGGTGGTGGGTGAGTTTTCACCCCCAAGAACAGGTGGGCGAATGGAGTGTTTAAATAATTGATTATTGGATCCTGACTGCAACCCGGCTCCAGTGCACCCACTTCAGGGCTTAGTGAAGGAATGTTTGAATGTCTGTGAGTATTCCCTGGGAACTGTCGTGATGCATTCAGTTCAACATTCCAGACCTTATTGATCCAGGAAGTGGACTTAATGGCTGGCTCATAGGAGATAAGGGACACCATCTTCAAACTTGGCTTAGGACACCTGTGGGAACACTACAAATGAGGCGCAGATGTGCTACAACGGGAGCCGCATGACCACTGGTTTTGTCATCGAGCAAATCTTTAGAATGTTGAAAGTGCACTACAGGTGCCTCGATAGGTCTGGAGTCATTCTTCAGTACACACCAGAAAGGTTGACCAGAATAATTGTTCTGTGCTGCATCCTGAACAACATTGTGCAGCAGAGAGGATTGTAGGTGGAGAAGGATGAAAAGCTCATCGCTCATCTTGAGATGAGGAGAGTATAGAGGAAGAGGAGGGGGAAGATGGATCACCCATTGACAGACTAACTACTTACATTGCTAGCTGGGATGACAGCATTGCCCTAATATCAGAGAGGTCCACCTAGTGTAAATAGGGCCGGGCTTCAACCGCAGGATGTAGGTGAATCAGCAAACGTACTCACTTCTGAACTACAAGAAAGCCCCCAGCGATTTAACATCCGCAGCACTTAAAGCAGCCAGAAGTACTGCACAAAGAACAGCTAGGCGTTGCGCAAACGACTACTGGCAACACCTATGCAGTCATATTCAGCTGGCCTCAGACACCGGAAACATCAGAGGAATGTATGATGGCATGAAGAGAGCTCTTGGGCCAACCATCAAGAAGATCACCCCCCTCAAATCTAAATCGGGGGACATAATCACTGACCAACGCAAACAGATGGACCGCTGGGTTGAGCACTACCTAGAACTGTACTCCAGGGAGAATGCTGTCACTGAGACTGCCCTCAATGCAGCCCAGCCTCTACCAGTCATGGATGAGCTGGACATACAGCCAACCAAATCGGAACTCAGTGATGCCATTGATTCCCTAGCCAGCGGAAAAGCCCCTGGGAAGGACAGCATTACCCCTGAAATAATCAAGAGTGCCAAGCCTGCTATACTCTCAGCACTACATGAACTGCTATGCCTGTGCTGGGACGAGGGAGCAGTACCCCAGGACATGCGCGATGCCAACATCATCACCCTCTATAAAAACAAAGGTGACCGCGGTGACTGCAACAACTACCGTGGAATCTCCCTGCTCAGCATAGTGGGGAAAGTCTTTGCTCGAGTCGCTCTGAACAGGCTCCAGAAGCTGGCCGAGCGCGTCTACCCTGAGGCACAGTGTGGCTTTCGTGCAGAGAGATCGACTATTGACATGCTGTTCTCCCTTCGTCAGATACAGGAGAAATGCCGTGAACAACAGATGCCCCTCTACATTGCTTTCATTGATCTCACCAAAGCCTTTGACCTCGTCAGCAGACGTGGTCTCTTCAGACTACTAGAAAAGATCGGATGTCCACCAAAGCTACTAAGTATCATCACCTCATTCCATGACAATATGAAAGGCACAATTCAACATGGTGGCTCCTCATCAGAGCCCTTTCCTATCCTGAGTGGTGTGAAACAGGGCTGTGTTCTCGCACCCACACTTTTTGGGATTTTCTTCTCCCTGCTGCTTTCACATGCGTTCAAATCCTCTGAAGAAGGAATTTTCCTCCACACAAGATCAGGGGGCAGGTTGTTCAACCTTGCCCGTCTAAGAGCGAAGTCCAAAGTACGGAAAGTCCTCATCAGAGAACTCCTCTTTGCTGACGATGCTGCTTTAACATCTCACACTGAAGAATGCCTGCAGAGTCTCATCGACAGGTTTGCGTCTGCCTGCAATGAATTTGGCCTAACCATCAGCCTCAAGAAAACGAACATCATAGGGCAGGATGTCAGAAATGCTCCATCCATCAATATTGGCGACCACGCTCTGGAAGTGGTTCAAGAGTTCACCTACCTAGGCTCAACTATCACCAGTAACCTGTCTCTAGATGCAGAAATCAACAAGCGCATGGGTAAGGCT